>NW_024716703.1:11479052-11516552 GCF_018991925.1 Homarus americanus
TCATGCTTCGTTCAATTTACGTATTGCTTTCTTCTTCTTCTTCTTCTTCTTCTTCTTCTTCTTCTTCTTCTTCTTCTTCTTCTTCTTCTTCTTCTTCTTCTTCTTCTTCTTCTTCTTCTTCTATTTCTTCTTCTTCTTCCTTCTTCTTCTTCTTCTTCTTCTTCTTCTTCTTCTTCTTCTTCTTCTTCTTCTTCTTCTTCTTCTTCTTCTTCTTCTTCTTCTTCTTCTTCTTCTTTCTTCTTCTTCTTCTTCTTCTTCTTCTTCTTCTTCTTTACCTTCTTCTTCTTCTTCTTCTTCTTCTTCTTCTTCTTCTTCTTCTTCTTCTTCTTCTTCTTCTTCTTCTTCTTCTTCTTCTTCTTCTTCTTCTTCTTCTTCTTCTTCTTCTTCTTCTTCTTCTTCTTCTTCTTCTTCTTCTTCTTCTTCTTCTTCTTCTTCTTCTTCTTCTTCTTCTTCTTCTTCTTCTTCTTCTTCTTCTTCTTCTTCTTCTTCTTCTTCTTCTTCTTCTAGCTAGCTATTCTTCTTCTTCTTCTTCTTCTCTTCTTCTTCTTCTTCTTCTTCTTCTTCTTCTTCTTCTTCTTCTTCTTCTTCTTCTTCTTCTTCTTCTTCTTCTTCTTCTTCTTCTTCTTCTTCTTTACTTCTTCTTCTTATTCCTTCTTCTCTTCTTCTTCTTCTTCTTCTTCTTCTTCTTCTTCTTCTTCTTCTTCTTCTTTCTTCTTCTTCTTCTTCTTCTTCTTCTTCTTCTTCTTCTTCTTCTTCTTCTTCTTCCTTTTTATTCTTCTTCTTCTTCTTCTTCTTCTTCTTCTTCTTATTCTTCTTCTTCTTCAATTTCTTCTTCTTTTCTTTTTCTTTCTTCTTCTTCTTCTTCTTCTTCTTCTTCTTCTTCTTCTTCTTCTTCTTCTTCTTCTTCTTCTTTCTTCTTCTTCTTCTTCAACTATTTATTTCTTCTTCTTCTTCTTCTTCTTCTTCTTCTTCTTCTTCTTCTTCTTCTTCTTCTTCTTCTTCTTCTTCTTCTTCTTCTTTATTTCTTCTTCTTCTTCTTCTTCTTCTTCTTTCTTCTTTATTTTAGCATATTCTTCTTCTTCTTCTTCTTCTTCTTCTTCTTCTTCTTCTTCTTCTTCTTCTTCTTCTTCTTCTTCTTCTTCTTCTTCTTCTTCTTCTTCTTCTTCTTCTTCTTCTTCTTCTTCTTCTTCTTCTTCTTCTTCTTCTTCTTCTTCTTCTTCTTCTTCTTCTTCTTCTTCTTCTTCGCTCTTTCTTCTTCTTCTTCTTCTTCTTCCTTCTTCTTCTTCTTCTTCTTCTTCTTCTTCTTCTTCTTCTTCTTCTTCTTCTATTTCTTCTTCTTCTTCTTCTTCTTCAACTTCCTTCTTCTTCTTCTTCTTCTTCTTCTTCTTCTTCTTCTTCTTCTTCTTTATTTTATTATTATTTATATTTATTCTTTTTATTTGTTTATTGCTTTGTTATTTGTTATTTTTTTATTATTTCTTTATTTATTTATTTATTTATTTATTCTTCTTCTTTTTCTTCTTTATTATTTATTTCTTTTATTTATTTATTTGTTTATTATTTATTTTTTTTCTTCTTCTTCTTTCTTCTTCTTCTTTCTTCTTCTTCTTCTTCTTCTTCTTCTTCTTCTTCTTCTTGGTTGAAAACGGCGACTCTCAATCATCATTAGTACTTTGACAAACCGGGACAGCAGAACTAAACTAACAGACAACGCCTAACCTATCCAATCCCAACCTATTAAGCTAACCTATGCAATCCCAATCCTAAGCTAAACTAACCTAACCTAACCTAACCTATCCTATCCTAACCTAACCTAACCTAACCTAACCTAGCATGCGGGGCTATTGGAGGGGTGATGGGGGGTTGTACAGTAAAACCTCCATATAAGGGACTTCTTTCCATATAATCTGTAAGATATGGGGTTCCTCATCTAACGGGCCCTCGATATAACGGGCTTTCCTCTCAATATAGTTCATTAAATAGAGATTTACTGTAGGTTTAAATAATGATTCCGAAGTCAGATACTCTTAGGTTCATACATTGATTATTTCTCTTAACTAAATATATAAGAATTGAACTAAGTGTTTAGCTATTGTCTAACTGTCTAACTGTCTCCTGACTCGTGGTAAGTATATGTAACTAGTTAAGGTTAAGTCTCAGCGTAGCTTTGATGTCTTCTTGAACGATAGAATGTGATTTAACTTCAAGGACTTTCTGGATATACCCGTCGCTCAGAGTGTCTTGGGTGTAGTAGTGTTTCATTGGTATATTTCTTCTATATGTGTTATTTTTTAATATATATATATATATATATATATATATATATATATATATATATATATATATATATATATATATATATATATATATATATATATATATTTTTTTTTTTTTTTTTTTTTTTTCACCAAGCTTAGGCGTTTTAGGATTTGATCTTATTTCCGTAATTACTTATTTCCGTAATTACCGAATAATGTTTAATAACTATGATAGGTTTAAATACTGGAATTATTCAATGTTTATTACACAATATGGCAAAAACACATTAATTACGCAGTTCCCTGTATCTAATAGCATGACTTTAAATGTTTAATGAATATCGTGGTTATAGTTTTAGTCTCCCATTAACAACATGATTCTTAATACGGCTCTAAGTGAACGATAAAGGACACTGTTAGTCATGGTGATTTCTTTTGTAGATTCTGTGTTAATATTACGGCCTCAGCTCACTTGTGTCTTATGATGAGTTAGAAGTTATTTATCTTTCATATTAAACTTATATGCTGGGCAAAACCCAGTGGCATTAATCTTCATTCACGTTTCTTTATTTTTTAAGTCAAATATAAGTCATAATTTTGCAATTGCCATAAACCAACGCGACTCACTGATATCAAGGAGACATTATTGAGACATTATTGAGAGAGAGAGAGAGAGAGAGAGAGAGAGAGAGAGAGAGAGAGAGAGAGAGAGAGAGAGAATACTGTACATCAGGTTGCAGGCAAAATTTATGGGGGGTTAAATTAAATGTGAGAAGTATGCATAAGATTTTGGGGAGAACCTGTGTGAATCCATGGCCTCTGTGAGTCCAAGACCTGTGTGAGTCCAAGACCTGTATGAGTCCTATTACGAGTCTCGATGCTGTACGATAGCTTGGGAGGACTGGCCACATACTGTGGCTAAACGGTATTGGCGGACGTATGAGGTAAAATATAAGGCTAGTCCTTCTCAAGTGAATCTCATTATTATTGAACCCACGGGAGGGAGAAAGAGGAGGGGGAGGGGGAGGAGGAGAACCATCATTCCCTGTCTGCGAGAAGTTTGGGTAATTACGGACGAACAGACAGACACATACACTTACCCTCATTATTGTACATTATATCATATTATGATCATTATTAGTAGCATTATTATTAGTAGCTTAGTTGAATATTTTAGTATTTTCGTAAACATTTGCCGAAAATGTTGAGAAATTTCAGTGTTAAGTGGGAAGAAAGCGTCCGTCGGCTACCGTGGTAAATAGAAATCGCTTCTCAGTAAAATAAGTAAGCTTCTGTGAAAATAAAATTTAAAATTTGTTTGCACAATTACAAGAATTTTAGAAGACTTTGGGAAATTTTGTAAAAATAAAATTCTTTTACAAACAAAACTATAGTGTTGCTAAGTTACGGTTTGAGAAATATTATCATTATTATTATTATTAGTAGTAGTAGTAGTAGTAGTAGTAGTAGTATTATACTCAGTAGTAGTAGTAGTAAAAATACCAGTTATATTGTTCCTGTTATTTCCACACGTCTCCCCATCTCACCCGCTCGTGTATCTCCTTGGCAGTCTCCCCCTTCGTCTCTCTGCCCACTACTGCATCTACTTAGACTTATTTTTTACAAGGGCGACTTACGAATTGCGAGAGACGGAGTGGGAATGAGGTGGTGAGGATGCAAATTACCCCTGCAGTTTTTTGGCAGTGGGTTGAAAAATAAGAGTGAATCTGGTTCTCTCCGCCCCCCCCCCCCGACACACACGAGAGACACAGATTGTCTTCCTTTTCTTCCTCTTACCTGTTGAGATACTCTTACCTGTTGAGATACTCTTACCTGTTGAGATACTCTTACCTGTTGAGATACTCTTACCTGTTGAGATACTCTTACCTGTTGAGATACTCTTACCTATTGAGATACTCTTACCTGTTGAGATACTCTTACCTGTTGCGATACTCTTACCTGTTGAGATACTCTTACCTGTTGAGATACTCTTACCTGTTGAGATACTCTTACCTGTTGAGATACTCTTACCTGTTGAGATACTTATACCTGCTGAGATACTTATACCTGCTGAGATACTCTTACCTGCTGAGATACTCTTACCTGCTGAGATACTCTTACCTGTTGAAATACTCATACCTGCTGAGATACTCTTACCTGTTGAGATACTCTTACCTGTTATGACACCCTTACCTGTTGAGATACTCTTACCTGTTGAGATACTCTTACCTGCTGAGATAATCTTACCTGCTGAGATACTCTTACCTATTGAGATACGCTTACCTGTTGAGTTACTCTTACCTGTTGAGATTATCTTACCTGTTGAGATACTCTTACCTGTTGAGATTATCTTACCTGTTGAGATACTCTTACCTGTTGAGATACTCTTACCTGTTGAGATACTCTTACCTGTTGAGATACTCTTACCTGTTGAGATACTCTTACCTGTTGAGATACTCTTACCTGTTGAGATACTCTTACCTGTTGAGATACTCTTACCTGTTGAGATACTCTTACCTGTTGAGATACTCTTACCTGCTGAGATACTCTTACCTGTTGAGATACTCTTACCTGTTGAGATACTCTTACCTGTTATGACACCCTTACCTGTTGAGATACTCTTACCTGCTGAGATACTCTTACCTGTTGAGATACTCTTACCTGTTGAGATACTCTTACCTGTTGAGATTATCTTACCTGTTGAATACTCTTACCTGTTGAGATACTCTTACCTGTTGAGATACTTACCTGTGAGATACTCTTACCTGTTGAAATTATCTTTGTTGAAGATACTCTTACCTGTTGAGATTATCTTACCTGTTGGAATACTCTTACCTGTTGAGATACTCTTACCTGTTGGAGACTTGCCTCTTACCTGTTGAGATACTCTTACCTGTTGAATACTCTTACCTGTTGAGGTATCTTACCTGTTTGGGCATCTCTTACTGTTGAGTATCTTACCTGATGAATACTCTTACCTGTTGAGATACTCTTACCTGTTGAGATTATCTTACCTGTTGAGACTCTCTTACTTACCTGTTGAAATTATCTTACCTGTTGAGATTACTCTTACCTGTTGAGATACTCTTACCTGTTGAGATACTCTTACCTGTTGAGATACTCTTACCTGTTGAGATACTCTTACCTGTTGAGATACTCTTACCTGTTGAGATACTCTTACCTGTTACGATACTCTTACCTGTTGAGGTACTCTTACCTGTTGCGATACTCCTACCTGTTGAGATACTCTTACCTGTTGAGGTACTCTTACCTGTTGCGATACTCTTACCTGTTGAGATACTCTTACCTGTTGAGGTACTCTTACCTGTTGTGATACTCTTACCTGTTGAGATACTCTTACCTGTTGAGATACTCTTACCTGTTGCGATACTCTTACCTGTTGAGATACTCTTACCTGTTGAGGTACTCTTACCTGTTGCGATACTCTTACCTGTTGAGATACTCTTACCTGTTGAGATACTCTTACCTGCTGAGATACTCTTACCTGCTGAGATACTCTTACCTGTTGAGATACTCTTACCTGTCGAGATACTCTTACCTGCTGAGATACTCTTACCTGTTGAGATACTCTTACCTGTTGAGATACTCTTACCTGTTGAGATAATCTTACCTGTTGAGATACTCTTACCTGTTGAGATACTCTTACCTGTTGAGATACTCTTACCTGTTGCGATACTTATACCTGCTGAGATACTCTTACCTGTCGAGATACTCTTACCTGTTGAGATACTCTTACCTGTTGAGATACTCCAACCTGTTGCGATACTCTTACCTGTTGAGATACTCTTACCTGTTGAGATACTCTTACCTGTTGCGATACTCTTACCTGTTGAGATACTCTTGCCTGTCGAGATACTCTTACCTGTTGAGATACTCTTACCTTTTGCGATACTCTTACCTTTTGCGATACTCTTACCTGTTGAGATACTCTTACCTGTTGAGATACTCTTACCTGTTGAGATACTCTTACCTGTTGAGATACTCTTACCTGTTGCGATACTCTTACCCGTTGAGATACTCTTACCTGTTGCGATATTCTTTACCCGTTGAGATACTCTACCTGTCGAGATACTCTATCTGTTGAGATACTCTACCTTTTGCGATACTCTACCTGTTGAGATACTTACCTGTTGATACTCTTACTCTGTTGAGATATTCTTACCTGTTGAGATACTTCTTACCTGTTGAGATATTTTACCTGTTGCGATACTTTACCTGTTGAGATACTCTTACCTGTTGAGATATTTACCTGTTGAGATACTTTACCTGTTATGATACTTCATTTTGAGATACTTCTTACCTGTTGAGATATTTTACCTGTTGCGATATTCTTACCTGTTGAGATATTCTTACCTGTTGAGATACTCTTACCTGTTGAGATACTCTTACCTGTTGAGATACTCTTTACCCGTTGAGATACTCTACCTGTTGAGATACTCTTTACCTGTTGAGATACTTTACCTGTTGAGATACTCCTACCTGTTGAGATACTCTTTTACCTGTTACGATACTCTTACCTGTTGAGGTACTCTTTTACCTGTTGCGATACTCCTACCTGTTGAGATACTTACCTGTTGAGGTACTCTACCTGTTGCGATACTTTTACCTGTTGAGATATTTTACCTGTTGAGGTACTCTTACCTGTTGCGATACTCTTACCTGTTGAGATATTTTACCTGTTGCATTTACATGTTGAGATACTCTTACCTGTTGAGATAGCTTCTTACCTGCTGATACTCTTACTCCTGCTGAGATTACCTCTACCTGTTGCGACACTCTTACCCAGTTAGATACCTTACTCTGTTGAGTACTCCCCACCTGTCATGATACCTTACCTGCTGGAGATACTCATCTTCGTTGAGGTACCTTACCTGTCATGATACCCTTTTACCTTGCTGAGATACCTACCTGTTGAGATACCTACCCAGAGATACCCTTACCTGCTGAGATACTCTTACCTGTTGAGATACTCTTACCTGTTATGACACCCTTACCTGCTGAGATACTCTTACCTGTTGAGATACTTATACCTGCTGAGATACTCTTACCTGCTGAGATACTCTTACCTGCTGAGATACTCTTACCTGTTGAGACACTCTTACCTGTTGAGATACTCTTACCTGCTGAGATACTCTTACCTCTTGAGATACTCTTACCTGTTGAGATACTTATACCTGCTGAGATACTCTTACCTGTTGAGATACTCTTACCTGTTGAGATACTCTTACCTGTTGAGATACTCTTACCTGTTGAGATACTCTTACCTGTTGCGATACTCTTACCTGTTGAGATACTCTTACCTGTTGCGATACTCTTACCTGTTGAGATACTCTTACCTGTTGAGATACTCTTACCTGTTGAGATACTCTTACCTTTTGCGATACTCTTACCTGTTGAGATACTCTTACCTGTTGAGATACTCTTACCTGTTGAGATACTCTTACCTGTTGAGATACTCTTACCTGTTGAGATACTCTTACCTGTTGCGATACTCTTACCTGTTGAGATACTCTTACCTGTTGAGATACTCTTACCTGTTGAGATACTCTTACCTGTTGCGATACTCTTACCTTTTGAGATACTCTTACCTGTTGAGATACTCTTACCTGTTGCGAGACTCTTACCTGTTGAGATACTCTTACCTGTTGAGATACTCTTACCTGTTGAGATACTCTTACCTGTTGAGATACTCTTACCTGTTGAGATACTCTTACCTGTTGAGATACTCTTACCTGTTGAGATACTCTTACCTGTTGAGATACTCTTACCTGTTGAGATACTCTTACCTGTTGAGATACTCTTACCTGCTGAGATACTCTTACCTGTTGAGTTGAGATACTCTTACCTGTTGAGATACTCTTACCTGTTGAGATACTCTTACCTGTTGAGATACTCTTACCTGTTGAGATACTCTTACCTGTTGAGATACTCTTACCTATTGAGATACTCTTACCTGTTGAGATACTCTTACCTGTTGCGATACTCTTACCTGTTGAGATACTCTTACCTGTTGAGATACTCTTACCTGTTGAGATACTCTTACCTGTTGAGGTACTCTTACCTGTTGCGATACTCTTACCTGTTGAGATACTCTTACCTGTTGCGATACTCTTACCTGTTGAGATACTCTTACCTGTTGAGATACTCTTACCTGTTGAGATACTCTTACCTGTTGAGATACTCTTACCTGTTGAGATACTCTTACCTGTTGAGATACTCTTATGTTTTAGGATTGGAAGGTTTGTGGTTTAGGGAAGCTGTACGAAGGACATACTTTCCTTAAAGAGACTGATAAAAACTTTTGGTAAGTTGAGGAAAATCTTGGTCATAAGGTCATTAAAGAGATAAGCTTGTGTTAAACGATCGCGAATTTAGGAGAACAAGTTTTAAGTACAGTAGGGAAAGATGGTCGGATTAAACCAAAGTACATTTTATATCGGAGAGAGAGAGAGAGAGAGAGAGAGAGAGAGAGAGAGAGAGAGAGAGAGAGAGAGAGAGAGAGAGAGAGAGAGAGAGAGAGAGAGAGAGAGAGAGAGAGAGAGAGTACTTATTACACAGCCTCTTGATTCTCACTTGACAATATAGAGTAATAGGAGAATGGTCGAACCCCGAAAAAATTCCCATATAAATGATTTTGGTGTCATTAGACGTAGAATTATGTCGTAAATCACCTATTTAAAATCCCCATCGATTCACTTTCAGGCTGTTTGTTTTATTTTCGGTCAAGTGAATTAGGGACATGACATTGTCTTTATGCTCTTTTTATGTCTCCAGAACATCAGTTGCGTCATCAATGACCATGACAGGTTTAGTGTTGTTGCAAGATTCACCTCGACACCCTGCACATGCCATTACACATTTTAAACAACTTTTGTAACAAGAACACTGATTTGTGCCACATGGATTCTTTCCTGTTTCCTTGCACTGCACTTGCACCGTATAAATTTGGGGACTTTTGATGGTGCTGCATCTTTATCAGTCATGATGAGTTCAAGGGATCCATTGACCTCCTTTCAGCCCCACATACAGCTTTCTGAGCTGTCATTGCTGAGATCGTGCCATCTCACAATCTGGAAGTGGAAGCATAAGCTGTGGTAGTGGGCTCCACGTTCGGTAGGTGGCAACTGCTGTGGTTCCACCCTGTTACTCTTGGCCATCATCGCCATATATCTGGTACACCTCAGAGTAGTGAGTGTATCCTTCCTACTTCCCCCATAAAGCAAGCAAAAAACACGAATTTCAGCATCACCAACTTCTACTGTTGTCTTGTCTCGCATGCTGATGGTGGTTGACAAAACATTTGTCTGTGGACTTCTTCAGCTGTTTCATTAGGTATGTCTTCCCATGACCAGATGTTGATGACGTAGCAGCCACTCCAAGCATGGATGAATAAGATGTGTTTCTGAATCTCCACAGGCACCCTGCCGTAAGCTTCCCTCATGCTATACATTTGTCCCGCCTTTGAGCGTCTGCTTTCCTTCCTGAGCAAGATATCAGCCATGCAAATATTCCAGTGATAAAGCAACATAATGAATACGTCGGTGTCTTCTGCAACAACAATAACGGGCTGTCCATTACAGGCAAATTTCAATGTTGTTGACACGATTAGTGTGTCGGCATCTTCACAGCTTCCATTAACGTTACGGCCCTGGAGTTGAAGGTGCTTTGCAAGAAGGGTGATGAACTGTGTCTTGTTCCTTTCAGTTGACAGAAATGCCTCTTGGTCTTTGTAAGCCTTAGCAGTAACTACTATCAAAATATCAGCTGAGACTTTTCCACACTGTCGACGTTTGTGTTCTTGGTCCTTAATTGAGAGCTTTCTCTATCCATCGAACACAACGCAGCACATACCATTACTGTTCCCCAGAAAGGAACTGTCCTGTTTCAAAACTGGTGAGTATGTTGCATTCTTTCTCCATCTTATGTAGTGCAGCAGCCAGCCACCATCACCACAAGTGTCCCCTGCTGTAACTGTTGAGCTTCAGCCTTAGGGATGAGGTTTGTCAAGTTCATTTGGTTTGTTCTCGCCAGTACAGACTTGTCTATCTTTCTCATCAAATGATCCTTGAAGAGAGAGGTAGGAATTGCTGTCATCTCTTATGCAAAGAAGGGATCAATATCATCATCCGCTCTTGGTGCTAATGCAGTACATCGCGTGAATAAAACTGATGGGTCGATTTGAACCACCTGCTTGTGTACTTTTATTCCCGGTTTCAAGTCATTATGTGTACACACCATTTGACTTGTCTTGATAGTTGCATCACTCACATGTTGATTGTCCACACTGCGCTGTATCTCAAGGCCACCCTCTCAGTTTCATCATAGTTGATACCATCGCCTTCGGTAGCTGTCAGACCACTAGCCAGAGATCCAAGTTCAGGAACTCTACTATCAAATCGATACAGCCCCCGACTCTAGTTTGAACCTCATTTGCCCACGAGTCCGCCCGATTGCAGCATTGCTCCACAATGGTATTTCTGATGGGAATTGTTTGTACAAGTATTACAGGATCTCTTCCTGGGTGCCCTGGGTTAAGAAATGTCACAGCACCACAAAATAGGCAATGTTCCCACCAGTTAAATATTTCATCATTGGCAGACCTCAGTCGCTTTTGACATGGTCCATCGTTGGCATACAACTCCTCGTTGCTCTTTCTATTATCGGAGTATTTCTTCCGGCAAATAGCATCTATGAGAACCTTACCCACTGGTGAGGTTTGAGCCCTGTCTGAAAGGTAACTATGCAGTCACTGTCCCCACGACCTAGTGTTTAAGGAATGTATCCAGATTCTTTCTGCCGACTATTACTGGATCCTGATTCTCGAAATGTTCGAGGCAAATAACAGTTTTCACCAGTTAAGACGTGTACACTAACACCAGCACCACCCCTTGATGATTGTCCTTCAGTCTGTTCACTCATGGTGTTGACAATATTGGTTAGTTCTCATATGCCACTCACACACCCCACAGATCCTGAAAATGAAAAAAAAACATGTCAGCTATCTATCAAGCTGTTAGGCATACAAGATAACTCTTGCATATTTTGTTTAGCATTTCAATGACACATAAAGAAAATGCAGTGGTTATCAACGTGATTAAAAAGCATTATCAGTTGGTTTTTCTTATAATCGCCTCTAATTCACTTGACCGAAGATGTAAAACATAGCCATGAAGGTCCTTATTTTAAATCATTGTAAAAAATATTTCTCCAGAGGGAATTGATGGGATTTTAAAAATATGATTCAGGACATATTTCTGTACCAGATGACACCAAAATAATTTCTATGGGAATTTTTTCCAGGTTCGACCTAAATTTTGGCCTCGCCTACCGGACTATATCACATATATATGTATATATGTATATATATATATATATATATATATATATATATATATATATATATATATATATATATATATATATATATATATATATATATATATATATATATATATATATATATATATATGCAAGTATCATATATATATATATATATATATATATATATATATATATATATATATATATATATATATATATATATATATATATATATATATGTGTGTGTGTGTGTGTGTGTGTGTGTGTGTGTGTGTGTGTGTGTGTGTGTGTGTGTATTTGTTTTTAGCTCATTTTAATGACACATTTAGAAGTCCTTTACATAGAAACATCACTCAGTTGGCATGGCTGTAATTCCCGCGCTTTGAGTGTTCGAACTTCTGCTTTGTTCAAAACGCGAGTTCGAAAAACTTCATATTACCGTGTCGAGGGTGTTGAAGATCTCCTGTAATAGATATTAATCCCAGTGTGTAAAACTCCTGTCGAAATTCATAATCTGCCGTGTGTGTGGGGGGTGGGAGGGGATGTTTAGATGCAGGTATTCAGGTGAGTATCAATTATTGTTTTTTCTGTGGGGGACAAACCTGAGGGCATTCAGGGTTTGCCCCCACCCCTCCATTCCTCCGATCCTCCACCCTTCCTCCCTCCCTCCTCCTTCCTCCCAACCATCCTCCCATCCATCCCATCCTCCCGCCCTTCCTTCACCCATCCCTCCCTCCCTCCCTCCCTCCCTACCTCCCTCCCTACCTCCCTCCCTCATCTGTTATAGTCCAGGGAAAGAGGGTAAAGGGAGGGAAGGGGGCTGGGGCTGATGTGGAGGTACATGTTCAGTTGGCGGGACAGAATTTAGAGCCTAGCGGACCTTGTCAAGCCTGGACGCCAAGACACCTTCATTTCTAATTCAGATTTACGCAGGAGAACACGGCCTCTGGTCTAACAAGGAGAAGAAGGTGCACAATTTAAAGGAGATTTTTTTTTATATAAACTTAGAAATAATATTAGTGGTGTGACCAAAATATTACCAAAGTAAAGTGGGAAAAGTGTGTTTATGACGTCAGCAAATTTTATTTACATACTATTCCTGCTCGGAATATTAGACTAGATTCGCGCCATTCATGTAGGGTAAGATCTCCTTGCGTTATGTTAAATATTATCTTTCAACCAAGCAGCCAAAGTTTGTGTAAGATAAAAGATGTTACTCGTCCACCTGTAACCTACCTGTTAGCTATATGAATTAGTACTGAATGAACATCAATAACATATATTGTCCTGACGTAAAGTAAATAGACATGAGAAGCGTTTTCGTAATATTTTGTTCAGTTTGCGTTTAATGTATTCAGTCTACCTGATTTGTTATAAAACGTAATAAAAAGATTAATTGCAATGTTTGCATAAATTGACTAAACATAACGTCGTTTATCTGCATACATAAACTACATGCGTGTCACGTTTAGAATGAGGTGTACTAAAAGCACAGTAAAGCAAAAAAAAAAAAAAAATCACATTCCCATCAAAATTGGCAACGCTGACATAATCTTTGCTGCCCGCCAGATACAAGAAAAATGCAGAGAACAGCGTCATGACCTGTACATGGCTTTCATCGACCTAACCAAAGCCTTCGACTCGGTCAACAAGGAAGCCCTCTAGCGGAGCCTCAACCGTTTTGGCTGAGCACCAAAATTCATCGCTATCCTGAGGCAACTCCATGATGGTATGAACGGCAGTGTCCTACTCAATGGGGGTTAAACAAGGATGTGTACTGGCACCAATTCTCTTTTCCATTTTCTTGGCTGCCTTCCTTACTCGTGCCAGTGCCAATTTAGCCGGCGGGGTGGGCATCCAGTACCGGATGAAGGGTCTTTTCACATAAGACGACTCCAGGCAGGAACAATGGTGTCGGAAACTTTCATCACTGAACTTCAGTATGCAGACGACCTCACCCTTGTCGTTCATATTGAACGCGACCTACAGGAGATCCTGAACACCTACGCAGATGCGTATGCATACTTTGGCTTTGATGTGAATGTACATAAGACTCAGATTCTCTTTCAGCCTGTCCCTGGTTCAGCCACACTTTCACCATCCATCCAGCTTAACGGTACCACCCTCTCTAACGTTACCCATTTCAGTATCTCAGCTCCCACCTGTCCACCCCCCACCTCAGACATTGATGAAGAGATTCATCTAGGGTTGCCATATCTGAACATTCAAAAAAGAGGACGTTCCCAAAGACATCCCCCCGCCAGGCACACACTTTGGCGCTATGTAACCTTGAAACAGCCGTGACAATTAATTTTGCATATTTGCATAGCATTAATATATATATATATATATATATATATATATATATATATATATATATATATATATATATATATATATATATATATATATACACCATTATCGGTGTACTGTACTGTATTGTGTTTTTAATGTAGGCTAATATACAACATACATGGTATAGAAATCTTAAAAATAAAAAATTACCTTTGCTTAAGGCTGAATATCTTCTTTAGCTGCAGTCTTCTTCCCCCACTGGGTGTGTGACTTTATGTGCCCATGCATACTTTTCTGTAGATCGGATCTTTTTCAGTATTGGTTGATTGCTCTTTAGAAAGGTATAGAAGTCACTGCAAGATGTTTCTCGGAAGTTGTACTGTACAGTCAGAATGTCTTTCATTGTTTCAACACTCAATTTGTTCCTTTCCTTTGTCCATTGGCTTTGCATCAGTGAAAAAACTCATTCTACATTTGCATTGTGAGATGATATAGCAAAGAAGAATTGTGCAATTCTTAGCAATTCTGTGTGGCATTCAAAGTTCTTTGATTTTTCAAAGTATCTGGTCCACTTTTTATGTGTTGGCAGATTACTAAATTCTTCATCACTTGTAATTTTCCACAAACTGCTTCAGGTTACTAACTTGGTCAAAATACTTCACATCATCATTTTCTACCCCCTTATCATTCAAATATTTGACAGCTAAGTTGACAACACCGTACAGGCGTACACGTGACTCAGCTGACGAAAACTGAACGAGATCTCTACGGTTTCCACCTCCCCTCTATCTCAGTCTCTCTCTCTCGTCATTACAGTTTCATGTTTTTTTTCAGCGGAGAAAATGATGGAAGCTGAATTTCCGGACTTTTGAAGAATTTAGAAAATTACTTCCGGATGAAGATTTCGAGACCTAAATGGAGGACATGTCCGGGAAAATACGGACGTATGGCAACCCTAGATTCATCAACGGATCAGATGTGCATCTCAAGCCTTGGCAGACTCCGTACCCGTGTCTTCAGCTGTAGGAAGCTGATATTATCGACAAAGTTGTACGTATATCGAGCAGTAGTCCTTCCCACCCTGCTATATGGCAGTGAAACATGGGTCACATACAGGAGGTACCTCAAAGCATTTGAATACTTTCACCAACGTACAGTAGTCTACGTTCCATCCTCCAAATTCGGTGGGAAGACAAAAGAACAAATGCCAATACCCTCGCTGACACCAACTGTAGGAGCATCGAGGCTACCATTATCCATGAACAACTACGTTGTACTGGCCATGTTACCCAGATGGACGTCAGTAGACTGCCAAAGAAGCTACTTTACAGTCACTTAACGAATAATAAGCGAATGCTGGCGGGCAACTGAAAAGGTATAAGGACAGTCTTAAGACAAACCTGAAAAAATGCCAAATCGACCTCATCACCTGGGAGTTGATCACTCCACACCGTAACGCTTGGAGGAGCACCACAGGGGAAGGTGTAAATACTTTCAAGTTAGCCCGACTGCATGCCGGTCCCGTATCGGACTCTCGAGTCACCTCGGAGCTCACCAACGAAGGTGATATCCTTAATAACTCATATCATTGTATCATAACTGGATGATCGCCATACTCGATTCCGAGTGACAGGAAAGTAGTAATAGTAGTAGTAGTATATTTACGACTCAACTAACTCAACACAACTATGGTAGGTACTTTTGTATTAGGATATTTAATTTAAGGTAATAAAATGGCGGCGAAGGTGTGGCTATTTGGGGAGTCTGGAGGCTACGTTGAAAAAAAAGTAGTAGTAGTAGTAGTAGTAGTAGGCTGCACTGCACAACATCAAGATCAAGTGTCCAAGCTTTGCGATGTATGTTGAAAATTCGTATAGGAATCCATCAGACCTCTACATAGTAAACAACAAGGCTCTAAGAGGTGATACCATCTTACAGTCATCCGAGGGAACAACACAGGGGGACCCTGTTGCAATGGTAATGTATGCAATTGGCCTATCAGTGCTCCAACAAGAAATAAAATTTTAAACAACTGGGGTCAAACAAGTGGCATATGCTGATGACCTTACAGGAGCAGGAAAAGTGGAGGGCATCAAAAAGTGGTGGGACTTGGTAACATCGCGAGGTTCACAAATAGGGTACCACCCAAACGCCAGCAAGTCCTTCCTTATCCTGAAGCCAGAACATTATGAACGGGCATTGGAGGTTTTTGGCGGAAGTGAGGTCAAAATAACTAAGGACGGCCAAAGACATCTAGGCACAGTAATTGGCACTACGGACTTCAAGACCGAGTACATAGCGGGAAAGGTGAATGAGTGGGTTAGTGAAATCCAAGCTCTGTCTGAGATTGCTAACACAGAGCCACATGCGGCCTTTGCTGCATTCACCCATGGAGTCAAGCATCGTTGGAACTACCTGATGCGTACTATCCCTGATATCGGACCCCTCCTCCACCCTCTGGAAGAAGCTATCAGTGTCAAGTTCATTCCCAAATTAGTGAAGCACCCTGACTTAACCACAGCAGAAGGAGCACTTCTTGCACTTCCACCAAGACTGGGAGGGATGGGACTAACAAATCCAGAGGAGATTGCTGCCACTGAACATCAAAATTCACTTAAGCTCACGGCAGCCCTCACGGACCACATAATAGCCCAGAATGCAATAGGGGAAGTGGATACCAGTGAAGTAAATAAGATTCGTAGGTCCATTACGACAGATCGACAGCATTGCCAAAATGATAAGTTGCAGCAACTATTGCTGCAGGTACCAGAAAATTTGAAAAAAAAGTAGCTATAGCGCAGGAGGTGGGCGCCTCGAACTGGTTAACTACGTTACCGATAAGGGCAAATGGTTTCAGTCTTAATAAACAAGAATTTACAGATGCCATTGCTCTAAGGTACGGTCGGCCAGTAGAAGGTTTGCCCTCCCAATGAGTGTGTGGCTCTTCCTATGATGGCGATCACGCCATGGTGTGCAAGAAGGGGGGGCTTCATATGCATGAGGCATGATGAGGTAAAGGATCTCACAGCAAATATGTTGAAGGAAATCTGCCGGGATGTCATGGTAGAACCGACCCTCCTTCCATTGGATGGTGAGATCTTCCAACACAGGACTTCAAACACATCTAACGAACCCCGTGTGGACGTCAGTGTTCGAGGTTTCTGGACGCGGGGACAGCGAGCTTTCTTCGACATCAGGATTTTTTATCCCATGGCCGCATGTCACCGTAACCTAGCTCTCGATGCTGCACATAGGAGGAACAAGAACGACAAGAGAAGGGCATATGGGGAGAGAATTCAAAATGTTGATCAAGGCAGCTTCACTCCTCTAGTGTTCACAACCTCTGGTGGGATGAGACCAAGTGCAAGATGTTTCTACGCCAGACTCGCGGAGTTAATCTCCGAACAGAAGCAGCAGCCCAGAAGTTATGTTACAGCCTGGATGAGATGTCGACTGTCTTTCTCTCTCCTTCCGTCGGCTTTGCTCTGCCTCAGGGGAACGAGAGCTTCTGCCCCAACTCCGACAACTGCTGCAGATATTGACTATGAGGCTACTGTCACTGAATGCCACATACTGTAGATCTGCGGCTCAACTAATTTAACACAGATAGGATAGCTACTTATGTATTAGGATATTTAATATTAAGGTAATTTAATGGTGGCGAAGGTGTGGCTATTGGGGGAGGCTGGAGGCCACGTTTAAAAAAAAAAAAAAAAAAAAAAATAGTAGTAGTAGTAGTGTGTGTGTGTGTGTGTGTGTGTGTGTTCACACGTGCGTTGGTGCAGGTGGATGAGGTAGAGGCATTCAAGCTGTCACTAACACACAGACACACACCTTCATCATTTGAATAACAAAGCCATTGGTAGTTCGCCCTGTTGATCTCCACCTTTTATCACCTTTGTTGTATTTTCCAGAGAGTGATTCACCATTATGATATTCTCACAATTAGGACACAGGTAATAATTTACGTTCGCGTCCCTCTCCAGATCCTGTTCTAACACTTCATCGTCTTTAAACATTGTTATAAATAACTGACACAAAAATGTAATATACAAACAAATAAATGTTCATAACATCTAACTAGGGAATTTATGTTTACAAATAAGAATAACAAATGGAATATGAATAATTTAGTGTTTTCAAATCATAAACAATAAAAAGTATTCAATAATAAAACCAACAGGAAATGTAAAATTAAATGTTCTTCTCATGCACAGTTTATATATAATATTTTTTATCTATGTGGTATTTTCCTACGAGTTAAATTTCCTCCCTAAAATGTTCAGCCTTTCCTGCCTTGTAAATATTAAATCATTCACCGGACTAAAATCCTTCCTGAGAATATGCAAATTTTCGAATTCCAGGGGCAGGAATTTATGAGAGTTCTCTAAAATTTAATTACCTGTTATAGAACGGGAGAGTTTGATCAAGTTGAAGAGTTGCTATAATGACTGGTGGTCCGATTGTGGTGCAACTGTAGTGACTGTGGTGCACCTGTAGTGACTGTGGTGCACCTGTAGTGAATGTGGTGAACCTGTAATGACTGTGGTGCACCTGTAGTGAATGTGGTGAACCTGTAATGACTGTGGTGCACCTTTAGTGAATGGGGTGCACCTGTAGTGACTGTGGTGCATCTATAGTGACTGTGGTGCATCTATAGTGACTGTGGTGCACCTGTAGTAACTGTGGTTCACCTGTAGTGAATGTGATGCGCCTGTAGTGACTGTGGTGCACCTTTAGTGAATGTGGTGCACCTGTAGTGACTGTGGTGCGCCTGTAGTGACTGTGGTGCACCTGTAGTGACTGTGGTGCACCTGTAGTGACTGTGGTGCACCTGTAGTGACTGTGGTACACCTGTAGTGACTGTGGTGCACCTGCAGTGACTGTGGTGCACCTGTAGTGAATGTGGTGCACCTGTAGCGAATGTGGTGCACTTGTAGTGACTGTGGTGCACCTGTAGTGACTGTGGTGCACCTGTAGTGACTGTGGTGCACCTGTAGTGACTGTGGTGCACCTGTAGTGAATGTGGTGCACCTGTAGCGAATGTGGTGCACCTTTAGTGACTGTGGTGCACCTGTAGTGACTGTGGTGCACCTGTAGTGACTGTGGTGCACTTTTAGTAACTGTGGTGCATCTGTAGTGATTGTGGTGCACTTGTAGTGACTGTGGTGCGCCTGTAATTACTGTGGTGCACCTGTAATGACTGTGGTGCACCTGTAGTGACTGTGGTGCACCTGTAGTGAATGTGGTGCACCTGTAGCGAATGTGGTGCACCTTTAGTGACTGTGGTGCACCTGTAGTGACTGTGGTGCACCTGTAGTGACTGTGGTGCTACTGTGGTGCATCTGTAGTGATTGTGGTGCACTTGTAGTGACTGTGGTGCGCCTGTAATTACTGTGGTGCACCTGTAATGACTGTGGTGCACCTGTAGTGACTGTGGTGCACCTATAGTGACTGTGGTACACCTATAGTAGCTGTGGTGCACCTGTAGTGAATGTGGTGCACTTGTAGTGACTGTGGTGCACCTGTAGTGAATGTGGTGCACCTGCAGTGACTGTGGTGCACCTGTAGTGAATGTGGTGCACCTGTGATGACTGTGGTGCATCTTTAGTGACTGTGGTTCACTTTTAGTAACTGTGGTGCATCTGTAGTGATTGTAGTGCACTTGAAGTGACTGTGGTGCGCCTGTAATGACTGTGGTGCACCTGTAGTGATTGTGGTGCACCTGTAATGACTGTGGTGCACCCGCAGTGAATGTGGTGCACTTGTAGTGACTGTGGTGCACCTGTGGTGAATGTGGTGCACCTGCAGTGACTCTGGTGCACCTGTAGTGACTGTGGTGCACCTGTAGTGACTGTGGTGCACCTGTAGTGACTGTGGTGCACCTGTAGTGACTGTGGTGCACCTGCAGTGACTGTAGTACACTTGTAGTGGCCATGGTACACCTGTAGGGAGGGTCAGGCCAGTGTTTTGGTAGGTGGCTTCTTGTTGCTCATGGCTAAATATAGCAACAGGGGGTGAGATGTTGATTGAGGTGATGGTGTGAGTGTTGTGTAGGTAAATAGTGGTGGACGGGGCAGGTTTATGGGTGTTGGCGAGACTCGTGGGTTTCTGGCACCTTAACATTGCTCGGAACTTGTGAGAAGAGAGGAACACAAAAAAACAGCAGGTGTATGGAACAGGTATATAGGCTGTGCTATATACTTGTATTTATAAATTTATTAAAGAAAGAATTTGTAAATTTAGAATTGAGTTACTTGAAATACAGTGTTGTTATACAATTTTACTTACCAGAATACTTTTTGTTAACTAATTCAGCACCGGAAAAAGATTAAATTAATGATACCATATCTATACAACATCTATGCTAAAGAGTGGAGATGCTTGTAGGGTGATGTTTTGAACTGCTAGAGGCTAATAATTTTGAGAAAGGAAAACCACTGTGGCAGACCGCTTCACTTACTGCTAGTCCAGGGTTCTGAATGAAGGAATATCATGAGAAAAGTCACGGGTCCTTGTAGATGTTCTCGTAAGACAATGGGGCAAAATAATGACTATGGAAGTGTCTACAGACTCTTCACAATGGAGAGGCGTCTCTGAGAAAGTACTGCACAGTGCTGGAAGTTTTCTTTTAAGGTCATTATTGTTAATTGTTCTGGCAACTCGTTCTTGTTCCGAATAAAGTTGTACAAGTGACGAGAGCTAAATGTTTATTGTCGTTTTGAAGTGAACTTAATCATTCTCTCTCTCTCCAATTTCACACATTTATTGATGACCAAGTATTGCAATATATTATATTTTTAATCTGTATCTAATTGTTGCAGAGGCCGACATCAGGAGGTCCTCTAGCTGAACAAATGTGAGTGTAGAATTAACAGTTTATTTGATTCCGTTATATCAATTTAAGATCAACAATACAACACCCACATATGGATAAAAGTAAAGGTTGTAAATATTAATATGGCAAACAACATTTTCAGAAACAATAAATACAGACCACACGACCAGGTACAGAGATTTTTTTAATCATTAAAAAAAACTATCAATACACAATTATGTTTAAAAAATATGACACAACGGACGAAGGATTTTGGCAATCTTACCGAGCCACCAGAAGTCGTAGTGTTCATTCTGAAATTTATCGACCATTCCCCACCCCCCAAGTAGAGATATTATTTTGATTGATTGTACAATATTAAAATATACACACACAAGTAAGGGTCGTAGTACAGTAGAGCCTCATACCATATTGTACTCATAGTAAATTAAGCAATGTTTTAAAATTTTACCCACATTTGATGTTGTGCTTCATGTAGAGCTGTGTGAGTGTCCCGATGGCGGCGAGTGCTGCTGTTATCATCAAATGTCATCCATACTATAGTTACCATGACAGTGTGTTATACACCCGACGTGGACAATCATTCCTTTTGTTTAGGTTTTGTTACTTTGTGAAGCTGTATTTCTTACACTTTATTTGTTTTATTATGTTTTGATGTTTATCTTTTGGAAATATTTTACATGTTATTGGACGTTATGTATGTTGTATTATGGTAGTGGCTTCGATAAATATTTTCCTAGTTCCTGGCTTTAATAAACGTACTCTTCATACTTCACGTAACAAATGGCGATGATAGGAACGACCGTCACGTTTTATAAAGTAAAGATGATCATAATAACACTCGTCTTGGCTTCCTTGGTAAAACAGGTTTATTTTGGTATACATTCTATATTGTTTAGACCATTACTGTTTCACTCTTACATATATTATCCTAATGCCTTTTGTCCCGAATGAATCTTAGACAACATCTTATTCGAGTTATTTCAGATATGATACGTGTTTGCCTTAGCGTTGTTCCGGTGTTTTTTTTATTTTTAAGGAAGGATGCGTTATTTATTTACGTGATGGCCATTTTGGGGAACTAATTTTGTTACACTTTAGGATTATTTACTATCTGACGATACCTCAGGTGTGTCACACGTACAGTACACGTCAACATCGTACTGTACCCCTTGTGCCTGGTTCTGGCGAGAGGTGTTCACTTGTGTCTCGGTTAGGTAAATAGTATTTTTGTGTATATTTATTCATTCGTTTTTTTAATTACTCTTTTGTATTGGAGTTCACGTCTCTGGAAGATATCTCGACAACCGCTCAATCAATTTGTTTCAGATTTGACGCACATGTGTCATCGTGTGTGTGTGTGTGTGTGTGTGTTTCTTTGATGGTGTCGCCTCGCGCCAGCCATTCCGAGAACTAATACTTTTGCAGGATACCAAGAGTTGTCATGTCATGTGTTCCCTTGTTATGGGGAACCATTTCCTCCAGATTAAACAGATAACAAATCAAAATATTCAGTGTTTAAATGGATGTTTGTTGCGGGTGAGACCTCAACAACCTATCAACTGATCCAATTCAAATTTCAACTATATGTAATAATTACCTGGTATGTCATCGTAGAGTTCAAAGTGTTATCTGTGGTTGATGACGTCTCCTACTGACTGTTGTAGAAGTTGGTGGCTGTGTAACGAGTTTCAGTGGCGCCTCGACTGATGTGGTTCTCATACGTAAAATGATATACTGTACAGTACAGCTGAGAAAATGACAAGAGGAAGAGCGCATTGCTGGCCAGACTGTGTACTGAGGGCTCAGTCTTTATTGTGCTATATCCACGCCAAGCTTATGGAATCCACTTTTGCATATAATATTATATTGTGGCTTCGTTTAAGAGTTTGTATTATGTCCTTCATCTACCAAAATTATCAATAACGATGGAATTAGTATTCTCTCTCTCTCTCTCTCTCTCTCTCTCTCTCTCTCTCTCTCTCTCTCTCTCTCTCTCTCATCAAACACAAAGTAAAACGAGACTAGAACATATCACTCGGCATGTTGCCCTGCATCATCGTCCTTCTGTTTAAATTTCAGTTGTCTTTTATTTTCAATAAAAGAATAGCGTTGACAACTATTCCTTACCGATACTATATATATATATATATATATATATATATATATATATATATTTCATTAGCCCAATAAACACGCGGACTTCTACATACAATCAACACCTCAACCCGCCAGGATTCGAACCCACGGCCCACGAGCCCATGACTGTGACCGGAGAACGCTAACCGCTGGACCACCAGGATACAAAAGCAGTTCTAGACTCTGTTATATTTCACACAAAGCCTGTTCAACGAGCTTATGGCGCCGTGAACCTCTAATGGGGACTACCCGTTTTACGTAGGTGGTCAGAGTAACGTTTTACCAAATCCGGCTTCGAAACACGCGGATCTATATATGTTTCATTAGCCCAATAAACACTTAAACATGTAGAAGTCCGCGTGTTTATTGGGTTAATGAAATATATATGGATCCTCGTGTTTCGAAGCCGGATTTGGTAAAACGTTACTCTGACCACCTACGTGATACGGGTAGTCCCCATTAGAGGTTCACGGCGCCATAAGCTCGTTGAACAGGCTTTGTGTGAAATATAACAGAGTCTAGAACTGCTTTTGTATCCTGGTGGTCCAGCGGTTAGCGTTCTCCGGTCACAGTCATGGGCTCGTGGGCCGTGGGTTCGAATCCTGGCGGTTTGAGGTGTTGATTATATATATATATATATATATATATATATATATATATTACGGGGCCTGAGGGGCGAAAAAGTAAAAGTAAAAATAGAAGAGAAAAAGACTATATTAATCAACACCACGAAGATGGGGGAAAACCAGCTTTTTTCCTTATAAGGTGAAATATTTGCCTTCTAACCAAATAATGGGGTTAGGGGTCCTTTACCTGTCATTCACACCACCACTTTCCTGCCGCCGCCACCGCCACCACCACCGCCACTACCACCACCGCCGCCACCACTGTTATGCCATGTATTGCAATGTTGCACAGGAAGGCCAAATGGCATACAGAGTTACTAATATGCTTGTGGGTTTAGTTGAAATTCGATAAGTGCTACTTTGGTTTTGGGTCTTGTGAAATCATATAACATTTTAATAGTTTAATGGCTAAAATGTATATTGCAATATGGAATATGGACATGGGATTGGTTAACTTAATATATCAGTACATGTAAGATCCTGGTAGTAGAGGCAACAACAAATGAGCTGATTCGTTAACTGGTTCAGAAGGAGGGTTAGGGTTCACATTTCAAGATTTTACCTTACACATATCTATATATATATATATATATATATATATATATATATATATATATATATATATATATATATATATATATATATATATATATATATATATATATATATATATATATATATATATATATATAACAAAGAAGTCTGTCTGTCTGTCTGTTTGTCTGTGTGTCCGCACGAGATTCTCGGAAACTACTTTACCGATCTGGACCAAACTTGGCATGTGGGGATGGCAAAAAAGCTCCAACCAACCCGATCCGACACACCCAACCCGACAAGACCCGACCCGACAAGCCTGAGAGAACGAGAGAAAGAGAGAGACTTTAGGTCAGCCCGGACGCACACACGTAGAAAAGTCGTATTCCCTCCTATGATTTACAGCAATTTTGATCCTAAGGTTCTCTTTCATTATGGCTTACTTTTCTCTGCATCTAACCTCCATCCGTTACACCACAGAGGTTGAAAAGTCGTATCCCATCCCAAGTATTATAGCTAATTTTATCTTTATGCTCTCTCTCATTACAGCTTGCTTTTCTTTGATCTCTAACTTTTCTAGGCTGTCCATTCTAACAAGGAAGGTAGGTAGTCCTAGATAAAGAGCCGCCAGGATGGCGGCGTTTCTGCTAGTAATAAATAAAGTCAATTTATTGTGGAGAACAATGCCAATTGCAATTTGCTTACCAGATGATAAATTAAAGATAAAATACACTAGTGTGTGGTATATCATAATCTAGCCCTTGATCATTCAAAGTTTATGGTTCAACTCTTCCTAACAAAGAAAGTCACAGTAATCTAACTCTTAAACTTTCAATACACATGTATAACACAACTACACAACCGATGGTCACCTAATATAAATCACTAGAGCAGTAGTGATATACAAAACCTGTGTAAATGTTCCCCAAGTGCAGCAAATGTACCGGGTATGTCTGCCTTGCTGGGAGTCCTGGACTCCTGGCTGGTCTGGCTCTCACCGGCAGCCCTACTGAGGGATCCCAAACCTTACACTATTTAGTGTGGAACTTAATTTGGCTCATCCTCGGCATAAGTCTCAACTATATGTAGCAAATTTGTTTTAATGCATTATATTACATAGAGCATCATATAAGAACAATATCAGAAACAATAACATCAAATACAGTACCATCTTATATCAGTACAATTTATATTCAAAACATATAAAAACGCTAACATTAAATCCAACCACCAAATCGAGTACGTATACCAACACGCGTAGGTAACCACTCAACTACTTGTAACACCACCATCACCACCAGCCTATCTATCATCACCAACACCACCTCCACCAGCCTATCTATCATCACCACCACCTACCCAACTACCAACATCACCATCATTAATGCCACAAATGTGGCAAATGTGGAGGGCTACATTTTGTGCCGGAGGGGCGGCGGGTGTGTCTTTCTGGCGCTGGCGCTTCTCTGTCTAAGGATGCAGTCTGGCTAATTCGAAAGTATTGACACCTCGTTTGGTACTTCTCCGTGCGTTACTGTGTGCAGTGATCGTCTCCCGGGTGAGGGGTTCGATTTGGCACCTTTTCAGGTTTGTCTTAAGATTATCCTTATACCTTTTCAGTTGCCCGCCAGCGTTACGTTTACCATTCATTAGGTGACTGTAAAGTAGCTGCTTTGGCAGTCTCCTGTCATCCATGCGGATAAACATGACCAGTCCAACATAGTTGTTCATGGATATTGGTAGCCTCGATGCTCCTATAGCTGGTATCAGCGAGAATACTGGCATTTGTTCTCTTTTCTTCCCAGCGAATTTGGAGGCTGGAACGGAGACTACATTGTTGAAAGTTTTCAAGTGCCTTGAGGTGCTTCCTGTATGTGACCCATGTCTCGTTGCCATATAGCAGGGTGGAGAGAACCACTGCTCGATATACGTGCAACTTTGTAGATAATTTCAGCTCCCTACAGCTGAAAACAGGTCCGGAGGTCTGCCAAAGGCTTTAGATGCACATCTGATCCGATGTTGACAGGTAGACAGGTGGGAGGCGAGATACTGAAAGTACCGTTAAGGTGGATAGTTAGTGGAGGTGTGGTTAAATCGGGAAAGCTGAAAGAGATCTGAGTATAATGTTCATTCACTTCGAGGCCGAAATGTGCATACGCATCTGCGTCGGTGTTCAGGATCTCCTGTAGGTCATTTTTAGTGTGAGCGACGAGGGTGAGGTCGTCTGCATACTGAAATTCAGTAATGGAAGCTGCCAACACCTTTGTTCCAGCCTGGAATTGTCCCTTCATCCAGTACTGGATATCCACCCCGCCGGCTAATTTGGCACTGGCACGCGTAAGGAAGGCAGACAAGAAAATGGAAAAGGGAGTTGATGCCAGTACACATCCTTGTTTTACCCCCGTTTGGATGGGGAAGAACTCATACTGGGTGCCATAGTGCAAAACATTGCCGTTCATGCCAACCTGGATTTGCCTCACAATGGCGATGAATTTTGGTGGGGAGGCAAAACGGCCGAGGGTCCGCCAGAGGGCTTCCCTGTTAACCGAGTCAAAAGCCTCAGTAAGGTCGATGAAGGCCATGTACAAGTCACGACGCTGTTCTCTGCACTTTTTCTGTGACTAGCGGGCAGCAAAGATCATGTCAGTGGTGCCATGGGATATTGTAAAACCACATTGAGATTCTCTGGAGGAAGTTTTCCGCCTTTGGAAGAAGTCTGTTTAGGAGGACTCAAGCGATAATCTTGCCAGCTACGAACAGTAGCGAGATCCTGCTATAGTTGCTACAGTCAGACCGGTCTCCCTTTTTCTTATTAATATTAACGTTGGAGGCATCTTTAAGAGCTAGGGGGATTTCCTCCTTTTCCCATTTATTCTCTAGGAGAGAGTGTAGATGGTTGGTAAGCAAATGGAGGATAGCTGAGGTGTGTCAGCTCTGGGTGCTGAGGGACCTGCTGGGAAGTCAGGACATCTACATCGGTGTTTCGGTTGAGCAGCAAATGGTAATACTCCTTCCAGCACTGAAGGATACCTTCTTCGTCCTTAATTTGGGAGTGACCGTCAAATTGACAGAGGGGGCTGTGCTATGAGTGATTGGCCCATAAAATGTATTAGTGGAATAGAAAAATTCGCACATGTTATGTTGATCTGTAAATTTTTGCGTTTTACATGCTTTATTTTTCAACCATTCATTCTTTTGTTTGTGAAGTTCGCGTTGGGCCGCCGCTTTCTTCTTGCGGAAGGTATCAGCTTTGATCCGAGTTGAGGGTTGTTCTGCCAGTCAGCTAAAGCAGCACGTTTATCATTATGAGTACTTTGATTACAGGATCATTTTCGTCAAATCAGTCCTGGTGTATTCTTTTGATCTAGCCGAGGGTTTCTCTGCAGGTTTTTGTCATGATGAGAATGCTCCATTCGACACTGGGATTTGGGTTGTTTGTTGTCGGGTTGTTTATCAGCTCATGTTCAAGCTCCTCTCTGAAAGTATGTGCTACTGCTGGATCCTCCAGATGCTTAGTGTTAAAACCTCTTCTGGAGGCTTGTTGCCTTCGCCATTTTGGGGCGACTTGAAGTGAGTGTTTGGCTCTGACGAGCCGATGATCAGTGTCGTAGTGGTCTGAGCCACGCAAGGGTCGGGTGATGAGGACATCTCGGCGGTCTCTATCTCTGACAATGATGTAGTCAATGAGATGCCAGTGTTTGGATCGTGGGTGCTGCCACGATCCCTTTAACTTGTCGGCCTGCCTGAACATGGTTTTGGTGATGGTGAGGTTGTGTGCAGCACACTTGCTGAGGAGTAGTAGGCCGTTGGGATTACTCTTGCCTACTCCGTTTCTCCGTATGATTCCCTGCCATATGTCAGCGTCTCTTCGAACTCTGGCATTGAAGTTACCAAGAATCTTTGACTTATCTTCTCTGGAGATAGAAGTTACACTCTGTCAAGGTCGGTGTAAAAGGCCTCATTGATGTCATGACGTGAGTGATCCAGTGGGACTCGGAGCGTCATGAGGCGGTCGTTGATTCCAACAGGCATTTTAGTTAGCCTACAATATGTTGGATGGATTGGTGAATGGCAAGGCCAACTTCATATATGCGGTTTCTCTCCACAGCAGAGTTACCCTTCCAGAGGAAGGTATATCCACACACCCGTTCTGTGAGTCGTTCAACGTCACTAATGGCTGCTATAGATAGCTTTTTTGCCAAAAGGGCGGTTCTTTTTTCAGGACGCTCATTTGTGCTAGTATCCAGAAGGATCCTGACATTCCATGCAGCAACCATACAGTTTATACAGTTTGTTTTTGCTCTGATATGTGATTATGATTTTGTTTTCGATCGCACAAGGATGACCTTACTGGGTGCGATTGCACAGTCGGTTTGTTTTTTTAGGTAGGCAATGTTTAGGGTACCTTTTCTAGCCCCTCCCCATGTGGGGTGAGCAGAGTGGCAGAGACAGGACCGGATTATACTGCTACCTAGATCCCAGTGCATAAACAACCATCTTCTCTATGCCGCCCATGTGCAGAGTTGAGACTAGAGACTCCCGGCAGCCATCTCTGCCCGTCCCCGTCGCCACTCGTCCATCGCCATAGGACATTTAGAGTACAGTGGTTTTGACGATGATAAGAATTATGATGAGCTGTGCGTGAGTCAATTCATGTGGTGAGGCAGAAGTGCAGGGTGTAGCCACACATCTTGGCTCCCCTTTTCCTAATCCAGTGGTACAAGCATAGGGAGTGTGTCAATCGACTGCTAATAGCCCAGTTTGTTAGGTTTCGCCTGAGTAGCCTGTACATCTTACATTGCCTTCGTCCGCAGGTGTAGTCGGTGGGTTCCCATGTTGGTTACCTCTTCTGACTATACCACCGTTGGGGTCTTACTGGAGCTCTGTCAGCATGTATGCTGCATAGTTTTCGTTTGGGGTTTATTACCGTAGCCTTATACCTACCAAGGTTAATTTGCAAGGCAGCGGCGCAGTGGTTGGTAGGAACAAGGACGTGTCCACATGCCAGTGGGCCTATGCGCCGTCCCACTGGGGTCCACTGCTGCTCCTTGATCCCCTGCTGGTCTAACCTGGGCCCACGAGGCACCCAGTTACCGGTGTGTTGCCACGAGGAGACACAGCAGGAGTCTTGATGGTGAAGAGGCCGGTTATTGTCAGGGGAAGACTGATGCAAGTTGCTTCCCTGTTCGCCACGAGGGCTAACCAGCGGCGGTAGCTGAAAGTGAGAGGAAGCAAAGAGTGGTTGCACCTTAACACTAACATAAAGCGGCCACACTAGACGCATTACACCACCCTGTGTGAAACACACACACACACCACTACCACTAATATCTACACCACCAACCAACCAACCAACACCAACACCGCTTAACCATCACCAACACACCACCTCCAACAGCCACCTACAAACACCACCGCAACCTATCTGCACCAACACTTACACCAACCACGTGCCATCACCAGCACCTCCACCATCCTCCTACCCATCCACCATTATCCTAACGACACCAATTCACTCACATCACCCTCGCAACAACCTTTCCCTTTAACACATCTACCAACGTACCTCTCTCTCTCTCTCTCTCTCTCTCTCTCTCTCTCTCTCTCTCTCTTTCTCTCTTTCTCTCTCTCTCTCATAATACATATATACAAAAACTACTTAGACTAATGTGATGGAAGGGGGTCTGGGGGCAGGGAGGAGGACCAGTAGCCATGTAGAGTGGAGGAACTAATCCCATTGTTGACACACGGCCCATGTGATGGTCGGTGAGGGTGAAGGAAAGTGGGGAAGGGAGGGAAGAAAGGAAGGAGAGAGAGACAGAGAGAGAGAGAGAGAGAGAGCGAACATACCAACAATATAACGAAGATGGACCAGACACTATAACGAGGAGGTAAACAAATACAAACAACAGCAATGTCTGTCATAAATGAAATAGTCTAGGCTGGTTGAATCTTATGATAACCGACCAAAGTTTACACCTGACTCAAACTATGAATACCCTGGATGGCCCAAACTAACATCTGGTTAAAATTTAAACTAACAACACCTGGCTCAAACTAACAACACCAGGCTCAAACTAACATCACCTGATTCAAACTAACAACACCAGGCTCAAACTAACAACACCTGGCTCAAACTAATATCACCTGGCTCAAACTAACTACATCTGGCTAAAACTAACATCACCTGGCTCAAACTAACAACACCAGGCTCAAACTGACATCACCTGGTTCAAACTAACAACACCTGGCTCAAACTAATATCACCTGGCTCAAACTAACTACATCTGGCTAAAACTAACATCACCTGGCTCAAACTAACATCACCTGGCTCAAACTAACATCACCTGGTTCAAACTAACATCACCTGGTTCAAACTAACATCACCAGGCTCAAACTAACATCACCTGGTTCAAACTAACAACACCTGGCATAACCTAACATCACCTGACTCAAACTAACAACACCTGGTAAAAAAACTCACAATACCTGGTATCAATCTAACAACACCTGGCTTGAACTAACAACACCTGACTCAAAGTAACAACACCTGGCTCAAACTAATATCACCTGGCTCAAACTAACATCACCTGGTTCAAACTAACATCACCTGGCTCAAACTAACATCACCTGGTTCAAACTAACATCACCTGGCTCAAACTAACATCACCTGGTTCAAACTAACATCACCTGGTTCAAACTAACAACACCTGGATCAAACTAACAACACCTGGCATAAACGAACATCACCTGACTCAAACTAACAACACCTGGTAAAAAAACTAACAATACCTGGTATCACTCTAACAACACCTGGCTTCAACTAACAACACCTGACTCAAAGTAACAACACCTGGCTCAAAGTAACATCACCTGGCTCAAACTAACAACACCTGGCTCAAACTAACAACACCTGGTATCAAACTAACAACAACTGATTCAAACTAACAATACCTAGTAAAAAAACTAACAACACCTGGTATCAAACTAACAACACCTGGCTTAAACTAACAACACCTGACTCAAACTAACAACACCTGGCTCAAACTAACAATACCTGGCTTAAACTACCATCACCTGACTCGAACTAACATCACCTGGCACAAACTAACATCACCGGGCTCAAACTAACATCACCTGACTCAAACTAACAACACCTAGCTCAAACTAACATCACCTGACTCAAACTAACATCACCTGGCTCAAACTAACAACACCTGGCTCAAAATAATATCAACTGGCTCAAACTAACTACATCTGGCTAAAACTAACATCACCTGACTCAAACAAACATCACCTGGCTCAAACTAACAACACCTGGTATCAAACTAACATCACCTAGCACAAACTAACAACACCTGGTATCAAACTAGCATCACCTGGCTCAAACTAACAACGCCTGACTCAAACTAACAACACCTATCTCACACTAATATCACCTGGCTCTAACGAACATCACCTGACTCAAACTAACAACACCTGGTATCAAACTAACATCACCTGTCTCAAACTAACATCACCTGGCACAAACTAACATCACCTGGCTCAAACTAACAACACCTGGTATCAAACTAACATCACCTGTCTCAAACTAACATCACCTGGCACAAACTAACATCACCTGGCTCAAACTAACAACAAACTAACAACACCTGGTATCAAAATAATATCACCTAGCTCACACTAACAACACCTGGTATCAAACTAACAGCACCTGGAATCAAACTAACAACACCTGGCTTAAACTAACATCACATAACTCAAACTAACATCACATGACTCAAACTAACATCACCTGGCTCAAACTAACAACACCTGGCTCAAACTAACATCACCTGGCACAAACTAACATCACCTGGCTCAAACTAACATCACCTGATTCAAACTAACATCACCTGGCTCTAACTAACATCACCTGACTCAAACTAACATCACCTAGCTCAAACTAACAACACCTGGTATAAAACTAACAACACCTGGTATCAAACTAACAACACTTGGCTTAAACTAACATCACCTGACTCAAACTAACATCACCTGACTGAAACTAACAACACCTGACTCAAACTAACAACACCTGGCTCAAACTAACAACACCTGGCTTAAACTAACAACACCTGACTCAAACTAACAACACCTGGCTCAACCAACAACACCTGGTATCAAACTAACAACACCTTGGCTCAAACTAACAACACCTGGTATCAAATTAACAACACCTGGCTCAAACTAACATCACCTTACTCAAACTAACATCACCTGGCTCTAACTAACATCACCTGACTCAAACTAACATCACCTGGCTCAAACTAACAACACCTGGTATCAAACTAACATCACCTGACTCAAACTAACAACACCTGGCTCAAACTAACATCACCTAGCTCAAACTATCAACACCTGGCTCAAAATAACATCACCTGGCTCAAAGTAACAACACCTGAATCAAACTAACAACACCTAGCTCAAACTAACATCACCTGACTCAATCTAACAACACCTTGTATCCAACTGACAACACCTGACTCAAACTAACAATACCTGGTTCAAACAAACAACACCTGGTATCAAACTAACATCACCTGGCTCATACTAACATCACCTGGCTCAAACTAACAACACCTGACTGAAACTAACAACACCTAGCTCAAACTAACAACACCTGGCTCAAACTAACATCACCTGGCTCAAACTAACAACAACTCAAACCAACATCACCTGGCTCAAACTAACATCACCTGGCTCAACCAACAACACCTATCTCAAACTAACATCACCTGGCTCAAACTAACAACCCCTAGCTCAAACTAACATCACCTGGCTCAAACTAACTTCACTTGGTATCAAACTAACATCACCTGACTCAAACTAACATCACCTAGCTCAAACTAACAACACCTGACTCAAACTAACATCACCTGACTCAAACTAACATCACCTTGCTCAAACTAACAACACCTGGTATCAAACTAACCTCACCTGGTATCAAACTAACATCACCTGGCTCAAACTAACAACACCTGGTATCAAACTAACAACACCTGGCTCAAACTAACATCATCTGACTCTAACTAACATCACCTGGCTCTAACTAATATCACCTGACTCAAACTAACATCACCTGACTCAAACTATCAACACCTGGTATCAAATTAACATCACCTGACTCAAACTAACATCACCTGGCTCAAACTAACATCACCTAGCTCAAACTAACAACACCTGGTATCAAAATAACATCACCTGACTCAAACTAACAACATCTGGTTCAAACTAACAACACCTGGTCAAAACAATGTTTGTTTAAGGCGGTCCTGAAGTTGTGTGAAGCGAGGCAAAATTAGGGAACCTCCGAGCCAGCCAGGAGCAACGGTGGTGGTGGTGCTGGTGGTGATCAATGTTAACCGTGTTTAACCTGGTGTTGTGGCGCGGTTGGTGTGTAACTCCCTTTCCCATTACTCTTCCCCTCAACGTTCTCCCTCTTTCTTTCCTCTTCCCATTTCGCTTCTCCTATCTTTCCCTCTCCATTCCTAATATCTCCTCCTCCTTCTCCCACTTTATTTTTGTTTTCTTTTTTACCCTCACTATTAACCCTCTTCTCCTCACTATTCTCCCCTTCCCATCTTCGTTCTTTCTTTAACATTTCCCTCCTCATTTTTCTCCATCTTTATTCTTTCTTTTCCTTTCTTTCCTGTACCCTATTTCCCTTTTCCTTCTATCCCATTCCTTATCTTCCTCTTCTTTTCCCCTTTTTCTCATCTTACTGCCTTTCCATCACAATCAGTTCATTTCTCGTTCTTCCTGTTTGTTTCTCAACCTTCCCTTTTTCCATTTATGCTCTTCCCTCCACTTCCCTTTCCCTCTTTTCCTTTCCACTTTTCAAGCTATCCTTAGTCCCTCCTTTTCCTCCGCTCCTCGCTCTCCCATCCTGTCCCATTGTCCTTCTTCTTCTTCCTGCTCCTCCGACTTTTCATTTTTCCATTTATCCCATTCTCTCCTACTTGTTTTCTCCCCCCCTTCTCTTTCCTCCTCTTCGTATTCTTCCTCCTCCTCTTCCGTTTCCTCATTTTTCCAACATTAAGTTTATTTTCTTTATTAAACTCCATAAGTTATAGAAAAAAATTTATTTTCTGTCTGAGTAAATGTTATGCATTATTTTTTTTTTTTGTAGAATGAAAATATGTGTTTTGCTGTCCACTTCATATTTATTATTCTGTTCTTATCTACTTATTATCTCTCTCTCTCTCTCTCTCTCTCACACCTGATTTCAGCTGTTTTGGGGATTTCACCGTTTGAACCCTGGAGACACAAACATACACACACACACACACACACACAAAGAGAGAATCAAATAAACAGAATGAGAGGGGAACTGAAACATGGGAGAGAGAAAGAACGGAAGAGAATAAGAGAAACTGACAAATTAAGAGAAACAGAGGGAGAGAGAGAGAATAAACAGAAAGAATGTGAGAGAGCACATCACCAGAAGGGAGAGATGTGTAAGGGCAGGTGTGTCGCCGTCAAGGTGGTCTTGTCACTGTGTTCATTATGCACCTGCTGGCCATGTACACCTCAACCTGCAGTTTTGGTCACGATTTTTATGTTCCGGATACCCGCCACAAAAACTTCCTCGCTCGACATGCTACTGAGGGGGGGGGGTGCAGCCATGCATGTTTCTGTCCTGGAAATGCCATGGGCGTGTCGTGGAGGTGTCATGGACGTGTCATGAAAGTGTCAGGGAAAGTGTCATTTCTTGTCATAACAGAATTAGGAAAGTGTCGTGGGTGTACTGTATCATTAGGTTGCCATGGAGATGTTATGGATTTGTCGTGGACGTGTTTTGGACGAGTGGCAATTTTATTACCTGGTAGAATAAGTCACATTGTAAGATAGTGAACAGCTCACTCGTCACCTCCCCCTCACTGCTGGCTTAATGGACTTTGTGTTTGAGATTCTGTGTTGATTATAATGTTTGTGTATTATATTAATAGTGCTTTGGGGGTGACATGATTGTTATTGGTTTTATTGGTTGTGATTGTGATGTTTTTAATGATGTAGTTGTGGTTGGTATTGGTGATTTACTTGTTATTGTTGGAGGTGATATGGTTGTTGTTGGTGGTGGAGGAAAAGTTACTCTCCCCCCAGTCAGATTCTTCTCTATGGAAAAAAAAGACATTTGAGTTGTGTAGACGAAGTGTAAAAAACTTTTAAGTTGTGTCCACGAAAGGTGTAAACGACCCTGTGCTGTGAAAACGAGGAGTGTAAAAGACAATTCACTTGTCTAAACGAAGAATGTAAAAAAAAATTAAGATGTGTTAAAGAATACCTGTAAAATATTTGACTGTAACTTTGTAAGTGTAAATGGGAATCAGATTCTTCTCTATGGAAAAAAAAGACATTTGAGTTGTGTAGACGAAGTGTAAAAAACTTTTAAGTTGTGTCCACGAAAGGTGTAAACGACCCTGTGCTGTGAAAACGAGGAGTGTAAAAGACAATTCACTTGTCTAAACGAAGAATGTAAAAAAAAATTAAGATGTGTTAAAGAATACCTGTAAAAGATTCTGTAACTTTGACAAAATGGGAATATAAAAAAGAGGAGTAAATGAATCCAACTGTAAAAACCAAGAGTGTAAAATTAGTCTTAGTAATTTACATAATGAATTCCGTGGTAGATGAGATTTGATAGACCTACATATTTTTTTGTTCAGAGTGAAGAAACGGGATGAGTTAAGTAATTTGTCTTCTAAATATCCACTAATAGTAATAAATCGGGGAGGAAATGCCTCAGAATTGACATTTTAACCTTGATATATAACTAAAAAAAAAAAAGGTCACAATTACCTTATCAGAAATTAGTTCATTAATGAATCCTGGAATTCGAGTCTTAATTCCAAGTTAGACAGGTGTCGGTTCGTCATAGGTATAGCTAATTGTCCTCATTAGTACTACAAGACGAAGATAGGGAAATAAATCCAATCAAGGTAGATGTTGATAATATTAATTGGTTTGTGTTTCTGGTTGATTGTAACGCCATTCTGTCTTGTCGAGTACAGTTTAAATATGAAGTGTTTGAACAGTGTGTGGAGATGTGTGTGTGTAATAATAATAATAATAATAATAATAATAATAATAATAATAATAATAATAATAATTAACGGTTTATTGAAAGAGCTTGGCAACCAGAAGGCTGAAAATATACAGTTACATATTTGGGGAATGGGTTTCGAATTACAAATAATATACAAGTAACATAAGTGATACAAATAAGATATATAATAACTAGATGGGGAAAAGCTCAAACTACAGTTCATTTCAACATAGTGACAGTGCAAGGAGTAGTGTTTACTGGGAGTGAATACACTGGTTTATTACAAGTTATTGATAATTTTACAATGGTTGGGACTGGGCTGTTCTTATAGCGATCAGTTCGTGCACGTATGGGCTGGATGCGGTTGTGGTGTCGAACAGCAATTCTCGGGCTAGGGATCTCAGGTGGTAGTAGGAGCCGGTGTCGAGGATGGTGTAGAAACTTCTTACCAAATTTGCAGATGAGGTCGTGGTGATGGTCAGTGAGAGTCGAAATGGTCAGTGTGTTGAGCGCTTCTTGATATGTGGAGTAGGAAGGGGAGAGAATAATCTTGCATGCCCGCTTTTGCACTTTTTCTAGGTGTTTACGTTGTGTGGCATTTAGGGAGGAAGACCAGGTGGGGGAGGCATAGGTGAGCTTGGGAAGTATGAATGTTGTGTAAACACTGAGGAGCTCGGGTGCAGGAACTCCGAGGGACTTGAGTCGGCGGAGGAGGTGGAGACGGAAACTGGAGGATTTGACAACTTCACTGACGAGTGGTTTCCAATTTAGTTTGTTGTCTATGGTGACGCCGAGGAGCTTCGTGGAATCTACAACCTGGAGTGTGTTCGGACCTAGAGTGATGGAAGGAGGTGGGAAGGGTGTGTGTGTGTGTGTGCTTTATAAAAGGGGATATGAGTCTCTCTCTCTCTCTCTCTCTCTCTTCCCCTTCACATTTCCATAAACTCTCTTCTTCTTTCTTCCTCTTTTCTCGTGTCATCTCCTTTTCCTCCTCATTAACCCTCATCACATCACACTAAACACTGTCTTTCCTCCCGTCGTTCTTTCCTTCGATCCTTCTTTTCTTGCCTTCACACCCCTTACACCCCTTCACACCCTTACACCCCTTCACACCCTTACACCCCTTACACCTTTTCACACCCCTTACACCCCTTCACACCCTTACACCCCTTACCCTTACACCCTTACACCTTTTCACACACCCTTACACACACTTTTCACACCCTGTACACCCCTTCACACCTTACACCCCTTACACCCTTACACCCCTTCACACCCTTCACACCCCTTACACGCACCCTTCACACCCTTACACCCCTTCACACCCTTACACCCTTCACACCCTTACAACCCTTACACCCCTTACACCCCTTACACCCC
>NW_024716703.1:11521552-11609052 GCF_018991925.1 Homarus americanus
CTACTACCACTACTACTACTTTGCTGTCACTCGGAATCGAGTATGATAATCATTCAGCTCTAATAAAAATATATGAGTTATTAAGGATGTCACCTTCGTTGGTGAGCTCTGAGGTGACTAGAGAGGGCGATACAGGACCGGCAGGGTCGTCCACAGATGTTGCACGTGTGGAGGGCTACATCTTGTCCGGGAGGGGAGGCGGCAGCGTCTTTCCGGCGTTGGCTTTTGTCTGCCTCGGTTTGCAGTCAGGCTAACTCGAAAGTATTGACATCTTCTCGTGTGGTGCTCCTCCAAGCATTACGGTGTGGAGTAATCGTCTTCCAGTTGAGGGGGTCGATTTGACACTTTTTCAGGTTTGTCTTAAGACTATCTTTATACCTTTTCAGTTGCCCGCTAGCGTTATGTTTACTATTCGTTAAGTGACTGTAAAGTAGCTGCTTTGGCAGTCTACTGTCCTCTAAGCGGGTAACATGGCTAGTCCAGCGTAATTGTTCATGGATAATGGTAGCCTCGATGTTCCTACAATTGGTGTCAGCAAGAATATTAGCATTTGTTCTCTTGTCTTTCTAGCGAACTCGGAGGATGGAACGTAGTTTTCAAGTGCCTTGAGGTGCTTCCTGTATGTAACCCATGTCTCGCTGCCATATTGCAGGGTGGGGAGAACCACTGCACGATATACGTGCAACTTTGTAGATAATTTCAGCTCCCAACAGCTGAAGACACGGGTACGGAGTCTGCCAAAGGCTTGAGATGCTCACATGATCCGATGGTGAATGTCTTCATCGATATCCACGGTGGAGGAGAGGTGGAAGCCAAGATACTGAAAGTGCGCAACATTAGAGAGGGTAGTACCGTTAAGCTGGATGGATGGTGGAGGTGTGTCTGAACCTGCGGCAGGCTGAAAGAGAATCTGAGTATTACGTACATTCACTTCAAGGCCGAAATGTGCATTCGCATCTGCGGACAACAGGGCGATCCCGCGGTAGTTGCCACAGTCTGACCGGTCCCCCTTGTTCTTATAAATATTATCGATGGAGGCGTCTTTAAGAAGTTAGGGGATTTCCTCCTTTTCCCATATATTCTTCAGGAGAGAGTGGAGACGGCTGGTAAATCAGAGGTCCTCCTGCTTTATACACCTCGGCTGGGATTTCATCAGGCCCTGAAGCTTTGTTATTCTTCATCTGTTTGATGGCATGAGTTACCTCATCTAGGGATGGAGGATAGCTGAGGTGGGTCAACTCTGGATGCTGAGGTACCTGCTGGGTAGTCAGGACATCCACATCGGTGTTTCGGTTGAGCAGCTATTGGTAGCGCTCTTTCCAGCTCCGAAGGAGGCCTGCGTCGTCTTTAATTAGGGAGTTAGCGTCGGATGAGCGGAAGGGGGCTCACACACACACACACACACACACACAAAGTCTTTGGTGAACTAAGTGTGTTACCTCATCAGAGCGAGTCTTCAAAGGAGAATTTTTTTGTTTTATTGAGTTACTTGTGATGGACATAACGAACTGGTAACACAGTGTTCCGTTTCAGTGTTGCCTGATAGACATGGCGTCACAAACCACAAACATATGTCACAAACCACAAATACACATCACGAAACACACACACACACATCACAAACCACAAATTACAAGTCACAAAGCATGAACACGGCACAAACCACAAACACACGTCACAAACCACAAACACACGTCACAAACCACAAACTACAAGTCACAAACCACGAACACATGTCACAAACCACAAATGACACGTCACAAACCACAAACTACAAGTCACAAACCACAAACTACAAGTCACAAACCACGAATTACAAGTCACAACCACAAACACACGTCACAAACCACAAATTACATTTCACAAATTTCACAAATTACACGTCACAAACCACAAACTACAAGTCAAAAACCACAAACTATAAGTCACAAACCACGAATTACAAGTCACAACCACAAACACACGTCACAAACCACAAATTACATTTCACAAACCACAAATTACACGTCACAAACCACAAACTACAAGTCACAAACCATAAACACACGTCACAAACCACATACTACAAGTCACAAATCACAAACTACAAGTCACAAAACCACAAACTACAAGTCACAAACCACAAACTACACGTCAAACTACAACCACAAACCACAAACAAGTCACAAACCATAAACACACGTCACAAACCACATACTACAAGTCACAAACCACAAACTAGAAGTCACAAACCACAAATTACAAGTCACAAACCACAAACACGCCACAAATCACAAACACACGTCACAAACCACAAACGCACGTCACAAACCACGAACACATGTCACAAACCATAAATTACAAGTCACAAACCACAAACTACACGTCACAAACCACAAACTACAAGTCACAATCCACGAACACACGTCACAATCCACGAACACACGTCACAAACCACAAACTAGACGTCACAAACCAGAAACACACGTTACAAACCACAAATTACAAGTCACAAACCACAATCACACGTCACAACCACAAACGCACGTCACAAACCACAAACTACAAGAGCGAAGTTCAGGAAGACAAAGCAGATGAAAAAATGTGATCTTGAATTGGAAGTTGCATTCATTTGCATACCAGCATAAGGAAAATTTATAACACTGCTCAGTTTCTTCTCGCGCTTCAAGATTCTTAAGGGAAAGAGTTTTATCAGTGGATAAATAAACTCTCTCTCTCTCTCTCTCTCTCTCTCTCTCTCTCTCTCTCTCTCTCTCTCTCTCTCTCTCTCTATACAACATAGTCATGAATCAAACATCATACAATCATACAACATACATTTTACAACATAGTCATACATTATACAACATATTATTATATTATACACCATAGTCACACTACATTAAACAGCATAGTAACCTCATTATACAACATAGTCATACATTATACAACATAGTCACACATTATACAACATAATCATACATTATATAACATATTCATATATTATACACCATAGTCATACTACATTAAACAACATAGTCACACATTATACAACATAGTCATACAGTATACAACATATTCATATATTATATAATATAGTCATACAGTAACAGCATACATTCATACATTAAACAACATAGCCATGCATTAAACAGCCTTGTCTTACATTAAACAACATAGCCATACATTAAACAACATAGCCATGCATTAAACAGCCTTGTCTTACATTAAACAACATAGCCATACATTAAACAACATAGTCATACATTAAACAACATAATCATACATTAAACAACATAGTCATACATTCTACAACATAATCATGCATTAAACAACATAATCTTACTTCATACAACATAATCATACATTAAACAACCTGATCCTACATTAAACATCTTAGTCATATATTGAACAACATAGTCATACATTAAACAACATACATTCATGCATTGAATATGTTGCGAACCCCGCCATCTATTGTCATGATCTACCTACCCAGCACCACGAGCAATGCCATCTAGGGACGAAACCCGAGTATGACTAGTCTTAGTTACCACTCCGGGGTTTCCCTTCTCCATATCCTGGTTGTTGCGTCACCTCCTCCAAGTCTTCCTCATCAGCTCCAGATCGAGGAAAGTTCAGTTCACTCTGAGAAGTGACCACACTAGGATCACCTATCCTGGAAACCTACGGCGCAGTGACTACCTACCATCTTCTTCAATACTCAGCCTTACTCGTCAGCCATCTCAGCACTGCACTTGAGTATTTTGTAATCTTATATTGCCTCCCCACCTCCACTTGCTTCCGAATGTTGTATAAATATGTATATACTGTTAAGCCAATGTTGCGTATGTTTAGGTTAAGTATGGTTAAGGGTAATTTATAAGAAGCTGAATATTTTGTTAAGGAATTTATGGTACTTTATTATACACAACAAAAACTCGCATCCTTTGTCTACCCTTTTATAGTCCGATTGTCTTTTTTTTTGGTTGCCTGTTGGGATCTGGGTAGACTTTTAACTATATTCTAAATCCCCAACTCGTAACAAATAGCATACATTCATACATTGAACAACATAGTCATACGTTATACAACATAATCATATATTAAACAATATAGCCATGCATTAAACAACATAGTCATACATTAAACAACATAATCATACATTAAACAACATAGCCATACACTAAATAGCATAGTCATACATTAAACAACATAATCCTACCTCATACAACGTAATCATACAGTAAACATACATTAAACAACATAGCCATATATTATGAAACATAATCATACATTAAATAACATAGTCATACATTGAACAACATAGTCATACATTGAACAACATAGTCATACATTATACAACATAATCATATATTAAACAACATAGTCATACATTGAACAACATAGTCATATATTAAACAACATAGCCATACATTAAACAATATAGTCATACATTGAACAACATAGTCATACATTTAATTATATAACATAATCATACATTAAACAACATAGTCATACATTGAACAACATAGTCATATATTGAACAACATAGTCATACATTGATCAGCATAGTCATATATTAAACAAGTCATACATTATACAACATAATCATACATCATACAATCAAACATCTTTTTATAGCTTGTATATTCCCCGAAGCTCGACCACCAGCAATAAATCCTGGCTAAGAAGAAACCTTGATCGATTAACCTTGGAAGTCGTGACGAATGATGGCGCTGGAATGATGATGTTTGCATGGTGGGGCTAGAATGATGGTAATGGAATGATGGGGCTAGAATGATAGAATTTGGATGATGGTAATGGAATGATGGGGCTAGAATGATAGTATTTGAATGATGGGGATAGAATGATGGTGATGGAATGATGATGTTGGGTGATGGAGCTAAAATGATTGTTTGGATGATGGGGCTAGAATGATGGGGCTTGAATGGTGATGGAATGGTGGTGTTTGGATGATGTTTGCTAGAATGATGGTAAAGAAATGATGGGGCTAGAATGGTGGTGAGGGAATTATGGGGCTAGAATGATACTGTTTGAATGATGGGGCTAGAATGATGCTGTTTGGATGATGGGGCTAGAATGATGGTGATCGAATGGTGGGGCTAGAATGATGCTGTTTGGATGATGGGGCTAGAATGATGGTGATCGAATGGTGGGGCTAGAATCATACTGTTTGGATGATGGGGCTAGAATGATGGTGATCGAATGGTGGGGCTAGAATGATGCTGTTTGGATGATGGGGCTAGAATGATGGTGATCGAATGGTGGGGCTAGAATCATACTGTTTGGATGATGGGGCTAGAATGATGGTGATGGAATGATGATGTTTGGGTGATGGGGCTAGAATGATTGTGGTGGAATGATGAGGCTAGAATGATAGGGCTTGAATGGTGATGGAATGATGGTCTTTAGATGATGGAGTCTGTCTGACTGTCTGTCTGTCTGCGTGTCTGTCTGTCTGCCTGTCTTTCTGTCTGCCTGTCTGTCTGTCTTATATCTTTCACTTTGTATCTAGAAAGTTCAGAGATTGCATTATCACAAAACACAGACGCTCATAATTTAAAGATGTGTAAAATAATCGACATAAGTATAGCCCAGGTGAAATAAATTTATAGTCGCTAACTAATATACACCAATGTCGTTTATGTGGTTGTATGGTTGTATGGTTGTGTGGGTGAGACAGCTTCGTTCTGATGACTACAAACTGAATGAATATACTGTGTATGTGTGTGTGGGTGTGTGTGGGTGCGTGCGTGCATGCATGCGTGTGTATCTGCTCAGGTATGTACATGTGTGTGTGTGTGTGTGTGTGTACGTAATAAATAAGTGCAAAAGCGGAATTAAATAATAACCAAGCAGTGTATTAAAACTGACACACATAAAAGTTTTTAAAGTTTGCAATCCCGACCCCGAGCATTTAGACATAGGTAGAAATAGAGATGTAAATGGGGAGAGAGAGAGAGAGAGAGAGAGAGAGAGAGAGAGAGAGAGAGAGATAATAGATGTGTGAGAAGAAGGATAAATACATAGACTTAAAAAAACACTCAACACTCGTTAATTTTGTTTTGCTCCTGTACATACGAGGTTTTGTTTTATATACAGGAGTTGAAGAAGAGAAGCATTGACCAAAGGCTGTGTTTATTGGCGTGACAGTGGTGGTGACTCTCTCTCTCTTAGGTATATAAGCTGACTTACCTCCTGTTGGCTAACACGAATAAGGTGAATAATCTTTTAAAAATATCCTCTTCCTTAATCCTGTTTCCTTGCTAGTGTTAAGTGGGCGTATGTCGCTAGTTATGATTTCAGATTAAGTTTGGGGTCATTTTTGTACCGTACGTTATATTTGTACCGTGCGTTATATGTGTATCGTACGTTATATTTGTACCGTACGTTATGTTTGTACCGTACGTTATATGTGTATCGTACGTTATGTTTGTACCGTACGTTATATGTGTATCGTACGTTATATGTGTATCGTACGTTATATTTGTACCGTACGTTATATGTGTATCGTACGTTATGTTTGTACGTCATTATATGTGTATCGTGCGTTATATTTGTACCGTACGTTATATGTGTATAATGCGTTATATTTGTACGTGGTATGTTTGTACCGTACGTTATATGTGTATCGTCGTTATGTTTGTACCGTACGTTATATGTGTATCGTGCGTTATATGTGTATCGATAGGTATATTTGTACCGTACGTTATGTTTGTACCGTACGTTATATGTGTATCGTCACGTTATGTTTTAATCCAGATGTTATATGTATGCACGTTATATGTGTATCGTCGCATTATATTTTTACACGTGTTATGTTTGTACATACGTTATATGTGTATCGTGTTATATTTTGTACCGTCGTTATATGTGTACCGTACGTTATATGTGTCATCACGTTATATTTATGCATACGTTATATGTGTATCGTCGTTATATGTTGTATGCGTTATGTTTGTACCGTACGTTATATGTGTATCGTCGTTATATGTGTATCATGCGTTATTTTTTACCGTAACGTTATATGTGTATCGTCGTTATATTTGCTGCATTCGTTATATGTGTATCGTACGTTATGTTTGTCGTTATATGTGTATCGTACGTTATATTTTTCCATACCGTACGTTATATGTGTATCATCGTTATATTTATACCGTACGTTATGTTTGTACCGTACGTTATATGTGTATCGTGCGTTATATGTGTATCGATGCGTTATATTTGTACCGTACGTTATATGTGTATCATTACGTTATGTTTATACGTACGTTATATTGTATCGTACGTTATGTTTGTACCGTGCGTTATATGTGTATCATGCGTTATGTTTGATACGTACGTTATATGTGTATCGTGCGTTATGTTTGTACCGTACGTTATATGTGTATCGATGCGTTATATTTGTACCGTACGTTATATGTGTATCGTTACGTTATGTTTTATACCGTACGCTTATATGTAATCGTGAATGCGTTATGTTTGTGCCGTACGTTATATGTGTATCGTACGTTATATGTGTATCGATGCGTTATGTTTGTACGTACGTTATGTTGCATCGTTATATGTTGTATCGTCGCGTTATATTTGTACCGTCGTTATATTTGTGTGTATCGATGCGTTATGTTTGTACCGTCGTTATATGTGTCGTACGTTATATTTGTACCGTCACGTTATATGTGTATAGACCGTTATATATGTACCATCGTTATATTGTGTATCGTACGTTATATGTGTATCGTCGTTATATTTGTACGTCACGTTATATGTGTACCGTGTACGTTATATGTGTATCGTCACGTTATATTTGTACCCGTACGTTATGTTTGTATCGATACGTTATATGTATCGTACGTTATATTTGTACCGTACGTTATATGTGTATCGTACGTTATATTTGTACCGTGATTTATGTTTGTATACGTTATATGTGTATCGATTACGTTATGTTTGTACCGTACGTTATATATGTGTATCGTACGTTATGTTTGTACGTCACGTTATATGTGTATCAATACGTTATATGTGTATCGTACGTTATATGTGTATCGTACGTTATATGTGTATCGACGTTATATGTGTATGTACGTTATAGCATGTCGTACGTTATGTTTGTGCAGACGTTATATGTGTATCGTACGTTATATGTGTATAGATACGTTATGTTTATTTACCGTACGTTATATGTGTATCGTACGTTATATGTGTCGTCGTTATATGTGTATCATACGCTATATGTGTATCGTACGTTATATTTGTACCGTACGTTATATGTGTATCGTCGTTATGTTGTACGTGCGTTATATATGTATATCGTGCGTTATATTTGTACGTGCGTTATATGTGTATCGTGCGTTATGTTTGTACCGTCACGTTATATGTTATATGTAGCGTTATGTTTCGTACGTTATATGTGTATCGTACGTTATATTTGTACCGTCGTTATATTGTGTATCGTGCGTTATGTTTTGTACCGTACGTTATATGTGTATCCGTACGTTATATATGTGTATCGTCGTTATATGTGTATCGTGATGCGTTATGTTTGTACCGTGCGTTATATGTGTATCGTGACGTTATATGTTGTACTGTCGTTATATATTGTATAGTACGTTATATGTGTATCAATGCGTTATGTTTGTATCATGCGTTATATGTGTATCATGCGTTATGTTTGTACCGTACGTTATATGTGTATCGTCGTTATATTTACGTACGTTATATGTGTATCGATGCGTTATATTTGTACCGCGTTATATGTGTATCGTACGTTATATGTGTATCGTTACGTTATATGTGTATAATACGTTATATTTGTACCGTCATTATATGTGTGTATCGTCGTTATATTTGTACCGTGCGTTATATATGTGTACATACGTTATGTTTTGTACGTCGTTATATGTGCGTACGTTATATTTGTACCTGACGTTATATGTATGTCGTACGTTATGTTTGTACCGTACGTTATATGTGTATACGGCTTATATTTGTACCGTACGTTATATGTGTATAATCTGCGTTATATTTGTACCATCGTTATATGTGTATCGTACGTTTGTTTGTTCTTACATTATATATGTACCGTACGTTATATGTGTATCAATACGTTATATGTGTATCGTACGTTATGTTTATACTGCACGTTATATGTGTATCATTACGTTATATGTACCATCACGTTCGATATATGTACGTTATATGTGTATCGTACGTTATGTTTGTATCATACGTTATATGTACCGTACGTTATATGTGTATCGTACGTTATATGTGTATCGTACGTTATGTTTGTACCTACGTTATATTGTGTATCGTCGTTATATGTGTACCGTGACGTTATATGTGTGTCGTCTACGTTATATGTGTATCGTACGTTATGTTTGTATCGTCGTTATATGTGTATCATCGTGACGTTATATTTGTACCGTGACGTTATATGTGTATCGTACGTTATGTTTGTACCGTGACGTTATATGTGTGTGTAATCGGAGAGATGTGTATCGCACGTTATATGTGCATCGTGACGCTATATGTGTATCGTACGTTATATTTGTACCGGTGACGTTATATGTGTATCGATGCGTTTAACGACGTTATATTTGTACCGAGACGCTATATGTGTATCGTGACGTTATAGTTTTGTACCGACGTTATATGTGTGTATCGTGACGTTATATGTGTATCGTACGTTATATGTGTATCGTACGTTATATGTATCGTACGTTATGTTTTGTACCGTGACGTTATATGTGTACCGCGACGTTATGTTTGTATGCGACGTTATATTTGGTAACGCGACGTTGCGCGTGTATCGTGACGTTATATTTGCATCGTACGTTGTATGTGTATCGGATGCCAGGCGTTTGTACCGCACGTTATATGTGTACCGCGACGTTATATGTGTACCGTGACGTTATATGTGCATCGTGATGTTATATTTGGTACCGCACGTTGGGTGTGTATCGCACGTTATATTTTGCACCGCGACGCTATATGTGCATCGGATGTTATATGTGTATCGTAATGCTATATTTGTACCGCAGACGTTGATATGTGTACCGTGACGTTGTGTTTGTACCGTACGTTATATGTGCATCGTACGTTATATGTATCGCGACGTTATATTTGTACCGCACGCTATAGGGTGTATCGCACGTTGCGTTTGTACCGTAGACGTTATATGTATCGACGTTATGTTTGTACCGCGACGCTATATGCATCGTGACGTTATATGTGTATCGCAGACGCTATATGTATCGTACGTTATGTTTGTAACGCACGCTATATGTGCATCGACGCAGGTTTGTACCGTACGTTATATGTGTACCGATGCGAGGTTTGCAGTACCGCACGCTATATGTGTATCGTAAGCTGAGTATGTGCGGCGTTATGTGCATCGCATTTGGTTTGCATCGCGACGTTATATGCATCGCACGTTATATGTACCGCTGTTATGTTTGCGTGCACGTTATATGTGTATCGTACTGTTATGTTTGTACCGTACGTTATATGTGTATCATGACGTTATGTTTGTATCGGTGACGGTCGAGTTGGCGTTTTAATCAGACGATATGTGTATCGCACGCTATATTTGTAAATCGCGTGACGTTATGCGGTATCAGACGCTATATGTATCGACGTTATGTTTGTACCGCGACGTTATATGTGTATCGCACGTTATGTTTGCGTTCACACGCTATATTTGGTATCGGGACGCGGCATGTGTACCGCGACGTTATATGTGTATCGCACGCTATATGTGTACGATGTTATATTTGGTAACCGTGACGTTATATGTGCATCGTGACGTTATGGTTTGCACCGTGACGTTATATTTGTACCGGTGACGTTATTGGTAGGTGGTTATGTGTATCGCAGAGCGGTACCGTACGTTATATTTGTACCGCACGTTATATTTGTATCGTACGTTATATGTGTATCGCGACGTTATATTTGTATCGCGACGTTATATTTGTACCGGACGTGTGTGTATCGTACTATGTTTGAAATCGCGATGTTATAGATGTAAATCGTGCTATATTTGTACCGGTGACGTTATATGTGTATCGTGACGTTATATGTGATCAGACGTTATATTTGTACCGGGTGACGTTATGGCGTGTGTATCGTGACGTTATAGTTTCGCGTTGTGTATGTGATCGTGACGTTAGGTTTGACCGCGACGTTATATTTGAAAACCTGATGTTGGTATTTGACCGCACGTTATATGTGTATCGGACGTTATGTTTGTACCGGTGACGTTATATGCGTATCGCACGTTATATGTGTATCGCAACGTTATATTTGCACCGCACGTTATGTTTGTACCGCGTATCGTACGTTATATTTGTACCGCACGTTATATGTATCGCACGTTATGTTGTATCGTAAGCTATATTTGTACCGTACGTTATATGTGTACCGGACGTTATATGTGTATCGTACGTTATGTATCGCACGTTATATGTGTATCGTACGTTGGGGGTGTATCGTACGTTATGGTTTTGTACCGTACGTTATATTTGTACCGCACGTTATATGTGTATCGCACGCTATGTGTATCGCAATGTTTGACGCTGGTAACCGCACGTTATATTGCGAAAATCGCATGTTATATGTGTATCGCACGTTATGTGTTTGAAAATCGCACGTTATATTTGTACCGCGACGTTATATTTGTACCGCACGTTATATGTGTATCGCACGTTATATTTGTACCGGACGTTGCGTTTGGATCGACGTTATATGTGTATCGCACGTTGCGTTTGTATCGCGACGTTATATTGTGCATCGCACGTTATGCGTTTGTAATCAGACGTTATATGTGTACCGCACGTTATATTTGTAATCGGTTACGTGTATCGATGTTGGGTTTGTACCGCGACGTTATAGTTGTGGTCGTACGTTATATGTGTATCGGGACGTTATATTTGTAATCGCACGTTGGCGTTTGTACCGCACGTTATATGTGCATCGCACGCTATATTTGTAACGACGTTATGTTTGAACTGCGACGCTATATGCATCGGACGTTATGTTTGTACCGCACGTTATATTTGCATCGCACGTTATATGTGTATCGTGACGTTATGTTTGTACCGCACGTTATATGTGTATCGTGACGTTGGCGTTTGCAATCAAGACGTTATGGTATGTGCATCGTGACGTTATATGTGTATCGTACGTTGCATGTGTATCAGACGTTATATGTGTATCGTGACGTTATGTTTGTACCGCGTGACGTTATATGTGTATCGTGACGTTATGTTTGGTATCTGGCGACGCTATATGTGTATCAGACGTTATATGTGTATCGTACGTTATATGTGTATCCCACGCTATGGTTTGTAACGCACGTTACGGGGTGTATCGCACGCGATATTTGTACCGCACGTTATGTTTGTACCGTACGTTATATGTGTATCGTAACGTTATATTTGTACCGTACGTTATATGTGTATCGCAAGTTTTATGTTTACCGCGACGTTATATTTGTATCGCACGCTATATTTGCGACGTTATATGTGTATCGAACGTTATATGTGTATCGGTATTATATTTGTAATCGCGACGTTATATGTGTATCGTCGACGTTATGTTTGTACCGCACGTTATATTTGTACCGAGACGTTATATTTGCATCGCACGTTATGTGTGTATCGTGACGTTATATTTGTACCGTGACGTTATATTTGCTAACCGCGACGTTGATATGTATCGTGACGTTATGTTTGTACATGCATTATATTTGTATCGGCGACGTTATATTTGTACCGGACGTTATATGTGTACCGCACGTTATATGTGTGACCGTATGTTTGTATTTGACCGCACGTTATATGTGTATCGTGACGTTATGTTTGCACATGCAGACGTTATATTTGTATCGCACGTTATATGTGTATCGTACGTTATATTTGTACCGCACGTTATATTTGTACCGCGACGTTATATGTGTATCGTGACGTTATGTTTGTACCGCACGTTGTGTTTGTACCGTACGTTATATGTGTACCGCACGTTATATGTGTATCGCGTTAGATCGTGCACCGTACGTTATATTTGTACCGGATGTTATATGTGTATCGCACGTTATGTTTGTACCGACGTTATATGGTGTATCGGACGTTATATGTGCATCAGACACATGCGTAACGTACGTTATATGTGTATCGCGTTAGGTGTACCGCACGTTATGTTTGTACCGCAGCGTTATAGGTGTATCGTACGTTATATTTGTACTCGTGACGTTATAGTTTGCATCGCACGCTATATGTCATCGTACGTTGATGTTTTGTAACCGTGACGTTATATTTGCACCGACGTTATGCGATGTGTATCGCACGTTATGTTTGTACCGCGACGTTATATGTGTATCGTGACGTTATGTCGGCAGATGTTATATGTGTATCCGCGACGTTATATGTGTATCGGACGTTATATGTGTATCGTACGTTATATGTGTATCGTAATGTTGCGTTTGTACCGCACGTTATATGTGTACCGGTAACGTTATGGTTTGTACCGGTACGTTATATGTGTATCGGTAATGTTGCGGTATCGTACGCTATATGTGTATCGTAAGTTACGTTCGAATTGCAATGTTATATGTGTATCGTACGTTATATGTGTATCGCACGTTATGTTTGTAATCACGTTATATATGTACCGCGACGTTAGCGGTGAAACGACACGATATGTGTATCGCACGTTATATGTGTATCGTAACGTTATATGTATCGCACGCTATGTTGTACCGGACGTTATATGTGTATCGACGTTATATTTGTACCCGTGACGTTATGTTGGTACCGTACGTTATATGTATCGTACGTTATGTTTGTACCGATGCTATATGTGCACCGACGTTATATGTTTGTATCGCGACGCGTATTTGCAAATCGTGACGTTATAGTTTGTACCGCACGTTATATTTGGTAATCGAGACGTTATATGTGTGATCGCATTATATGTGTGTATCGACGTTATATGTGTATCGCACGTTATGGGTTTGTACCGCACGTTATATGTGTATCGTACGTTATATTTGTACCGTGACGTTATATGTGTATCGCGACGTTATGTTTGTACCGCACGTTATATTTGTACCGTACGTTATATGTGTATCGTACGTTATACGTTGACGTATATTTGTACCGTACGTTATATGTGTATCGTACGTTATGTTTGTAAATTGCACGTTATATGTGCACCGTAATGTTGCGTTTGTACCGGTACGTTATATGTGTACCGTAATGTTATTATTTGTATCGGATGCGTTGTATACGTGATCGGACGTTATATGTGTACCGTGACGTTATATGTGTATCGTACGTTATGTGTACCGACAAGATATATGTGTATCGTACGTTGTGTTTGTACCGACATATGAGTATGCACCGACGTTATATTTGTAACCGTGACGTTATATGTGTATCGTGACGTTATGTTTGGTAATCAGACGTTATATGTGTATCGTGACTTATATGTGTACCGTGACGTTATATGTGCACAGACGTTATATGTGTATCGCACGCTACGGTACCGTGACGTTGTGTTTGTACCGGACGTTATATGTGTATCGTACGTTATATTTGTATCACGACGTTATGTTTGCTACCGTACGTTATATGTGTATCGTACGTTATATGCGTAAAATCGACGTTATATTTGCAACCGCACGTTATATGTATCGCAATTGTTGCTTTGTACTGCACGTTATATGTGTATCGGTAAGTTGGCGGTTTGAAATCGAGACGTTATATGTATCGCACGCTATATGTGTATCGGACGTTAGGCGTGTATCGCGACGCTATATGTGTATCGTGACGTTATGTTTGTACCGCACGCTATGTGTGTATCGTGACGTTATGTTTGTACCGCACGTTATATGTGTATCGCACGTTATATGTGTATCGTACGTTATATGTGTATCGTACGTTATATGTGTATCGCACGCTATGTTTGTACCGCACGTTATATGCGTGTCGCGTACGTTGGCGTTTGTATCGCACGTTATATTTGAAATCGCACGTTATGTTTGCAACGCGACGTTATATGTGTATCGCACGTTATATTTGTACCGCACAGTTTGCAGAAACGTGACGCTATTGGCGTGCATCGCGAGTTATATTTGTACCGCACGTTATGTTTGTATCGACGTTATATGTGCATCGTGACGTTATATGTGTATATACGTTATGTTTGTACCGCACGTTATATGTGTATCGCACGTTATATTTGTACCGTACGTTGTATTTGCGTACCGTACGTTATATGTGTATCGTGACGTTATATGTATCGTGACGTTATGTGCATCGTACGTTATATTTGTACCGTACGTTATATGTGTACCGTACGTTAGCGTTTGTACCGCACGTTATATGTACCGTACGTTATATGTATCGTACGTTATATTTGTACCGCATTATGTGTGTATCGTCGTTATGTCGCAGATTGAGACGTTATATGTGCATCGCACGTTGTTGCCTGTACATTGCAATGTTATATGTATCGTACGTTATATGTATTTGCACGTTATATGTGTATCGTAATGCTATATTTGAATTACACGTTATATGTGTATCGCACGTTATATTTGTACCGTGACGTTATGCGTTTTGTACCGCACGTTATATGTGTATTCGTGACGTTATATTTTGTACGTACGTTATGTTTGTACCGCGACGTTATATGTGTGTATCGTACGTTATCGGTTTGCACGGTACGTTATATGTGTATCGTATCGATTTGTATCCAGACGTTATATTTGGTACGTTATATGTGTATCGCACGTTATATGTGTATCGTAAGTTATATTTGTACCGCACGTTATAGGTGTGTATCGTACGTTATATTTGTACCGTGACGTTATATGTGTATCGTACGTTACATTTGAGAATATTCGCAACGTTATATGTGTATCGTAATATTATGGTTTGTACCGTACGTTATATTTGTACCGTGACGTTATATGTATCGCGTTATATGTGTATCGTACGTTATATTTGTACCGTACGTTATATGTATATGCACGTTATATGTAGAAATTGCACGTTATATGTGTATCGTGACGATATACGTAAATCGTGATGTTATATGTGTATCGTACGTTATGTTTGTACCGCGATGTTATATGATTGCAGACGTTATAGTGTATCGCACGTTATATGTATCGTAATGTTGGGTTTGTACCGTACGTTATATGTGTATCGCACGTTATATGTGTATCGTACGTTATGTTTGTACCGCACGTTATGTTTGTACCGTGACGTTATATGTGTATCGTACGTTATGTTTTAATCGACGTTGTGTTTTGTACCGTACGTTATATGTGTAGTCGTAATGTTAGTTTGTACCGTACGTTATATTTGTACCGTACGTTATATGTGTATCGTACGTTATATGTGTATCGTACGTTATAGTTTTGTACCGTACGTTATATGTGTACCGGTACGTTATGTTTGTAACCGTACGTTATATGTGTATCGTGACGTTATATGTATCGTACGTTATATGTGTATCGCACGTTATATTTAACCGAGACGTTATATGTAACCGTACGTTATATGTAATTGCGACGTTATATGTGTATCAGACGTTATATATGTATCGTACGTTATATGTGTATCGCACGTTTATATCTGTACCGTACATATATTTGTACCGTACGTTATATTGTATCGTTATTATGTGTATCGTACGTTATATTTGTACCGACAGTTGATGGTACCGTACGTTATATGTATCGTACGTTATATTTGTACTCGACGTTATATGTGTACCGCATTGTGGCACGATATTCGTAAGTTATATTTGTACTGTACGTTATGTATCGCACGTTATATGTGTATCGCACGTTATATTTGGTAACTGGCAATGTTATATGGTACCGTACGGCGTTTGTAAATTGCACGTTATATGTGTATCATTACGTTATATTGTACCCGTACGTTATGTTTGTACCGTACGTTATATGTGTATCGTACGTTATGTTTGTACCGTACGTTATATGTGTATCGTACGTTATATTTGTACCGTACGTTATATGTGTATCGTACGTTATGTTTGTACCGTACGTTATATGTGTATCGTACGTTATATTTGTACCGTACGTTATGTTTGTACCGTACGTTATATGTGTATCGTACGTTATATTTGTACCGTACGTTATATGTGTATCGTACGTTATGTTTGTACCGCATGTTTTTTTTGTACCCTACGTCATTTTTTTTTTTTTGCTACATGTTATGTTTGTGCATCAACTAAAATCAGTCCATTAGATAGATTTAGATTGCCCCGGAGGGGGCTAGTTTATTGGGCACCCCCTTACATCCTGTGCAAGGTGAAGCGCAGGAGCGTTTACAGTGCCCAATTGGGAACCATGCTAAGTTCATGCTTGCCTTTATGACTCATGCATTTAAGGGTGTAGAAGCCTGAAGGGTCATAGGTTTTGTCAGCAAGTTACATAAAGTGACAGAATGATGAATGTGTGGGGGGAAAGTTCCCAGTACATTTCATCTGTTTATAGCAAAGCGTGGCAGGTCCCTAATAATGTCAAGTGCCAGGCCTGTCACTAGGAGGAGAGAAGTCCGTTAGATACATTCTTCTGACAACTTTGTTTACGAAGAATTACCCAAATGTTTCGCCACAACAACCGGCTTAGTATTGCTCAAAAGGCGAGATTGTTCACTGAGAAAGTCTATGACAGTGTTTTAAGGTGTAAAGCACAAAAAAAAATCGACAGTCTTTCCGAACATCACTTTTATCTGACACATTTCTGGTAATATTGCATTTGTGAATCTCGAGTGACTCATCAGAGATAAAATTAATGTGCCCGAATTAGAGACCACAAATGAATTGCGTTTTTTGGGTGTTTAAATAGAATATTATCATGAAATCCAATACACATCTTGTTTTGTACAGTTTTTTTATCTGCTTTTTTATCGTCACAATTTTCTTTAAATACGCCAGATTCTTTCTGTGATAATATTTTTTACAAAATGGTGACAGTAATATGCAATGTTGTTACAAACCTGAGGGTATCGATGATGAGGACTCCTTATTTAATATGTACATGACCACAACCACCAAGCTGCGTCACTGACAGGTTGAAGTGATGGTTAAAATGTGGCATTAAAAAAGTATTACAGGTTTTAAGTTTATGAAACAGTCACAATCTAGTACAAGTGCTCAAGGCAGCTAACGTCAGTGGGTGGAAAAATATATTTGATATTGCCGGCAATTTACCACAAAAAATGTGTAGCACTATAGTAGGAAAGTTGCAATATGTTAATTAGTTCTTTGCCTAATTATTTATGGTTCATTACTAACAGATGCTCATTAGTAATAACATTCATCACAGAGCAGTAAAATGGTGAATGATAACACCCGTTATATTAAACGAAATAGATTATAACAGAATATTGCTGGAAGTTAATTTACCTAAGATCTCTGCGTGGCTTCCACATTATGTAAGAACTTTAGAGGAAGCTTGAATTTGGCATGGCGATAGTTAATACCACTGAGTCACTCAGATGAAGACCCCCAAGTTGAAGAATTGTCAGGTTAATAGTAATTCAAGATGTCCGCCACCGATGCGAGATTTGTGTAGCATAGGCTACAGTACATAAGACTTTATGTACAGACTTTCATGCAGAGAACTCAGGAATTATCTATCAGTGTTATACCAGAAGAGGAAAACTATTGAGAAGAACGCTGCTTCTCCGAATCATATTTGATCAGATTATCGATGGCCCATGATCTGGTGTCATAAAACTGATCAGTCATTAAGCCTCCTCGTATTGTATCACTCACCAGGACTTAACACAACTGATAAAGGCATATCCATCAAAGACACTTGAGAAGACGCGGGAGTTGTGACCAGTTTAAGTCAACAGTGGGAGGTGTTGGGGATGTATCTCAGAGCTTGAGGGTTGAGGGGAGGAGGAGACAGGCGGGAAGTTCACCTGTGTTGTGTCTCACTCAACACACACTGCTGAGACCTAACCTCTTTTTCTATACACAATATACTCAGAGGAATTAACGAAGATCTAGTCCGAAGAAGAAGAAAATAACAATAGGAGACATAATAAACGTGTATACAGTATTTAACTACAAGAACAACAACAGAAGCAGGAAAACACAAATATAAACTCGGAAATAGGAAACATAAACCAAGAAAACAAGTGATATTTAACTTACTCCAGGGGAAGAGAATAAATAAAAAGACAACCAAATGTGACAGCGCATTGTGTTCCCCAGTAGTGATATGGAAAAGTAATGAATATCAATCACCCAAATGGCTTCAAAGTTCTCCTCTTGCAAGTTGCCTTTGATTAATATCATAAGAACATTAACAACATTCAATTAGTTGTAATCAAAGGAACGGCAGCGATGAAAATCAATTGAGTTTTTGCCTGCTTTTACATGACCAGAACCAGCGATGGGCATCATGGGTTGAGTGACCGGGGGAATATTATGGGTTGTCGACATGAACAGAATGTATGACGTGATGTAATTTATTGTAGCTGCCAGTAAGAAGTGACGAGTGTTGCTTGTCATGTAGAGAATTTATACCTGATTATAGAGCAGTGTTTAGTTGTGTTACATAATGAGAAATAGAATGATTTGTTGTTGCATGATAGGAAGAAATAAAATTATTTGTGTTGCATGATAAGAAATAGAATTAGTAGGATGATTAGCTGTGATGCATAAAGCGAAATAGAATAATAATGTTACATGATGTAAAATGAAATTATTTGTTGCGTTACAAGGGGTACATAGCAGCTGGTGAAATAGATTAATTTTATTACTTGGGGAGAAATCAACTTTTTGTGTTGCATGAAGTGAAATAAACTAATTTATTATATTGCATAAACCGCATTGCAAATGTTTATAATCGTTCTATATTATGAAAGTTAATTGTTGGTTTCGTTGTAATTATACGGTATGTTTTCGTATCTGAAGTTTAATTATTATTTAAAATGTCTAAGAATTAATGTTCGTTTTATGTAATTAATGTTAAATATATTTCTATATTTTATGTTTGTTAAGCTTCTTTATATATAGTGTCGCTTGTTATATGAAATTGTTAAATATATGTCTTTATATTTTATTTTACCTGTCACTGTATTTACAATGTCAAATATTATTCTCTACTTTTATTGTTTTCTAAAATATTTCGTCCATAATTACGTAACCTTAAACAATTAGATTATTTTTGATGTGAAATGAATGTAAATGGAATATAATGAATAAAGATTTTTTCAGGGTGTGTTTATATATATGTTTCAGTCATTAGTGTCTACAGGAGACATTAATAGTGTATGTGTGTAAAGGAGACATTAATAGTGAATGTGTGTAATGGAGACGATAATAGTGTATGTGTGTACAGAAGACGCTAATAGTGTGTGTGTATGTGTGTACAGGAGACGTTAATAGTGTGTGTGTATGTGTGTACAGGAGACGTTAATAGTGCATGTATGTGTGTACAGCAGTCGTTAATAGGGCATGTATGTGTGTACAGGAGTCGTTAATAGTGTGTTTATGTGTGTACAGGAGACGTTAATAGTGTGTGTATGTGTGTACAGGAGACGTTAATAGTGTGTGTGTATGTGTGTACAGCAGTCGTTAATAGTGTATGTATGTGTGTACATAAGACGTTAATAGTGTGTGTACAGGAGACAATAATAGTGTGTGTATGTGTGTACAGGACACGTTAATACTGTCTGTATGTGTGTACATAAGACGTTAATAGTGTATGTGTGTACAGGAGACGTTAATAGTGTGTGCGTATGTGTGTACAGTAGTCGTTAATAGTGTATGTATGTGTGTACATAAGACGTTAATAGTGTGTGTACAAGAGACGTTAATAGTGTGTGTATGTGTGTACAGGAGACGTTAATAGTGCATGTGTGTTCAGGAGACGTTAATTGTGTATGTGTGTACAGGAGACGTTAATAGTGTATGTGTGTACAGGAGACGTTAATAGTGTGTGTGTGTATGTGTGTACAGGAGACGTTAATAGTGCATGTATGTGTGTACAGGAGACGTTAATAGTGCGGGTATGTATGTAGAGGAGACGTTAATAGTGTGTAAGTATGTGTGTACAGCAGTCGTTAATAGTGCATGTATGTGTGTACAGGAGACGTTAACAGTGTGTGTGTATGTGTGGGGAGACGTTAATAGTGCATGTATGTGTGTACAGGGGAATTAATAATGTGTGTATGTGTGTACAGGAGACGTTAATAGTGCATGTATGTGTGTACAGGAGACGTTAATAGTGTGTGTATGTGGGTACAGGAGACGTTAATAGTGTGTGTGGGGAGACGTTAATGGTGTGTAAGTATGTGTGTGCAGCAGTCGTTAATAGTGCATGTATGTGTGTACAGGAGACGTTAATGGTGTGTGTATGTATGTACAGGAGACGTTAAGAGACGTTAATAGTGTGTGTATGTGTGTACAGAAGACGTTAATAGTGTGTGTATGTATGTACAGAAGACGTTAATAGTGTATGTGTGTACAGGAGACGTTAATAGTGTGTGTATGTATGTACAGCAGTCGTTAATAGTATATGTGTGTACAGGAGACGTTAATAGTGCATGTGTGTATGTGTGTACAGGAGACGTTAATAGTGTGTGTATGTATGTACAGAAGACGTTAATAGTGTATGTGTGTACAGAAGACGTTAATAGTGTGTGTATGTATGTACAGAAGACGTTAATAGAGTGTGTATTTGTGTACAGGAGACATTAATAGTGTGTGTATGTGTGTACATAAGACGTTAATAGTGTATGTATGTATAGCAGACGTTAATAGTGTGTGTGTATGTGTGTACAGCAGTCGTTAATAGTATATGTGTGTACAGGAGACGTTAATAGTGTGAGTATGTGTGTACAGGACACGTTAATACTGACTGTATGTGTGTACATAAGACGTTAATATTGTATGTTTGTACAGGAGACGTTTATAGAGTGTGTATGTGTGTACAGCAGTCGTTAATAGTGTATGTATGTGTGTACATAAGACGTTAATTGTGTGTGTATGTGTGTACAGCAGTCGTTAATAGTGTATGTATGTGTGTACATAAGACGTTAATAGTGTGTGTATGTGTGTACAGGACATGTTAATACTGTCTGTATGTGTGTACATAAGACGTTAATAGTGTATGTGTGTACAGGAGACGTTAATAGTGTGTGTATGTGTGTACAGGAGACGTTAATAGTGTGTGTATGTGTGTACAGGAGACGTTAATAGTGTGTGTATGTGTGTACAGGAGACGTTAATAGTGTGTGTGTATGTGTGTACAGCAGTCGTTAATAGTGTATGTATGTGTGTACATAAGACGTTAATAGTGTGTGTGTGTGTGTGTACAGGAGACGTTAATAGTGTGTGTGTGTGTGTACAGAGACGTTAATGTGTATGTGTGTACAGGAGACGTTAATAGTGTGTGTGTGTGAAGACGTGAATAGTGTATGTGCGTACAGGAGACGTTAATAGTGTGTGTACAATGTGTGTGTGCAGAAGACGTTAATAGTGTATGTGTGTACAGGAGACGTTGATAGTGTATGTGTGTACAGGAGACGTTAATAGTGCATGTATGTGTGTACAGGAGACATTAATAGTGTATGTGTGTACAGGAGACGTTAATAGTGTTTGTGTGTATGTGTGTACAGAAGACGTTATTTGTGTATGTGTGTACAGGAGACGTTAATAGTGTGTGTATGTGTGTACAGGAGACGTTAATAGTGTGTATGTGTGTACAGGTGACGTTAATAGTGTTTGTGTGTATGTGTGTACAGAAGACGTTATTAGTGTATGTGTGTACATAAGACGTTAGTAGTGTATGTGTGTACAGGTGACGTTAATAGTTTGTGTGTATGTGTGTACAGGAGACGTTAATAGTGTGTATGTGTGTACAGGAGACGTTAATAGTGTGTATGTGTGTACAGGAGACGTTAATAGTATGTGTGTGTGTGTACAAGTGACGTTAATAGTGTGTGTATGTCTGTACAGGAGACGTTAATAGCTGGTCTACAAATTTTTTTTTTTTCTGGCATGAAACCTTTTAACTGTTTTTGTACTAACTTTAAGGTGCTGAATCCAAATCTGATCTCAGATTTGCTCCATCACGTAACGTGCCAGAATTTACTGAGCTACCAGAGATTGAGGATATACACCGGAATTCACCTGTTTCTACTGATGAAGATGAAGAGACTGATCTTTTCAAGCCATCTGGTGAAGATTGTGAAAAGCCAACGTTGTTTACTCAGTCAGAATTGAATGATCTGGTCAGAGATCTAAATTTGCCAAAACAGTCTGCTGAATTGTTAGCTTCCAGGCTTCAAGAGAAACGACTCTTAAAACCTGGCACGAGTGTCTCCTTTTATCGCAACAGAGAAGAGCAACTGCGGAAGTACTTTCATTCATATGACCAGCTTGTTTTTTGTAATGATGTAGAAGGACTTCTTCTCTCCATGGGACTACCAGCATATGATAGTAAGGATTGGAGACTTTTTATTGACAGTTCTGAAAGGAGCTTGAAATGTGTTCTTCTTCATAACGGAAACAAGTATGGTTCAATTCCAATCGGACATTCTGTACAAATTAAAGAACAGTATGAAAACATTAAGACTGTTCTAGAGAGGTTGCAATACCATGCTCATGAATGGTTAATTTGTGTGGACTTGAAAATGGTAAACTTTCTATTGGGCCAGCAAGGAGGGTACACAAAATACCCTGTTTTCTGTGCTACTGGGACAGCAGGGCTACAGCAGACCATTGGGTGAAAAAGAATTGGCCACCAAGACATAGTTTGACGCCTGGTGACAAGAATATCATTAACGATCCTGTGGTTGACAGGAAAAACATTGTCCTTCCTCCTCTGCACATAAAACTTGGTATCATGAAGCAATTCGTCAAGGCTCTTGATCATAGTGGAGAGTGATTCAGATATATATGCTCAACCTTTCCAAGTCTTAGCGACGAGAAGAAAAAGGCAGGGATTTTTGATGGACCTCAAATAAGAACACTACTCAGAGATCCACACTTCCTTGCAACAATGACTGAGGCACAGGCAAGAACTTGGAATGCTTTCTCTAATGTGGTGCGGAACTTCTTAGGGAACAAGAAAGCGGACAACTATCAAGACATTGTGGAAGAGCTGCAGAATGAGAATCAAGGTTCACTACTTACACAGTCACTTGGACGAGTTTCCAGAAAATCTGGGAGAAGTGAGCGAGGAGCAAGGGGAGCGCTTTCATCAAGACGTTAAAGTAATGGAAGAACGTTACCAAGGTCGATGGGACTCGAACATGATGGCGGACTACTGCTGGAGTTTGATGAGAGACATTCCAGAAGCTGTACATAAGAGATCGGCCAAAAAGAGGAAGTTTATGTAACTGTAACTTGATCTTAATACTTGCACTATTTCTACCGTACATTAATTGGTTTTTTTCACCCTTCAATGTTACATTTAAATATTATATGTGCATTAACTTTCCAATTTGATATTAACAATTTTTGGTTATAGAAAAATACAAATTATAATGCTGAAAAAATTTATGTGTACATGTTTAAACCGTCAATTTTGACCCAAAGTTTACGTTTCCCAGCAAAAGTGCAATATGGGATATCTCAAAAACCTGATGTGATAGACAAAAACCAAAGTCATATTTGGATTCTGCACCACAAATTTACTTAAAATCCGTTTAAAAACATTGTGCCAGAAAAATTGTGTTGACCAGAGTAGTGTATGTATGTGTGTACAAGTGACGTTAATAGTGTGTGTATGTGTGTACAGGAGACGTTAATAGTGTATGTGTGTGTGTACAGGAGACGTTAATAGTGTGTATGTGTGTACAGGAGACGTTAATAGTGTGTATGTGTGTACAGGAGACGTTAATAGTGCGTGTATGTGCGTATAGGAGACGTTAATAGTGTATGTATGTGTGTACAGCAGACGTTAATAGTGTATGTGTGTACAGGAGATGTTAATAGTGTGTGTGTACGAGTGTACAGCAGTCGTTAATAGTGTATGTATGTGTGTACATAAGACGTTAATAGTGTGTGTACAGGAGGCGTTAATAGTGTGTGTATGTGCGTACAGATGACGTTAATAGTGTGTGCATGTGCGTACAGGAGACGTTAATAGTGTATGTATGTGTGTACAGGACACGTTAATAGTGTGTGTATGTGTGTACAGAAGACGTTAATAATGTATGTGTGTATAGGAGACGTTAATAGTGTATTTGTGTACAGGAGACGTTAAATAGTGCATGTATATTTGTACATAAGACGTTAATAGTGTGTGCATGTGTGTACAGGAGACGTTAGTAGTGTGTGTATGTGTGTACAGGAGACGTTAATAGTGTGTGCATGTGCGTATAGGAGACGTTAATAGTGTGTGTGTGTGTGCGTACAGGAGACGTTAATAGTGTATGTATGTGTGTACAGGACACGTTAATATGTGTGTATGTGTGTACAGAAGACGAGTGTGCATGTGTGTAGGAGACGTTAGTAGTGTGTGTGTATGTGTGTACAGGAGACGTTAATAGTGTGTGCATGTGCGTATAGGAGACGTTAATAGTGTGTGTATGTGTGTACAGGAGACGTTAATAGTGTGTGCATGTGCGTATAGGAGACGTTAATAGTGTGTGCATGTGCGTATAGGAGACGTTAGTAGTGTGTGCATGTGCGTATAGGAGACGTTAATAGTGTGTGCATGTGCGTATAGGAGACGTTAGTAGTGTGTGTATGTGTGTACAGGAGACGTTAATAGTGTGTGCATGTGCGTATAGGAGACGTTAATAGTGTGTGCATGTGCGTATAGGAGACGTTAGTAGTGTGTGTATGTGCGTATAGGAGACGTTAGTAGTGTGTGTATATGTGTACAGGAGACGTTAATAGTGTGTGCATGTGCGTATAGGAGACGTTAATAGTGTGTGCATGTGCGTATAGGAGACGTTAGTAGTGTGTGTATGTGCGTATAGGAGACGTTAGTAGTGTGTGTATATGTGTACAGGAGACGTTAATAGTGTGTGCATGTGACGTAGTGTGTGTATGTGTGTACAGGAGACGTTAATAGTGTGTGCATGTGCGTATAGGAGACGTTAATAGTGTGTGCATGTGCGTATAGGAGACGTTAGTAGTGTGTGCATGTGCGTATAGGGGACATTGTGTGTGCATGTGCGTATAGGAGACGTTAGTAGTGTGTGTATGTGTACAGGAGACGTTAATAGTGTGTGCATGTGCGTATAGGAGACGTTAATAGTGTGTGCATGTGCGTATAGGAGACGTTAATAGTGTGTGCATGTGCGTATAGGAGACGTTAGTAGTGTGTGTATGTGTGTACAGGAGACGTTAGTAGTGTGTGTATGTGTGTACAGGAGACGTTAATAGTGTGTGCATGTGCGTATAGGAGACGTTAAATAGTGCATGTATGTTTGTACATAAGACGTTAATAGTGTGTGTGTATGTATTTACAGGAGACGTTAATAGTGCATGTGTGTATGTGTGTACAGGAGACGTTAATAGTGTATGTATGTACAAGAGACGTTAATAGTGTATGTGTGTACAGGAGACGTTAATAGCGTGTGTATGTGTGTACAGGAGTCGTTAATAGTGTGGCTATGTGCGTATAGGAGACGTTAATAGTGTATGTGTGTACAGGAGACGTTAATAGTGTGTGTATGTGTGTACAGGTGACGTTAATAGTGTATGTGTGTACAGGAGACGTTAATAGTGTGTGTATGTGTGTACAGGTGGCGTTAATAGTGTGGCTATGTGCGTATAGGAGACGTTAATAGTGTATGTGTGTACAGGAGACGTTAATAGTGTGTGTATGTATGTGTGTACAGGATACGTTAATAGTGTGTGTATGTTTGTATGTGTGTACAGGACACGTTAATAGTCAATACCTCATTCCACTCTAACCTATATAACAGCGCTAGTATGAACAATCAACATCGCCTGGCGTTTCCTTTCAGCTCTCTCCCACCACAAAAGCAGTGCCGGCAAGAGCAATCATGTGTTCCTAGTGCTCTTTTCCATCACGCAATAACACACTTTAAGAAATTACGCCAGGCGAACGTTTTCCCGTTTTTCTGTCTGCCATGGGGGAATATTCTTGTCTGGGTAGCGTCTTGTTCAGGCCTGTGTAAGCCTATTGTGGTACTCATGACAAACAATACGTAAGACTATAGTGGTCCTCATGACAAACAATATGTAAGCCTATAGTGGTCCTCATGACGAACAATATGTAAGGCTATAGTGGTCCTCATGACAAACAATATGTAAGCCTATAGTGGTCCTCATGACAAACAATATTTAAGCCTATAGTGGTCCTCATGACGAACAATATGTAAGGCTATAGTGGTCCTCATGACAAACAATATGTAAGCCAATAGTGGTTCTTATGACAAACAATATGTAAGACTATAGTGGTCCTCATGACAAACAATATGTAAGCCTATAGTGGTCCTCATGACGAACAATATGTAATGCTATAGTGATCCTCATGACAAACAATATGTAAGCCTATAGTGGTCCTCATGACGAACAATATGTAATGCTATAGTGATCCTCATGACAAACAATATGTAAGCCTATAGTGGTTCTTATGACAAACAATATGTAAGGCTATAATGGTCCTCATGACAAACAATATGCAAGGCTATAGTGGTCCTCATGACAAACAATATGTAAGGCTATAGTGATCCTCATGACAAACAATATGTAAGCCTATAGTGGTTCTTATGACAAACAATATGTAAGCCTATAGTGGTCTTCATGACAAACAATATGTAAGGCTATAGTGGTCCTCATGACAAACAATATGTAAGCCTATAGTGGTCCTCATGACAAACAATATGTAAGCCTATAGTGCTCCTCATGACAAACAATATGTAAGCCTATAGTGGTCCTCATGACAAACAATATGTAAGCCTATAGTAGTCCTCATGACAAACAATATGTAAGCCTATAGTGGTCCTCATGACAAACAATATGTAAGGCTATAGTGGTCCTCATGACAAACAATATGTAAGCCTATAGTGGTCCTTATGACAAACAATATGCAAGGCTATAGTGGTCCTCATGACAAACAATATGTAAGACAATTGTGGTCCTCATGACAAACAATATGTAAGGCTATAGTGGTCCTCATGACAAACCATATTTAAGTCTATATTGGTCCTTATGACAAACAATATGCAAGCCTATAGTGGTCCTCATGACAAACAATATGTAAGACTATTGTGGTCCTTATGACAAACAATATGTAAGACTAAAGTGGTCGTTATGACAAACAATATGTAAGACTATATTGGTCCTTATGACAAACAATATGTAAGGCTATAGTGGTCCTCATGACAAACAATATGTAGACTATTGTGGTCCTCATGACAAACAATATGTAAGACTAAAGTGGTCGTTATGACAAACAATATGTAAGACTATATTGGTCCTTATGACAAACAATATGTAAGGCTATAATGGTCCTTATGACAAACAATATGTAAGCCTATAGTGGTCCTTATGACAAACAATATGTAAGACTAAAGTGGTCGTTATGACAAACAATATGTAAGACTATAGTGGTCCTTATGACAAACAATATGTAAGGCTATAGTGGTCCTCATGACAAAAAATATGTAAGACTATATTGGTCCTTATGACAAACAATATGTAAGGCTATAGTGGTCCTTATGACAAACAATATGTAAGTCTATAGTGGTCCTCATGACAAACAATATGTAAGACTATATTGGTCCTTATGACAAACAATATGTAAGGCTATAGTGGTCCTTATGACAAACAATATGTAAGTCTATAGTGGTTCTCATGACAAACAATATGTAAGGCTATAGTGGTCCTTATGACAAAGAATATGTAAGTCTATAGTGGTTCTCATGACAAACGCTATATAAGACTATAGTGGTCCTCATGACAAACAATATGTAGACTATTGTGGTCCTCATGACAAACAATATGCAAGTCTATAGTGGTCCTTATGACAAACAATATGTAAGTCTATAGTGGTTCTCATGACAAACAATATGTAAGGCTATAGTGGTCCTTATGACAAACAATATGTAAGTCTATAGTGGTCCTTGTGACAAACAATATGTAAGCCTATGGTGTTCCTCATGACAAACAATATGTAAGACTATATTGGTCCTTATGACAAACAATATGTAAGGCAATAATGGTCCTCATGACAAACAATATGTAGACTATTGTGGTCCTCATGACAAACAATATGTAAGGCTATAGTGGTCCTTATGACAAACAATATGCAAGTCTATAGTGGTCCTTATGACAAACAATATGTAAGACTATGTTGGTCCTTATGTCAAACAATATGTAAGGCAATAACTGGTCCTCATGACAAACAATATGTAGACTATTGTGGTCCTTGTGACAAACAATATGTAAGCCTATGGTGTTCCTCATGACAAACAATATGTAAGACTATATTGGTCCTTATGACAAACAATATGTAAGGCAATAATGGTCCTCATGACAAACAATATGTAGACTATTGTGGTCCTCATGACAAACAATATGTAAGGCTATAGTGGTCCTTATGACAAACAATATGCAAGTCTATAGTGGTCCTTATGACAAACAATATGTAAGACTATGTTGGTCCTTATGACAAACAATATGTAAGTCTATAGGGGCCCTCATGACAAACAATATGTAAGACTATGTTGGTCCTTATGACAAACAATATGTAAGTCTATAGGGGTCCTCATGGTGAACAATATGTAAGACTATGGTAGTCCTCATGATAAACAATATGTAAGCCTTTAGTGGTTCTCATGACAAACAATATGCAAGTCTATGTTGGTCCTTATGACAAACAATATGTAAGTCTATAGTGGTCCTTATGACAAACAATATGTAAGACTATGTTGGTCCTTATGACAAACAATATGTAAGTCTATAGGGGCCCTCATGACAAACAATATGTAAGACTATGTTGGTCCTTATGACAAACAATATGTAAGTCTATAGGGGCCCTCATGGTGAACAATATGTAAGACTATGGTAGTCCTCATGATAAACAATATGTGAGACTATAGTGGTCCTCATGTCAAACATTATGTAAGACTATAGTGGTCCTCATGACGAACAATTTGCAAGACTATAGTGGTCCTCATGACAAACAATATGTAAGACTATAGTGGTGCTCATGACAAACAATATGTAAGACTATATTGGTATTTATGACAAACAATATGTAAGGCTATAGTGGTCCTCATGATAAACAATATGTAAGTCTATATTGGTCCTCATGGTGAACAATATGTAAGACTATGGTAGTCCTCATGATAAACAATATGTGAGACTATAGTGGTCCTCATGTCAAACATTATGTAAGACTATAGTGGTCCTCATGACAAACAATATGTAGACTATTGTGGTCCTCATGACAAACTATATGTTAGTCTATAGTGGTCCTTATGACAAACAATATGTAAGTCTAGAGTGGCCCTTATGACAAACAATATGTAAGTCTATATTGGTCCTTATGACAAACAATATGTAAGTCTATAGTGGTCCTTATGACAAACAATATGGAATCCTATAGTGGTCCTTATGACAAACAATATGTAAGTCTATAGTGGTCCTCAAGACAAACAATATGTAAGGCTATAGTGGTCCTCATGACAAACAATATGTAAGTCTATAGTGGTCCTTATGACAAACAATATGTAAGTCTATATTGGTCCTTATGACAAACAATATGGAATCCTATAGTGGTCCTTATGACAAACAATATGTAAGTCTATAGTGGTCCTCAAGACAAACAATATGTAAGGCTATAGTGGTCCTCATGACAAACAATATGTAAGTCTATAGTGGTCCTTATGACAAACAATATGTAAGTCTATAGTGGTCCTTATGACAAACAATATGTAAGTCTATAGTGGTCCTTATGACAAACAATATGTAAGGCTATAGTGGTCCTTATGACAAACAATATGTAAGTCTGTAGTAGTCCTTATGACAAACAATATGTAAGGCTATAGTGGTCCTTATGACAAACAATATGTAAGTCTATAGTGGTCCTTATGACAAACAATATGTAAGGCTATAGTGGTCCTCATGACAAACACTATGTAAGGCTATAGTGGTCCTTATGACAAACAATATGTAAGTCTATAGTGGTCCTTATGACAAACAATATGTAAGTCTATAGTGGTCCTTATGACAAACAATATGTAAGTCTATAGTGGTCCTTATGACAAACAATATGTAAGTCTATAGTGGTCCTTATGGCAAACAATATATAAGGCTATAGTGGTCCTTATGACAAACACTATGTAAGGCTATAGTGGTCCTTATGACAAACAATATGTAAGTCTATAGTGGTCCTTATGACAAACAATATATAAGTCTATAGTGGTTCTCATGACAAACAATATGTAAGGCTATAGTGGTCCTTATGACAAACAATATGTAAGTCTATAGTGGTCCTTGTGACAAGCAATATGTAAGCCTATAGTGTTCCTCATCACAAACAATATGTAAGACTATATTGGTCCTTATGACAAACAATATGTAAGGCAATAATGGTCCTCATGACAAACAATATGTAGACTATTGTGGTCCTCATGACAAACAATATGTAAGGCTATAGTGGTCCTTATGACAAACAATATGTAAGTCTATAGTGGTCCTTATGACAAACAATATGTAAGACGAAAGTGGTCGTTATGACAGACAATATGTAAGACTATATTGGTCCTTATGACAAACAATATGTAAGGCTATAGTGGTCCTTATGACAAACAATATGCAAGTCTATAGTGGTCTTTATGACAAACTATATGTAAGTCTATAGTGGTCCTTATGACAAACAATATGTAAGGCTATAGTGGTTCTTATGACAAACAATATGCAAGTCTATAGTGGTCCTTATGACAAACAATATGTAAGACTATGTTGGTCCTTATGACAAACAATATGTAAGACTAAAGTGGTCGTTATGACAAACAATATGTAAGACTATAGTGGTCCTCATGATAAACAATATGTAAGTCTATAGTGGTCCTCATGATAAACAATATGTGAGACTATAGTGGTCCTCATGTCAAACATTATGTAAGACTATAGTGGTCCTCATGACAAATAATATGTAGACTATTGTGGTCCTCATGACAAACTATATGTTAGTCTATAGTGGTCCTTATGACAAACAATATGTAAGTCTAGAGTGGCCCTTATGACAAACAATATGTAAGGCTATAGTGGTCCTCATGACAAACAATATGTAAGTCTATAGTGGTCCTTATGACAAACAATATGTAAGTCTATAGTGGTCCTTATGACAAACAATATGTAAGTCTATAGTGGTCCTTATGACAAACAATATGTAAGGCTATAGTGGTCCTTATGACAAACAATATGTAAGTCTGTAGTAGTCCTTATGACAAACAATATGTAAGGCTATAGTGGTCCTTATGACAAACAATATGTAAGTCTATAGTGGTCCTTATGACAAACAATATGTAAGGCTATAGTGGTCCTCATGACAAACACTATGTAAGGCTATAGTGGTCCTTATGACAAACAATATGTAAGTCTATAGTGGTCCTTATGACAAACACTATGTAAGTCTATAGTGGTCCTTATGACAAACAATATGTAAGTCTATAGTGGTCCTTATGACAAACAATATGTAAGTCTATAGTGGTCCTTATGACAAACAATATGTAAGTCTATAGTGGTCCTTATGACAAACACTATGTAAGGCTATAGTGGTTCTTATGACAAACACTATGTAAGGCTATAGTGGTCCTTATGACAAACAATATGTAAGTCTATAGTGTTCCTCATGACAAACAATATGTAAGGCTATGATGGTCCTTATGACAAACAATATGTAAGGCTATAGTGGTCCTTGTGACAAACAATATGTAAGGCTATAGTGGTCCTTGTGACAAACAATATATAAGGCTATAGTGGTCCTCATGACAAACAATATGTAAGTCTATAGTGGTCCTTATAACAAACAATGTGTAAGGCTATAGTGGTCCTTATGACAAAAAATATGTAAGGCTATGTTGGTCCTTATGACAAACAATATGTATGGCTATAGGGGCCCTCATGACAAACAATATGTAAGGCTATAGTGGTCCTTATGACAAACAATATGTAAGACTATAGTGGTCCTTATGACAAACAATATGTACGTCTATATTGGTCCTTATGACAAACAATATGTAAGGCTATAGTGGTCCTTATGACAAACAATATGTAAGGCTATAGTGGTCCTTATGACAAACAATATGTAAAGCTATAGTGGTCCTTATGACAAACAATATGTAAGGCTATAGTGGTCCTCATGACAAACAATATGTAAGGCTATAGTGGTCCTTATGACAAACAATATGTAAGTCTATAGTGGTCCTCATGACAAACAATATGTAAGGCTATAGTGGTCCTCATGACAAACAATATGTAAGGCTATAGTGGTCCTTATGACAAACAATATGTAAGGCTATAGGGACCCTCATGACAAACAATATGTAAGGCTATAGTGGTCCTTATGACAAACAATATGTAAGTCTATAGTGGTCCTTATGACAAACAATATGTAAGTCTATAGTGGTCCTTATGACAAACAATATGTAAGGCTATAGGGGCCCTTATTACAAACAATATGTAAGGCTACAGTGGTCCTTATGAAAAACAATATGTAAGACTATAGTGGTCCTTATGACAAACAATATGTAATGCTATAATGGTCCTCATGACAAACAATATGTAAGGCTATAGTGGTCATTATGACAAACAATATGTATGGCTATAGTGGTCCTCATGACAAACAATATGTAAGGCTATAATGGTCCTCATGACAAAAAATATGCAAGGCTATAGTGATCCTTATGACAAACAATATGTAAGGCTATAGTGGTTCTTATGACAAGCAATATGTAAGGCTATAATGGTCCTCATGACAAACAATATGCAAAGCTATAGTGGTCCTCATGACAAACAATATGTAAGAATACTGTCGTCCTCATGACAAACAATATGAAAGGCTATAGTGGTCCTCATGACAAACCATATGTAAGGCCATAGTGGTCCTCATGACAAACAATATGTAAGACTATAGTGGTCCTTATGACAAACAATATGTAAGGCTATAATGGTCCTCATGACAAACAATATGCAAGGCTATAGTGGTCCTCATGACAAACCATATGTAGGGCTATAGTGGTCCTCATGACAAACAATATGTAAGGCTATAGTGGTCCTCATGACAAACAATATGTAAGGCTACAGTGGTCCTTATGACAAACAGTATGTAAGGCTATAGGGGCCCTCATGACAAACAATATGTAAGTCTATAGTGGTCCTTATGACAAACAATATGTAAGGCTATAGTGGTCCTCATGACAAACAATATGTAAGGCTATAGGGGCCCTCTGACAAACAATATGTAAGTCTATAGTGGTCCTCATGACAAACAATATGTAAGGCTACAGTGGTCCTTATGACAAACAATATGTACGGCTATAGTGGTCCTTATGACAAACAATATGTAAGACTATAGTGGTCCTTATGACAAACAATATGTACGTCTATATTGGTCCTTATGACAAACAATATGTAAGCATATAGCGGTCCTTATGACAAACAATATGTACGTCTATATTGGTCCTTATGACAAACAATATGTAAGCATATAGCGGTCCTTATGACAAACAATATGTAAGGCTATAGTGGTCCTTATGACAAACAATATGTAAGACTATAGTGGTCCTTATGACAAACAATATGTACGGCTATAGTGGTCCTTATGACAAACAATATGTAAGGCTCTAGTGGTCCTCATGACAAACAATATGTAAGACTATAGTGGTCCTTATGACAAACAATATGTAAGACTTTAGTTGTCCTCATGATAAACAATATGTAAGGCTATAGTGGTCCTTATGACAAACAATATGTAAGCATATAGCGGTCCTTATGACAAACAATATGTACGGCTATGGTGGTCCTTATGACAAACAATATGTAAGGCTATAGTGGTCCTCATGAGAAACAATATGTAAGCATATAGCGGTCCTTATGACAAACAATATGTACGGCTATAGTGGTCCTTATGACAAACAATATGTACGTCTATATTGGTCCTTATGACAAACAATATGTAAGCCTATAGTTGTCCTTATGACAAACAATATGTACGTCTATATTGGTCCTTATGACAAACAATATGTAGGGCTATAGTGGTCCTCATGACAAACAATATGTAAGGCTACAGTGGTCCTTATGACAAACAATATGTAAGGCTATAGGGGCCCTCATGACAAACAATATGTAAGGCTATAGTGGTCCTTATGACAAACAATATGTAAGGCTATAGTTGTCCTCATGACAAACAATGCACCAAAAGTATTAATGCTAAACAGGCTATTTTGGGAGCTTTGTGGAGGTATGGCAACTCATTAAAGGTGGAAATAATTAGTGCGACTGAAAGCCCAGTAATTTGAATATGATTCCAGGATCACCAACACGTAAAAAAAAAAAAATATCCCCTAAAATCATGACCTTTTTTTTTTCATCAGACTAACGGCGATTTGACGGGCAGGTAAAATAATAAATAAATAAATATGAATAAAACGAGATATTTCCGATAATTTTTTTTTTCTACTATCATTTGCAATAACTCATAAAAAGGTATTATATATATTTTTGTTCAATTCTCTGACAGATACATAAATGCATATAACAATGAAATACTTTGCTCCCAACAACAAAAACGGTGTTTAATAACCTTGGACGAGATGTACAGATGAGACAAGATACAGGAAGAACCATTTTAAGAAGAAGTTGGAAGCTGTATTCTTAATCATTCACCCGCAAAGATGAAAAATCTTGATATCGGCTGAAAATCTGAATGTCGGCACAGCATCAAAGGTACTTAGACCTGGCGAGTGTACTGAACCACATGTTGAATTGTGTAAGGCGTATTAACTTTTAAATGTATCTTATATTATTTCACGTTAAAGATAAGATTTTCGACATATTATTTTACAACACACTTTCTTGGTTCAGTGGTCACTCATACTTATTCTTATTTAAATTCAAGATACCTGAAGCCTTGGTAGTAACCTCTCTCTATGATGCAATATTAAACAAAAAAACTTAAGGCAACTTGAAAGATCATTATTGTGTGTTGCAACGCTTCCATTCAGTCCGTCTGGGGAACAGTCACTCAAAAAACTATCTATACAAAATTGTGTTGAAAAAAAATGTGACAAGTGACGAACAATTTTGGCAACCCTACCGAGACAAAAAAAGTCAAAGTGTTCATTCTGAAATTCATTGACACCGCCCCCCCCCCCAAGTATTTATAGCTTTTTGAGTGACTGTACATCAAGGTATTTTGAAGAATATTATTACTGAAATCCTTGTGATGAGAAGATTCAGCAGCAAGATAGTTTATTAAAGAAAGACTGTAGTAGTGCCGGTTGGAGAACCAGCACACTGGTCCATACACAAGATACACAAGATCGAGATACTATGGTGGTACTGAAGAAACAAGTAGACCATCCTGAAAGCAGACAGGAATGCAATAAGCCATTTTGTAACAGTATAAGCAGCTGGATGTACTGTAATGATGGCTTAAAATAGAAACTGATGCGTGTACCACCTTGTGAGCATAATTTAAAGCAGTGTCAGCAATTGATCTTGTCACATGTTTCCACAACTTCCTTTATTGGTGCAAAGACATTCGAATATTTATCAGAATCGCTTACAAGTTCTCTCTTGCTTTCAGGAATATCGCTCAGTTGTAATGATGTCGTTTTTACAGTTATCGAGATATATACAGTGGACACAATCATACACAAATGACAAAAGAGAACAAAAGTCACTTGTCCAATATGAGCTGTGATGAGAGACGAGATATGTTCCACCGCCTTGGTTAAATTTCATCTCTTCATTGGAAAATAAAGCAGATATCGCCCGACTCCTACACAAACTACCTTTATGATGATGTCGTTGTTGGTGGCTTTTATTAAAGAACAGTGGAAGTAGTATGGTGCCGTGCAGTTACTCACCCCACTTCTGACAGCACTGAAGAATTCATATACCTGGCTTGTGATCTACTTGTCAACACTGTCTACGTTATACAATTGCCATGACAACATATTTGTCCCTGAGCTACTGTTATCACTTTCTAGTTGTATCAATTGTAAATATCTGTGAATGACATTTATAACAAAAAAATATAGCCATTAATGATGTCTGTCAGCAGCTGCCACCGGGATCTGTCAGAGCCATACTGTCATGGCTGGATAGGACACGTCCTCACCTACCTCTGGCCACACCACGCAGGCCACATACAGCTCGCCCCTTGATCATCGTTGTCCTCTATACATGATCTGGAATAGGAACGATTGTCTCCCATTTATCCTAGACCAAGAGAAAAACTTGTGTGTTGACTTTTTTGGTCACTGTTGGAATCACTAACCTGCGACGCACCAGTGACTCGCTCCAGGTTTGTGTAAAGCGTGTACATTATCAGTGCACGATGTGGAAACTGGCAGACTGCCCATGCCTTGTACCTCACATGTCAGCCAGAGAGGACGAGGAGAGATAATAAAGACCATCCACGTGTCCTGGTGACCCTCCACACTGTACCATCCCGGAAGCTTGTCGGCAGGTAGCATCATGCTCTCTCGTAAATCATGATACCAGACCTTGTGATGCACATATTGAAAGGTGACGTTGACGTTTATTAGTGCATGTGGATGGCGGGCGATGGTTATATTAATATTTGTGATATATAAATCTTATTGTATCGGCTGTTTTTTTATTTGTTTCATAATTATTTAGTAAGCTATTTCTATTTATTTGTTCCCTCTTTTCATTTATTTACATTAATGTTCGTGTTATTGGTGCTATTAAATTCATAAGATTGAATTCTCTTATTAATGTTTTAATGGTTTCTTTATTCCATTATTATTATTATTATTATTATTATTATTATTATTATTATTGTTGTTGTTGTTGTTGTTGTTGTTGTTGTTGTTATTATTATTATTATTATTATTATCATTATTATTATTATTATTATTATTATTATTATTATTATTATTATTATTATTATTATTATTATTATTATTATTATTATTATTATTATTATTATTATTATTATTATTGTTGTTGTTGTTGTTGTTGTTGTTGTTGTTGTTGTTGTTGTTATTATTATTATTATTATTATTATTATTATTATTATTATTATTATTATTATTATTATTATTATTATTATTATTATTATTATTATTATTATTATTATTATTATTATTATTATTATTATTATTATTATTGTTGTTGTTGTTGTTGTTGTTGTTATAATTATAATTATAATTATAATTATTATAATTATAATAATTATTATAATTATTATATTTGTTGTTGTTGTTGTTGTTGTTGTTGTTGTTGTTGTTGTCTCTTTTCTCCAACGTTCCATTTCCGAATCTAGTGACAGACACCTGCCTCTCACTTCCTGGTTCTCAACTTCTCCCCCAAGGTATAAGCCCCAAGGAAAATGAATATCGCTCTTGGAAAGCCGTGTTAAACGCGTCGTTTTCAAGGTCTTCACTCTCCTCAAATTCCGCCCCACGGTGTTCCCTCCCCGTGGCGTGTTCCTCCCCTCGTGGCTAGTGTGTTCCTCCCGTGGCTAGTGTGTTCCTCCCCCCGGGCAGGTGCCCCCGTGGGCAGTGTACTTCTCCCCTGTATGTTTCCCTAGTGTGTGTTCCCCCGTAGTGTGTTCCTCCCCCGTGGCTAGTGTTCCCTCCCTCGTGGCTAGTATGTTCCCTCCCCGTGGGTAGTGTGTTCCTCCCCCTGCGGCTATGTGTGTTCCCTCCCCCCGTGGCTCGTGTGTTCCTGAACCCGTGGCTAGTGTGTGTTCCAACCTGTGGCAAGTGTGTTCCCTCCCTCGTATAGTGTGTTCTTTCCCCCGTTGCTAATGTGTTCCTCCCTCTGTGGCTAGTGTGTTCCTCCCCCGTAGCTAGTGTGTTCCGTCCCCAGTGGCTAGTGTGTTCCTCCCCCGTGGCTAGTGTGTTCCGTCCCCAGTGGCTAGTGTGTTCCTTCCCGTAGCTAATGTGTTCCTCCCTCTGTGGCCAGTGTGTTCCTCCCCCGTGGCTAGTGCGTTCCGTCCCCAGTGGCTAGTGTGTTCCTCCCCGTGGCTAGTGTGTGTTCTCCTCTGTGGCTTGTGTTCCTCCCCACGGCTAGTGTGTTCCTCCCCCGTAGCTAGTGTGTTCCGTCCCCAGTGGCTCGTGTGTTCCTCCCCGTGGCTAGGTGTGTTCCTCTGTGACTCTGTGTTATCCTCCCCACGGCTAGTGTGTTCCTCCCCACGGCTAGTGTGTTCCGTTCCCCAGTGGCTCATGTTTCCCTGTGGCTAAGTGTTCCTCCTCTGTGGCTTGTGTGTTCCTCCCCACGGCTAGTGTGTTCTCCCCGTGGCTAGTGTGTGTCGTCCCCAGTGGCTAGTGTGTGTGTTTCTCCCCCGTAGCTAGTGCGTCTTCTCCTCTGTGGCTTGTGTGTTCCTCCCCCGTAGCTAGTGCGTTCCTCCTCTGTGGCTAGTGTGTTCCTCCCCCGTAGCTAGTGTGTTCCGTCCCCAGTGGCTCGTGTGTTCCTCCCCCGCGGCTTGTGTGTTCCTCCCCCGTAGCTAATGTGTTCCTTCTCTGTGGCTAGTGTGTTCCGTCCCCAGTGGCTAGTGTGTTCCTTCTCCGTAGCTAATGTGTTCCTCCTCTGTGGCTTGTATGTTCCTCCCCACGGCTAGTGTGTTCCTCCCCCGTGGCTAATGTGTTCCTTCCCCGTGGCTAGTGTGTTAGGGTGTGTCATAGGATGGAAGTTCAGCTAAAACTAATGGCCCATCACTTTTTTGGTAGATTTTAGTGTATATAAACAGAAAATAATTTCAGTTTCAATATTTTGCAACCTTTTGCTAGGTAAATTTTAGCGTGAAATTTATCGAAAATCTAACGTACAGCTGCATTAGTGCATTACAATTAAATAGTGAACATTGCTTTCTGACTTCATTCTTTAACAACCCAACTAACAATATTTTTTCTGTTTCAGATTCTGATGCATTTATAAGTTGATAATATTTGCGATGGCTGCTTGTGTCAGGACGAGGAACCAAAAATCCAGCCATCTCAGTCACTATCTTGGGTCTGGGGAGAGAGCTCCTGAAGTCGGAGTTGCCTACATTGAGAGATGCTTTGAGATACGGTGTTTTAATCAGGCAAATCAGTGAAAAGAACCAAAGAACTTACACAAACAAAGACATTGCCAGTGATATGACCAAAGCTGTCTTGGCACAGTACACTCTGGCTAACGCTCAGTTCAAGCCTCCAGTCATAACAAGTCAGAAGAAGATTAGTGAGAGACTAGCCAGTTGGGAAAAGGCAAGAGATATCTCTTGGGAGAGGAAAACTTGCAGTTAAGGACAGCTTTGCCAAGCAACTGGACCAGTTATTTGACATAATTACTTGCAAGTGCCCAATTGTTCTCTGTCCTGAGTTTGGATGCGATCGTGACTGTAAATCCGAGGCCCACATCTCCTGTATTTGCAAGCGTGAACTGAAGATTCCTGTGATCGAACTGGCATTTGTCAAAGCACAGAGAGAGAAGACTGGCAGTATAGGGGCTCATGATTTCTAGCCAAGATATTCCGGAGTCCAAGAGACAGGAGGCTACAGAGAGACAGAAGAGGAGAAGAGTTGCCGAGGAAAAGAGACTTGAGAAGGCCCAGGGTGAGGTAAAAAGGCCGATGATTGGAGTCAAGCTGATTCAGAGTTTAATGACTTCCCATGGCTGATCCGAGTGCTGACCAGGAGAATGGTGACTTTGTCCCTAACCCAGAAAATAATGATCCCAAACCTTCCAGGCATAAGATTCGAAATAGGAAAGATATCCCGAGCATAGCTCTGGCCAGCATGCGACACCACACTGGTCTCAGAGAAACTGCAGAGATAGCAACAGCTGCCTGGATTGACGGTGGTTTGATAACACCTGATGATGTTCACCTGGTGATAGGTCATAACAAAGTAAGGAGAGCTCAGGAGAAACTTGTCAGTAACCTAGAAGAGGAGTTTGATAAGGGATAAGAGAAAATGGAATCAATTGTTTGTTCTTTGATGGGAGAAGGGATGACACTAAAGTGTTCATGAAAGTTGGAGATTCTGACAAGTTGTTCCCTGCCATGGTGAAGGAGGAACACTACTCCTGCTGCAGTGAACCAGGAGGGAAGTATTTGTGGCATTTCACTCCAGAGAAAGATGACATCAGGAAACCAGCTGAGATAGTGGCAGATAACATTGTGAACTGGCTCAGAGAGAGGAACGTAGACCAGACCCTGCAGGCCATTGGAGGGGACAGCACCAACACGAACACAGGGTGGCAAGGGGGGTCATACAGTGGATAGAGCGGAAGATTGGGAGGAAGCTGGTCTGGATTGTTTGTGACCTCCACACCAACGAGTTGCCATTCAGACATCTGATCCAGGAGCTGGATGGCAAGACTCTTTCAAACAACAGATGGTCTGGTCCTCTTGGCAAGATGCTGGACTCTGCCACTGAGTTAGAAATAAATCCGAGCTTGAAAAAATCACAGTTGGCCCTCCACTCGTTGAGCTTGCACATACTGTCATTGACGACCTGAGTACTGACCAGTACTATGGTTACATGATTTGCAGTGCCATCAAAACTGGGGTCATGCCTGATAGACTTGCTTACCTGCAGATAGGTCCAGTCTCACATTCTAGGTGGCTCACAACGGCTCTCAGGTTCTGCAGAATGGGTCGCTCATCATAAACCGAAAGGGAACCAGCTTCACAACTCCGAGATCTCTATTGGTCCAATTCATCGTGAGTGTCTACTTGCCAAATTGGTTCAACACCAAGGTCAAGTCATCGTTCTCCGAAGGTCCGAGGCATGTTCTCTTCCAGCTTGAGCTCCTGAGGAGTCAGCCAAGGAAGGTTGTTCAGATTGTGGAGCAGACTGTGAGGAGATCTTCCTGGTATGCTCATCCCGAGGCAGTTCTGCAGACAATGCTCTGCAGTAAGGATGAGGATCTGGACATGACGATTCAGTTGGTGACGATTCCTTCAGGGTCAGGAAGACTCCTGAAGTCAATCTAGGTGCCAAGACCCTCACTGATCTCATAGATCTGGATAACATCCAGGCTGGCAGTGAGCCCCCTCTTACCTGCAGCATCACCAATGTTCAAGTCAGAGCTTTCCTGGACAACCCCATGCATGTCCCTGCCTGGCCCTCGTACACCCAGAGTATAGAGCGTTGTGTACAGCAAGTGAGCGAGGCCAGCAGTCACGTGTACAGCCAGGAGAGGAGGGAAGGCTACATCCGAGCTCAGGTGGTCAGCAGGGAGGTGATGAGTAGAAACAGAAGCAAGAAAGACATGTTCTCTATGGTGTGCAGCAACACCGGGTCGTAGTAGTAAAACCGGTTTTTGTATTTGATGATTTTGTTTTCTAAAGGAATATTAAATTTAATAAATGTGTCAAGATCATTCGTTTCACTATTCTGGATCATTTTCATCCTAATAAATTAACCTGATACATTTACTTTACTTTAAATAAGCTATTTAGTGGTGTTGGTAAAAGGGTGGGAATACTGAATTTTAATAAGATTTCAAGTTAAAATTTACCTAGCAAAAAATGAAAACTTTTCAAATCTGAAGATATCACATGATTCTGCACATAGAACTACATCATTAATACCATGGGCCGATTTTTCAAACACAAAAAAAAAAATTCGCCTCCGTATGACACACCCTACTAGTGTGTTCCTCCCCCGTAGCTAGTGTGTTCCTCCTCTGTGGCTTGTGTGTTCCTCCCCCGTGGCTAGTGTGTTCCTCCCCACGGCTAGTGTGTTCCTCCCCCGTGGCTAGTATGTTCCTCCCCCGTGGCTAGTAATTTCTGGCCCACGACTAGTAATATATTGCTCAAGCTAGTAACTTATCGTCCATGTTTAGTTATTTCCCGCCAGTGGCTAGATCATCAGGTGTTGGTATCTTGATCAAGGACAGTCTATTTTATTGTTCCGTTTTACTTTGTTTTTTGTTTATATATTGTTGTTATTATTTTATTTGTTGTGTTTGCTGATGATTGACTTTTGTTTTTGTTTTTTTATGAGAAAGACCAGTAATCGCTCTCTCTCTCTCTCTCTCTCTCTCTCTCTCTCTCTCTCTCTCTCTCTCTTCTTAATGTACCACACACGTAATATATCTATCTAATTCCTATGTTTGTGTTTTTTTCCGTCGTGTTTTTCCTCTCATAACCCTGATTACTGCTGTTACATGTATACTGTATAGTTAATCTGTATTACAACCCTGATATATTACTGTTTTATTGTTATTTAATCTGTATGACGACTCTACTCTATTATGTATTGCTTTTCACTATTTTATGTAATGTACTGTACTGTATCGCAATCGTTAATAATTACTTCTCCTGATCATCGTTTGTTTCCTGTATTAACGAAGCTCAACATTTATTTTCCAATGAACTAATTATATTTTATGTTCTCTAAAAACGCTGTTAAAACAATTATATTTAGTATTGTTCTTGACGTCAGACTGTAACATTAACATTCAATTATTTTTCCCATGATATCTGACATATGTTTTGTTGATTCATGTTGCTTACTCCTCTTATATAGTAACCTTGATGTTGAGTGTATTTGGTATTCTATTCTGTAACGTTATGCGGAAACACTACAGCGGAATATATCTGTACGGTGTATATTTTTTTATCAGCAAACTAATATTTGCATTTATCAGGACGCAGACAGTTTTTACCCTCTCTGTGAACTTGACGATGGATAAGTCACTTTGATCTTCTTTTGTAATGTGTACCATATAGCATGTGTGTGTGTGTGTGTGTGTGTGTGCGTGAGCGCACGCGCTCTTGATCTCAGCCGTTTCGCATGATTAAAGAAAAATACTTGAAAGAAGTTATCAGTATTCCCTGGAGTCTTCTATGTATCCTTCTAAACTTTTTTAAGTGCTGTTGGTGGTGTGTGAAGCAGCTCCCTTCCTCTATTGCCACTACTCCCTGATGGTACAGTATGTGGGTGGTGGACCTTACAAAATCCAGAGGGAGAAACAGCTATAAAATGGAAGTGAGGTTGACGCAGTACTAATTAGTGAATTAGAGACCAACAAACATTTGAATTTCACCTCAATATTAGGTAAAACTTTCACTGTAGGTGATATAATGTAAAGGAAGTTTCGTCTTTTTTTATTATTTAGCGACACTTAAAGATGATCCCGAGGGAATCTAAGAACTCAGGGACCTTCTCAGGACCCAATAATGCATCCCACCAGCTTGGACGTGACCGGTCAAGTTGTTATGGAAGCCGTGGACTGAGTAACTAAACAGATAATAAGAGCGGATGTTATTAAAACGTTTCATTATCTCTCGCCCTTGGATACCATATGCTTTAAAAATGGTTAATTTAACTGTGATTACCAGGAGATAATGTGGAAATAAATATTAATTCTGAAAAATACGGTGTTATTTTAACCATCTCGTATCAGCAGTTCGTCCAAAACACGCTGTGTATATTGCCTTTGGGTGAGATTTCTATTTGAACATACCTGTATTAATATCAAATGAATTCGAGGTTGAGAGCTGACCAAAGTTAATACTCTGATCTGCCTGTACGACAGCTTTAGATATTGAGTGTGGAGTAATGGAAGTTTTGGAAAGTTTTTCATTGTTGTTGTTTAGGTTTATTGATGGGATCACTTTACCTGGGCGAACATAAAAGAAAATGAAGATCAGTTATTATGATAAAAATGGTCCGTTCATGAGTCTTTTTTAGCATCAAGTTTGCAACAGTCGTGGCCAGCACCAGGTCAGTGGACTAACTGCAGGTAGAGTTTGTGTCGCTGCCCAGACACACAGCTCCTTATTGCCTCCCTCAGTGTGGTGTTGTGGCGGCTCTGTCAACCAGCTCCCACGGACCAACACAACCACCATCAGACAAGCTTGTTATGCGAGGCACAGCACATGTGAGCTGCCCTCTGCCTCCTCCTCTCAAACATCAAGTTCTGAGACACATCCCCAACACCCAACACCTCCCACTGTTGACTTAAACTGGTCACAACTCCCGCGTCTTCTCAAGTGTCTTTGATGGGTTTAACTTCATCAGTTTCTGTATTGATGTTAGCAGCGTGTGTGTCGGCCCGTACTGGCGAGGAGCATGTGTGTGTTGCCCGTGCTGACGAGGAGCGTGTGTGTCGGCCCGTACTGGCGAGGAGCATGTGTGTGTTGCCCGTGCTGACGAGGAGCGTGTGTGTCGGCCCGTACTGGCGAGGAGCATGTGTGTGTTGCCCGTGCTGACGAGGAGCGTGTGTGTCGGCCCGTACTGGCGAGGAGCATGTGTGTGTGTTGCCCGTGCTGACGAGGAGCGTGTGTGTCGGCCCGATCTGGAAAAGAGCGTGTGTGTGTCGGCCCGTGCTGGCGAGGAGCATGTGTGTGTTGCCCGTGCTGACGAGGAGCGTGTGTGTCGGCCTGTACTGGCGAGGAGCATGTGTGTGTTGCCCGTACTGGCGAGGAGCATGTGTGTGTGTTGCCCGTACTGGCGAGGAGCATGTGTGTGTTGCCCGTGCTGACGAGGAGCGTGTGTGTCGGCGATCTGGAAAAAGAGCGTGTGTGTCGGCCCGTGCTGGCCATGTGTGTCGGCCCGTGCTGGCGAGAACATGTGTGTCGGCCCGTGTTGGCGGAACATGTGTCGGCCCGTGTTGGCGAGGAACATGTGTGTCGGCCCGTGTTGGCGAGGAACATCGGCCCGTGTTGGCGAGGAACATGTGTCGGCCCGTGCTGGCGGAACATGTCGGCCCGTGCTGGCGAGGAACATGTGTCGGCCCGTGTTGGCGAGGAACATGTGTGTCGGCCCGTGCTGGCGTGTGTTGGCGAGGAACATGTGTGTCGGCCCGTGCTGGCGAGGAACATGTGTGTCGGCCCGTGTTGGCGAGGAACATGTGTCGGCCCGTGTTGGCGAGGAACATGTGTGTCGGCCCGTGCTCGGCCCGTGCTGGCGAGGAACATGTGTGTCGGCCAGTGCTGGCGAGGAACATGTGTGTCGGCCCGTGCTGGCGAGGAACATGTGTGTCGGCCCGTGCTGGCGAGGAACATGTGTGTCGGCCCGTGCTGGCGAGGAACATGTGTGTCGGCCCGTGCTAGCGTGGAACATTGATTGTCACAGGAAGGATGGACACGGAAGGGGCCGCCCCGGGTAGCTAACCGTCATGATCAAAGCCGGGATTCTGGAGGGCTCGTGGGGTAAGACATACCCTGTAAGGACACGTCGGTCTCACATAATCTACCTTATAAAGAAAACGACCAAAGTAGCAACGCCTTTCTCCCATCGTGACTCTACCTTAACCTTTTGTTCCATGTTAGAGGAATTTTGACGTTCACTTGTATGAGAAAGAAACGACTATAGTTCCATCATAAGAGACTTAGCACAAGAGAGTTCCTGGGCTTATTTACGTGCCATAGCTAGGTTATGTTAGGTTAGATTTCTTCATTGTAACTGTTGTCTCATTTCCTCCTTGTAGATATTACGCATTAAGTATGTTATATACGGGTCATATCTAGGCGCCCATCCTTTCTCTGCTTAATCATAGACTGTGTGTTGTTAATATTAGTTAGAGTTAGCATCTCGACATCACTCTACACTCAACCGGTCGCGAAGCAATAAACGATTTTCTCTGTTTAGGACACTAATTAGTGGATGATCTACCTTTATAGGTATATTGTATGTTGTTGGATTACTAACACCAAATACAGTGACACGTTACTCTCTCTCTCTCTCTCTCTCTCTCTCTCTCTATATATATATATATATATATATATATATATATATATATATATATATATATATATATATATATATATATATATATATATATATATATATATATATGGATCTTAATATTACAGTATTTCGGTGGCTCTTGTATCATTTCACTCCATATATCAGGGAAATAACTCGCGTTTAAAACAAAAATTTGAATATAAAATATTAACGTTTTACCGTGGCAACATTTCATGAGAATTCAATTTCTATTATACATCATTATAAAAATATAGGGATAATTAATATTTTTAATGAGTAACAGTCAGTCATAAGCCATGTTTAATGAGGATATTCACTAATTCATATGGTGTAGTTTTTATTATTTTGTGTAATATTTCATCCAATATTTTTGGAAGAGGAAACTCAATAGTATCGGATATTTTTATTAAGTACAGCACTAACCCCTGCTGTACAATCTTGATTTAAGAACATGTACAACACTCTACCTTAGTTGCATAACCTTGACGTATCACAATATCATAGGTTGTTGTTCTTCATTTAGTACAGCGTATAAAATATCTCTACATCTATTGCACAATCCTGGTTCATTATAGCTTCAAGGGTTTCTTTTCACAAGTACAACACTGAGACCTGTTTTGTACAACCCTGAATTATCACCGGCGAGTGTCTCTGAGTATTTTTATCTAGTTTCCTTACTCTCTTAAACACGAGTTACATTTCCTACCATTTACATTCAGTTGGTATCCCTCTATACTCCTGACCAGTGAGACACGGGTTCAGTTCTAGGCCAGGCTAGGTTAGGGACGAGTTCTTGTGTTGACGTCGTACAGTATACTCTGAGTTAGCAGCCAGCCATGTTAATAATGGGTAGAATATCATACCTTTTCTTGGCTTTTAGTGATAATTATATTGGTAATGCAATCAGTGAAAAAAATAATAATATTGATATAACTACAACTACTAACACTAATAACAACAACAACAACAAAAATGACAATGATAGCGATGTTGATAACGATAATAATAATTAAGCGCTTCCTGTTTATTTTTTGCCAGTCATTTAGTTCAAATGAAAAGCTTTATAATACATGAAAGATCATTTAGCTAAATCTATATACAATTTGTCGCAAATATCCTGGTGAAAAGCATATAGTTAAAGGGATGTCTAAGCGTTAACAGCTGCCAGAGAGAGAGAGAGAGAGAGAGAGAGAGATTGGACCAATCTTTAACCCCTGACATGAACCCTAAGTAGACTCCTCAATAGACGGAGTCCATATTAGCAATCAAGTTTGCAACAGTCGTGGCCAGCACCAGGTCAGTGGACTAACTGCAGGTAGAGTTTGTGTCGCTGCCCAGACACACAGCTCCTTATTGCCTCCTTCAGTGTGCCGCAACTCAACCATCATTAGACAAGTTTGTTGAGTAAGGCACAATGCAGGTAAACTGCCCCTGCCCTCTCCCCTCAACCCTCAAGCTCTGAAACACATCCCCAACACCTCCCACTGTTGACTTAAACTGGTCACAACTCCCGCTTCTGCTCAGGTGTCTTTGATGTGTTCAACTTTTATCAGTTTGTGTTAAGTCCTGGTAAGTGGCTCAAGGCGTGTAGCAGCTGCAGTATTGACAGCAGGGATGAGCGCCGCCAAGGGTATAAGCGTCACTACTCTCACTGAGTGATCTGTTTGTCAGTGACGGATCTGATGGCCTGAAAACTTAATTAAACTCTTTTCTGTTCTGTTCAAGTTAGATGTAGTTAGATTTTGTTTGGCAGAGGTAATAAAAAATATCTGGATTTTTTTTTACCAAGACTCTCGTGATGAAGCATTTCGCTTAAACACTACTGCTTAGTTTATAACACTCACTAGCATCCAGTTATATGTCTTTAGCTCATGATATTGGTGATATTGGTGATGGTAGTTACCGCATGGTCCTGGATATAAATATGTTGATTAAGATTCCTTGGCAAGAATGTAACGCTTGATAAAAGTAACACATTAAGGTCAGGCATCCTCCCTGACGGTGTATTTTGTAGTTGTGTATAACATTGTATAGCAGACGTGTATAGAGTTTCCTTGATCACTGATACCCTGTCATCTGTTACGTCACTTAAATAGGGAGAATATAAACGTTTTGAGAATGTGCAAACTTTTGGTGTTAGCAATATGATCAATACCTGTCAACGCCAAGATACAACGGTCAACACGAACTGCCCTACAGGTATAATATCAAAATAACTACAAGAAGTGGTGGTAAAACTAATTGGAAAACTGAGCTGATATTTTGCTGTGGTAAAAAAAAAATTAAATAAATAATAAATAAATAAATAAATAAATAAATAAATATATATATATATATATATATATATATATATATATATATATATATATATATATATATATATATATATATATATATATATATATATATATATATATATATATATATCCAGACTAGCTCACCCAACCTGTCCACAACCATGTCGATCTCTTATGGCATTTGTTTAGATGTGTAAGAATTTTATGTTTTAATCGTTATTACTTAAAATGTATTGTGTATGTTTTTCGTACTTCCGTTCCGTTTCTTTTGTCTTATACAGTTACGTACAATACACTAAGGCGAGCTGTGTACACGTCCAGTAGTGTAGTGGACTATGTAGTTCAGTGCTAGAAGAACAAATGTGTACCGCTTGTAAATGGTCATGAGTTAATTCTCACACTCAGGTGAGCTTTGGTTTATACCCAACAGGTGTGTCAGTCAGTAAATTAGTTGTGGTCCGTTTGTTTGTGATGTGAAGAGACCGGATAAAACTACTGTTAAAATTATTACTGTGCGATTTTTAGCAATTTACCAAACGTCGGTCAAACGTGTATTCCCGCTCTATGTGGCCACTGGGATAATTTCTAATTCTATCATGTTAAAGTTATATTTATAGCCATGGTTTCAGATCCCGACGTAAGGATTTTATATATTTAGTTAATTACATTGCCTTCAGTTCTAAGTGTCTAGAAAGATTGAGCCAAAGAGAGTGAGATCACCTGTTTGAGTTAAAGCACCAATCAGCGAGCTCTGTGTACCTATCAATTCAACCAGTACTGATAGACCAATTATTTCAACCATTATTACATCATGGAAAATCTCACCAAATCCAAGATCAGTTCACTTTAGTTATATAAACATCTTTAGTCCAAGAGTGTCAGATGACCCGGAGTTAGCAAGGTCTGTCGGGACTATAACCTGGGTAACTCGTAAGAATTAAGTAACGTGGAGGTTCTTAATCCAGAGGTCGTCTTACTCTCTTGTTGGTGTGCTTACATAAGATACCTCCATTATTATTATTATTATTATTATTATTATTATTATTATTATTATTATTATTATTATTATTATTATTATTATTATTATTATTATTATTATTATTATTATTATTATTATTATTATTATTATTATTATTATTATTATTATTATTATTATTATTATTATTATTATTATTATACACAAAAGAATGAAACATCGATGTTGATTATCAACATATCTTGATTAATTTTATTTTTTAGAAAACTTTCAAAAGTATTACATATTTTGAGGATTTTTTTCTGCTCTGTCAATTTTTGGATCTGTTGACGCCTTGAGTAAATGACTAGAAAAGGGTGACGTGCACTAAAGGCTTCATTAACCACTATTCACTTAGGATTCAGTCGACGTTTATGCAGATTTTACATTATTATCTGGCAACTGAAAGAAAACCAAGTTAAATTCTTGATCGTTGTTTCCCTCAGATTAATCATCACATTAGTGCTAGTTAATTAATGTCATTTACCTCACCGATTTGCTCTATTTACTTCATCATATGCCTTTTGGGTGATTTACTCTACCTACTCATATGAATTTGCGGTCTCGAACTTTCGCGAATTCATTTTACCTTTAATGAGCTTTCCTGGGCCTTCAGAAAAGCTTTCCAAATTTATCTTAGTGAAGAATATAAGTTTCCTAAGTTCTCTTATTACTGCGATTAAAAACTCCATCGCCTGACGCTCCTCACTTTTTTTTTTAAATAATGTATTTTTAAAAACATTCCGTTTGTTGCTTTGGTAATAATATTCCTCTAATCATCGAATATATTTTACTAGCATAAGTTTGCAACAGTCGTGGCCAGTGCCATGTCAATGGACTAACTGCAGGTAGAGTTTGTGTCGCTGCCCAGATACACAGCTGCCCCTGTCTCCTTCCTTCAACCATGTGTCGCTGCCCAGATACACAGCTGCCCCTGTCTCCTTCCTTCAACCATGTGACGCTGCCCAGACACACAGCTGCCCCCTGTCTCCTCCCTTCAACCATGTGTCGCTGCCCAGACACACAGCTGCCACCTGTCTCCTCCCTTCAACCATGTGTCGCTGCCCAGACACACAGCTGCCCCCTGTCTCCTCCCTTCAACCATGTGTCGCTGCCCAGATACACAGCTGCCCCCTGTCTCCTCCCTTCAACCATGTGCTGCCCAGACACACAGCTGCCCCTGTCTCCTCCTTCAACCATGTGTCGCTGCCCAGATACAGCTGCCCCTGTCTCCTCCTTCAACCATGTGTCCCTGCCCAGACACACAGCTGCCCGCTGTCTCCTCCCTTCAACCATGTGTCGCTGCCCAGACACACAGCTGCCACCTGTCTCCTCCCTTCAACCATGTGTCGCTGCCCAGACACACAGCTGCCCCTGTCTCCCCTTCAACCATGTGTCGCTGCCCAGATACACAGCTGCCCCTGTCTCCTCCCTTCAACCATGTGTCGCTGCCCAGACACACAGCTGCCACCTGTCTCCTCCCTTCAACCATGTGTCGCTGCCCAGACACACAGCTGCCCCTGCCCCGCTGCCCAGATACACAGCTCCTCCCTTCAACCATGTGTCGCTGCCCAGATACACAGCTGCCCCCTGTCTCCTCCCTTCAACCATGTGTCGCTGCCCAGACACACAGCTGCCCGCTGTCTCCTCCCTTCAACCATGTGTCGCTGCCCAGATACACAGCTGCCCCCTGTCTCCTCCCTTCAACCATGTGTCGCTGCCCAGACACACAGCTGCCCGCTGTCTCCTCCTCCCTTTAACCATCAAGCTCTGAGATACATCCCCAACACCTCCCACTGTTGACTTAAACTGGTCACAACTCCCGCGTCTTCTTAAGTGTCTTTGATGGGTTTAACTTTATCAGTTTGTGTCAAGTCCTGGTGAGTGAGACAGAAGCAGCAATGACAGCCGTCAGAGAGAGGATCAGCTCAACAGGTCCACCACCACCTGCACGCTCGGTAATGATCGCCTCTTATGGTGTTAGTTCTTACATCATCACTGAACTAATACTCACCCTTGTGAATGTTAAATGTCTCTTGGGTCTCTACGCTGAAGCTCCTGATAATATGACCGGACATAATTAGTTCCCGTTTCTCTCATTATGTAGTCCAAGAAACATTATAATTAAGTGTGGATTTTTTGTTTTATATAATGTAATAAATGTAATTTATTAAATTCCAAAATACTCTCATTATCACAGACGTTTGGTAATTTACTTTAGTCATTTCCACATTTGTACATTACTGTGAACAAATAACTCAGCAGTAGTAGTATAGATAAACTGTTGCATGTTTGTTTACCTCTCAGCCATGTCCAGTTGCCGGCTACATGTGGTGAGAGAGACGCATCAACCTCGGACAGAAACAATGACGTACTGTACAGGATAAACAAATGAAGGAAGTCAAATATATGAAATGCAGTTAAATGAATGATACAAATCTTCATGTTTGGTCAAGTCCTCACGTGCTGTTTGTGAAGTAAATAAATCATAGAGATGGATCTACGTTAAGTGTATTAAATCCTTTATATTGTCTATGTTGAAACAAACTCTCATACAGTAGTGTAAAAACTCTCGTTTATCCCATCACTATTATAGCTTAATATTTTAGGATAATTTTTATTTCACCTTCAATTTATTATTTAAAGAAGAGAATTAAATCACAGGAGAAATTATTTAAGAATTAGATATTTTAGAGAACATAACTACTGGTAACTATTGTGAGAGTTGTTAAGTTGTATACCCAACCAAATTAAATAAAACCATAGATTGAATTCTTAATACCAGTAGAATATTTTATACATTTTTCAAGTCGTAAAAAAAATATAACTGCCCCACTTTTTTATTTATTCCTTCCTGATGTTATCTCGTAGTGTATATGAGAGGAAGTAGATGAAAGAGGTGCTCGTCCTGCAGTTAATTTAGGGGGATCTTGTGAGATAAGTTCCGTCTCGTGTATATGTTGCCTCAATGTTTATTAAGACGTGTTTTATATAAAGTTTTTATTACTTTCTTGCAGTTTAACGCTAATTAAAGGATTTTTTAATTTACAATATTAATGCCTTAAGAAAGAGGGTTTTTGAACCACCAACATAGAGTATTTAGTAATGGTTAATATTCTTAGCACTTGTAACATTCTGTATCACAGTTAACACGCAGGTGATTTGACTGTGTTAAGTATGGTGGGCAGCAGTTAGTGTCAACAGTATGGTGGGCAACAGTTAGTGTAACAGTATGGTAGGCAACACTTAGTGTCAACAGTATGGTGGGCAACAGTTAGTGTCAACAATATGGTGGGCAGCAGTTAGTGTCAACAGTATGGTGGGCAACAGTTAGTGTAACAGTATGGTGGGCAACAGATAGTGTCAACAGTATGGTGGGCAACAGTTAGTGTCAACAGTATGGTGGGCAACAGTTAGTGTCAACAGTATGGTGGGCAACAGTTAGTGTCAACAGTATGGTGGCCAACAGTTAGTGTCAACAGTATGGGTGGGCAACAGTTAGTGTCAACAGTATGGTGGCCAACAGTTAGCGTCAACAGTATGGAGGGCACCAGTTAGTGCCAACAGTATGGTGGGCAACAGTTAGTGTCAACAGTATGGTGGCCAACAGTTAGTGTCAACAGTATGGGTGGGCAACAGTTAGTGTCAACAGTATGGTGGGCAAGAGTTAGTGTCAACAGTATGGTGGGCAACAGTTAGTGTAACAGTAGTCGGGTTTTGTGAAACACATATGTAAGATTTATTCTACATCGAAAATTAAAAGAATATTTGTAGCCTCAGTTAAAGATAAGTCTTTGTCATTTTTCCTGGCAAAGTCTTCCGTCAATAAAGTGTTTATTATAAGGAAAATGGCCAAGGCCTCACTCAGATTGCCTCTACCGTCCCGATGCACAGCGTCCTCATCACCACCACGGCATTACTTTCCTCCCGCAACATTATAACATTTTTACCTTCACAAAAATACAACAAAAAATAAATGTAATTATTACCGCTTTAAAGAAGATGATTTTGAGAAATTTAAAAGAAAATATTATGTTTAAGATTCATACACTTCTTCGGGCAATGTACATTTTGATAACTAGATTAAAATATTCGACAAAAATTCAGGCGTTGTTTATTTTACATCAAAGGGAAAAGGTGACAATATATAAAGGAAAAATATACCTGTTTTAGCTGAGTTTAATATGAACTCTTTTACTGACTGACTCACTGGCTGACTGGCTGACTGATCCATTGAGAAACCTTTCTTCTCCACCAATCTCCCTGTCTATCTCTTACCCTCCACCATTATCTCACCCTTCACCATTATCTCACCCTTCACCATTATCTCACCCTTCACCATTATCTCACCCGTCACCATTATCTCTTACCCTCCACAATAATCTCACCCTTCACCATTATCTCACCCTTCACCATTATCTCACCCTTTACCATTATCTCACTCTTCACCATTATCTTAACTCACCATTATCTCACCCTCCACCATTATCTCACCCTTCACCATTATCTCACCCGTCACCATTATCTTAACTCACCATTATCTCACCCTCCACCATTATCTCTCCACCATTACCCTTCACCATTATCTTAACTCACCATTATCTCACCCTCCACCATTATCTCACCCTTCACCATTATCTTAACTCACCATTATCTCACTCTCCACCATTATCTCACCCTCCACCATTATCTCACCATCCACCATTATCTCACCCTCCACCATTATCTCTTACCCTCCACCACTATTTCTTATCCTTCACTTTTATCTCTCAACCATCATCCTTATTTCTCATCTACTTCCCAATCCAGTAACACAAACTACTCTCTCTCTCTCTCTCTCTCTCTCTCTCTCTCTCTCTCTCTCTCTCTCTCTCTCGGTTCTCCCCGCAGGAGCTAATCCGAGCAAGAGGCTTTAACCATTGGCACAGGTAAACTATTTCACAAGATTTACTGGCTGAACGAGTCACTGGTCAGGGCCGAGCTGCTCCCTGGCTTTGATGTGTGTTCAGTACGCCCTTGTTGCGACCTGCTCCCCGAATTTGGGTCCTGGTTATGAATCTTTGATGTTTCGGGGAGCTTAGGGACGGTGGGGAGAAGGTGGGAGGGTTAGAGAGAAGAGGAGAGATGATGGAAGGGTTTGAAAGAAGAGGAGAAACGGTGGGAGGGTTGGAGCGATTGTAAGGGTGGAGAGAAGGAAAGGAACTCTAGGAGAAGAAGGGTGGGAAGGAACTTTTGGGAGAGGAGCGAAGGCAAGACAGAGAGTTCATGGAATGAGTGAGATAAATGTGTGTGTGTGTGTGTGTGTGTGTGTGTGTGTGTGTGTGTGTGTGTGTTATTTCGTTCTCAAAACAAAATTCACTTCAACTTTAAAGACAAAACATACAGAAACCACTAACAATTCTAACTGTAAAAATGCATAAAGTTTCATATTAATAACTTTTGTATTTAGTAACCCTGAAATATTTAAACAACAACAACAACAACAACAACAACAACAACCCTCTACCATCCTTGCACAGACTGACCCCAATAGACGGGAGATCAAGAAACCCAAATTGGCAGCCAGGTTATTAGTCCATGGTCTCTGGATCACTACTGTGGGGGTGGATACTAACGGATGAATTTGATCACATGAGTAAAATTCATCCTACCAGTTGCAACCCTAGGATCCTTACGTTAATATTGGATTATTTTACGATATTTAAACAGTTACCACAAAGCCATATGTTGTGTCACAGTGGAAGCTGCTATTAAGAATCCCAACCTAACGTAACCAAACCTAACCACCATACAAAACAATATTGCAATGATCTTGTATGTGGTCTTCTGACAGAGTTGGTTTAATAATACACATATATCAACTTGTAACACAAATATTATTAGGAATAAAAATTAAATCAGATAATTTGGTATACAGTATAACACCTGTATGCTCCCGGGAGAAATTATTAGTCCGCCTCAGTATTAATCAACGGTTCATATGGTAAAGTTCTCACTTTTATGTAATTTACAATATAAACCATTGAAAAATGTTCATATTAATACAAAATAAATAATAAAAGAAGTACATCTTACACAATGGTAAATTTATAAACTATGGCTTAATACAGTATAATTTTTGTCATATAATACATTGTAAAATTGTCAGAATCTGACAAAAGGATATTATGAATATTAATAATTCACTTTGAATTATAAACTCACACATTATTTTTGAACACTTTTTAGTTCTCATTTTGTGGGTCTTGGAGCTTAAATGAAAATTAAAGATTTCCTTCGCATGAACAATTTACATTGAAAAGATGATATCGCACCAGATAAATTATTTCAGTATAATAATTCTATAATTCACCATGAGCCACTCTGCAACTTTCAATATGTTGACCACTCAGGTTGTCAACACACAAATTGAAATAATAATTGTTATTAATATTATATGATTTGAAGACTTAATGTGTCATTAACTGCAAATTAATCAATCTAATAAACATATTTTTTAATTATGATATATGTTAATATGTTTTATTTACTTCGACCTAAACATTGGTTAGTTACAAACATCACTCCAACACTCACACCAGCAGCGATTGAGAACATGTTGTGGTATTTTCAGACAATAAGTTACGTACAAACATTAAGACATCTTATATTTTTTGGTGAAGTGGTTCCTGTTCAGGTTGGTTTGAGTGGGATAACCTTGCACAGTTGTCAATAAGGTGCTGTTTTGTACATCATGCCTCAGTTGCAGGGGAGAGAGAAAGTGTGTGCTGCTGCTGTTGCTGCTGCTGCTGCTGCTGCTGCTGCTGCTGTTCACCAGGGCTTAACACAACTGATAAAGTTAAACCCATCAAAGACACTTGAGAAGAAACAGGAGTTGTGACCAGTTTAAGTCAACAGTGGGAAGTATTAGGGATGTGTCTCAGAGCTTGAGGATTGAGGGGAGGATGTGGTAAGGGGCAACTCACCTGTGCTGTGCCTCGCTCACTGCTGGTCTTCATCTCTCTTGTTATTTATCTCTCTTTAAGGAAGTCTGTCTACAGTCATCAAGATGCTGTTTATGTCTCATGATGTGAGACGTTGCTATACTATTTAAAAAAGTTTATTATAACAGGTGGCTTTTGTTAGAATTATTATTACGTTTCAACTCCCTCCCAGATTATTTCACCTGAAGATTAACCTCCCTTACACTACCTCGAGAGTTAAGTTAGAATAGCCTTAGTTAGGTTTGGTTAGTTTAAATAAGGTTAGGTTAGCGTAAGGGTGTTTAATCTTTAATGAAATAAGCTGGAATGTCAAATATTAAGGTGATCGTGATTTATTTTTATAATTCTCGGATTTGGCTTTTTTCTTTTTCCCTCGTTCTGTGGTAAGGCTTTTTATTTTTATTCCGTTAAGTAATAGGATATTTCTTTTGTTTTCGTGTACAAAACTGGAATTTATTTTTCGTTCACTTTTATATCGTTTTTGTAGGTCGTTTGCCACTGAAACCTTATTGTGTAATTATTTTATATGATGGATTTTTTTTCATTCACTGATTTTTTTCATTCACTGAACAGAATTTACTTTATATTTGGTTCAATAGCTCACCATTTATATTTTCACTTACTTCATTATAACTATTTTATTTTTATCTCGTTGACTTGTACACCATCTTCATAGTAAATTCGTTTCCTAATCATGATTTTTTTGTTGACAATGTATACAGTATATTGAGGTCGATTAACCATATGGTAGACCCTGCTGCCATAGGGCATCACAAAAATTCCCGTGAAAAAACAAATAAATACAAATAAAAAAAATACATGCTGCCGCCGCCCCTCCCATACCACGACTAGAGTACATGTAGATTCTACCATTAAAATATACCTGTCATTCTGTCGTCGCTGGATGATCACCATACTTGATTCCGAGTGACAGCAAAGAGAGAGTTGACATGTCTGCATATCATGTGTGTATGTGTGTTTGTGTGTGTGTGTAATAATATCAATAATAATAATAATAATAATAATAATAATAATAATAATAATAATAATAATAATAATAATAATAGTAATAATAATAATAATAATAATAATAATAATAATAATAATAATAATAATAATAATAATAATAATTAACGGTTTATTGAAATATTTCAGCAGCCCGAAGGCTGAAAATATACATTGGACTGAAATTAGTTAGTACATACAAAGACATGGGGAAGGTGGGTCATTTAACAAAAGCTTTCATTACTAAACGGAGAAGGAAAATTAATTGAACATACAAATTCTAGTTTACAGTTGATGGCCCGGGATGTTTTTTATTTTTTTTAGATTGCCCCCGAGGGGGCTAGTTTATTGGGCACCCCCATACATCCTGTGCAAGGTGAAGCGCAGAAGCGTTTACAGTGCCCATCTGGGAAGCATGCGGAGTTCATGCTTGCCTTTATAACTCATGCATTAAGGGCGTAAAAGCCTGAAGGGTCATGTGTTTTGTCAGCAAGTTACATAAAGTGACAGAATGATGAGTGTGTGTGTGTGGGGGGGGGGGCTAAATTTCCCGGTACAATTTATCTGTTTATGGCAAAGCGTGGCAGGTCCCTAATAATGTCAAGTGCCAGGCCATAGGCATTGACAATATTGAGGGACTTACCTTTTAGTGTGATTGTAATGGCGTGTACGTCGGTAGCGTCGGCTTCAAGGGGGACGTCGAGAGGTTGGTAGGGAACGTCCTTCTTGGCGTCGATACGTAGTCCACTAGCATGTCCACATGGTGGTCAATTGATGTGGAGAACTGGAGTGGATGGGCCCCAGGTGCCGGCATGCCGGTGGGGGACGGGGAGCCCGGGGTGGTGTCCTCGGGTCCATGAGCTCAAGGTGGGTGGACGGGGGCAGCCGGGCACGGGACAGGCTCGGTGTGGACGCCAGCTGTGGTGCCAGGCGATGGTGGAGTAGGCCGTGAGCATAAGGGGCACACAGGGGGCTACCATGTTGTGCCAAACTAGAAGAGGGGGGTGACTGGGTAACAGCTGGAGGCAGGGGTAGTCTGTGTAGGTTGGAGATGGCGGTACAGAGTGTATCAAAGAGTCTTTCAATACGGTTGGTAAATTCATGTAAGAGGGATATGATCTGTGTCGTGTCACCGGAGGGGGCATGTGGGGGGGCACCGGTGGGGGCACAAGGCCTGACAGCGTCAGAGTAGAGACGGAGAGGAGGCCCAGTTGTAGTTGAGTTAGGAGACGGCCGGGACTGCTGTGTTGCAGCCAGGTGAGGCCAAGCAGGGGCAGGTGTTGTTGAAGGAGGCGTTGCTGGAGACAGAGGGGACGAAGAAAGATGTGGCTCGGTAGGCTGGGGGAGAGGTTGAGGTTGACGCAGCCTTCGGGGAGGCTTTTCTCCTGGGACATACGGACGTTTGGGGCATTGTTGAAAGTCAGCATTGTGCCAGCCACCACAAATACAACACCTGGGGTCAACAACATAGCCCACACCACCCCCATTGAGGTGTTCTTTGATTTTTGGGTACAGACGGAGGAGTGATGGTTACGTGAACAGAAGCGACATCTGGGACGATGACGTCGGCAGCAGGCGGTGCAGGTGTGACCCCAATGGGACCAGATGACACAAAAAGCAGGCCTGGGTGATATGGTTCAGCGTACAGTGGAGGGAGGACTGGGTGGGCATCAACAATGGTTGGGCACTCCCTCCCCTTCCATTTAACTATAACAGCTGCTTATGGGGGTCTTCCCTCGGTAGTGTCGACGTAAACTTTTTACGTGGATTAAAGTTACAAGCATCTTCGACTTCAGCGTATAGGGGGAACTGTTTAACTAGGATGTGGCAACATTCCGCTGCGTCAGCAGGTGGAAGCACGAGGACAACCCCGTCAAATCCAACAGGACTGAGTGTTTCATAGACCTCGGGTGTCTGACACTTGATAAAGTTACGGTTCTTACCTTTTCGGAATTGAATAGTGAGACCGTGTTGTCTCCAATACTTTGTTGTCCAATTAAACCGTTCCTTGATGGTTTTCAATGTGTCCTTGGGGAAGTGCAGATGCAATTTACTTGGTTGGTTGGCAGAGGGGGTATGTGTCGAGGGGAGACTCTCTGCCGTTGGCATTGGTGTTGCCACTCCGGCTAGTGTTTTCCATATAAACATTACTGTTACTGTCACTATCACTGAGGTCAATGACTCTTGCAGGGTGTGGGACGCACTATGACTATCCATCTCAGAAATGTCTGTATCCATGAGAGAGGGGACGCCTCTTCTGGGGCGCTTACGTCGACCCCGTCCCCCCATCGCTGGCAACACTTGCCGGCGAAGGGGTTGGTAGAGACTGAGGTGGCCTTTGTGTGATGATCAGGAGGACAGGAGCACCTATGGGCACACGTCTGTCCTCTTACGTGGTCAGACCGCGACTAGGCCCGGGATGGTCTCTTGCTCTATTGTGTGAGGTCATGTAGGCCACGTGGTGCAATAACTTGTCCATAAGTGTTGACATGAAGGACCTCACGTGGTCATGGAGATGCTGGGTGGTGTGGTGTTGTGTCACAGTACCTTACTCTCTGCTAAGTGGTGTTGTGTTATCTTATGGCCAGGTATAAAGCTGACCCACGGTTGTTACCAGGGTAGACTGATTAACACCGCCTGGTCAGAAGTTGGGGGTTTGTTCTCAGGGGTGCTTATCTGTGGGTGTGAACCTCACTGGTGGGTCACGGCTCTCGCTGGTACTGTCTAGTGTTGAATTCACTGGCCTTAAACACTGTTCATCGCTGTTCAACACTGATCCCACTTCTTTTCGAAACGAGAGTGTCACTTTTGGCGGGATTATGTTGATATCCCGGTGGTGAGAAAGGGTCGAGGGGAGGGACTTGAGGAATGGGCCAACATTAGCCGGGGGCAGCTCCGCAGCAGGAGCACGCCTGATAGGTCTTGACCCTTCGGTGGTCAAGGATGTGGCGCTCACGTGTGTGTGTGTGTGTGTGTGTGTGTGTGTGTGTGTGTGTGTGTGTGTGTGTGTAAAAGTATATGGATGTGCCGTGTTTGGCCAGGGCAGTATAGACACTGTCCTGCTTGTTCACTGTTCGTGAGAATGTCCCATTTAGTGTATTTTTTGTGATTGTTCAATAAACCCAAAAGCCACAGGTAAATGTGTTATATGACATACACACACACACGGGTGACCTGGACTAGTTCACCAGGTACATTCAGGACAGGTAGACGCTGGACATCCTACCTAGAAGTGTGAGGGATTGGGAGAGACGTGAGTGAAGGTGTGGGTGAGTGGTTGAAGAAGGTGTGGGTGAGTGGTTGGTCAGGGATAGAAATTAATTTTTTTTAAGACAAAGTCATAAGTTGATTCCAGAAGAGTTAAGAGAAGCCAAAGTGAACTTTCTAATGCGATTATATAGAAATGTAACAAAAAATCAAAATGGTTTTGCAAGAGTCATTTGGCGAACACCCAAGAGACCCGAAAATATGCAGTGAAACGCTTGCAACATTCAACATACGCAATGCATATGTAATGTCGGTGCTCCCCAAGCCTTGAGACACCCGCTGCATGGGAGGAATATTTTTTTTTTTAAATATGAGTTGTGTGTCTCACATGGTAGACAGACAGATCATAGACAGTCATATTATAGAAAACCTTAGTTGCTACAGACGATGAATCGATCATCCTGCAATCCCTAACTGGGTTAGGAGGGTGACGAACATAAGCTGCCAAGCAAACTATATCCGGGTTAACTGAAATTAAATTATCATGAGGAACCACTACTAGCTTGTGAGCCCTCATGGTCGGGAAACCCACCAACAAATGCCCAGGAATGTTAACTCCCTCGGCTGTATGGCACCCATGACCCTGACCCCAAGGCCGCCAATACCTAAAAAATTCGGTAACTGTGTGTCAACCCGAGTAGGTGTCGTTAGCTAAGGTTGTTACAGCATGGGAATCTAAAACATTTACTTCTGCCCCTATGTCTGTGAAGACTGCTATGTTTGTCTGACCCACTAGACCCCCAAACAATAGGTCCTGTCCCTTCCCTAACTTGTAGGAAGGATAAAAATTTGAGTCAAAGATTATAGTCATAGGTCCTTGAAGGTTAAAAAATATTATCGGTTATGTGTTTCCCTGAGGAAGCAAGTTGGTTGTTTCCCGTGCATTAGGGAGAGAGTTAGTGTTATGTACAGTAGGTGACACCTGTGGGAGTTTAAGGTGAGTCCAATACTCGTCTGTGTTGTGACTTTGGGAGCTGTTGTAGGTACAGTATTAATTGCCTGTCGTCTGAGCTGGTGAAGCTAACTTGGGTTTTGTTACCGCAAGCAGTAATGAGTAGGATGACACATGAACAAACATTATGTTAGGCTGTAAGTCATGTCATGTTTATTGGGCGTGCCTGCCCGTATGCAGTATATAGAGTATTGAGATGGTGGAGATGGAGAGACCCAGAGGAGGTTGGGGTGTTGGGTGGTAGTAAGGGGAGCTTGTTTGCAGCCTGACGCAGCAAAGTCGGCCAGCCAGGATTGGGCATGTGACGCCGGGCAGGGCACTGCCACTGTAGCTATCCCCATCATAGAGTCAACACCGAACCTGTTTTTCTTGAGACTTTCAATACGTAAGTTTAACCTGTGCTTAAGTTTACACAGGTGACTGTGTTCATTGCATCGGTTATCATTGTGACAACACAGAAATATGGCAAATTAATTACTCATTATAAGTGTTAAGATTAGACTAATTACATAGCTGTGATTGTTATGTAAATATATATATTGGATTAAACATTTCTGTATGGTTGCCTATGTATGATTTATTTGAAATACTAAAATTAATTGTATTCAACAGGTTTGACCTAATTATAACGTTCGAGTTTAAGTGAAGAGTCTGATTAGCCTTTAAACGCTCGGAAGGCGTTTACAGGCTTAGTTCGCGTCCCTCGTGTAGAATTTGCTATGGCCTTCGTACCAGGAAGGTTCCCTTTATTTGATGCATCTGAAATAGTAAAAGGCGTGTTAAGTTCGGGACAAATAGGCCTAATGTGGCCAGGTGCGCCACAAATGTCATATGACAGGAGACTTTTTCTTATTGTTAGCTTTCCCTACACCAGTAAGCGGCTCATTGCTGTCCTTATATTTAGCTGTGGTAGTGCAAACTACTACTTCTTTAATAAATCCTCCTTTTTGGTTAACATATGACTGTAACTGCATGGCAGTGGTTGAAAGATCTAATTTGATTTCTGTCACTTTACTCCTAACATAGGTAGGTACACTCACTTTACTCCTAACATGGGTAGGTACACTCACTTTACTCCTAACATGGGTAGGTACACTCACTTTACTCCTAACATGGGTAGGTACACTCACTTTACTCCTAACATGGGTAGGTACACTCACTTTACTCCTAACATGGGTAGGTACACTCACCTTACTCCTAACATGGGTAGGTACACTCACTTTACTCCTAACATGGGTAGGTACACTCACTTTACTCCTAACATGGGTAGGTACACTCACTTTACTCCTAACATGGGTAGGTACACTCACTTTACTCCTAACATAGGTAGGTACACTCATTAAAATAATACTAAATTGCAAAAAGTTGAAGATAGCTTCACAAGTGGTTCCTTTTTTATTACTTCCTGCGGGCTTCATATCTATCAAGTCGGTACTCCTAAAAACATAAAGCACACGTTGCCTGTAGGCGTCCATGTGGGCTATGAATTGAGCAGGATTTTCACCAAGTAACCTGTCCATACTCATGCAACATTGCAAAAAAAAGCCTTGATTTCAGTGGCACAGGCACTTTTCCAAGCATCTTTGAACTTTGTCTAATTAGTGATTGAATTAATCTCCCCATAGGTGGCAATAGAACTAGCAACCGACTTATGGTCTTTATGGTTAATTAAATTCCGAGCACAGTTAATTATTTGCGCTCGGTTGGAACGGTGCCTGTTGACCGAGACTTAGCTGACTTTTCACTCATTTATATCCCCCCCCCCCAAAAAAAAAATGGATACTTTAAATCAACATGAATGTAGGTATGATTTATTACTTGCTAAGTAGGGCTACTGCTTCCTGCCTTGGTAAAGGTCATCTTGGAGCTAATGTTCTGCTTGAATTCTCCTACTTGTGGTTTTGACTTAAAGACACCTTAGGCGGGCTGTCTGACCTGGGCCTTAGGTCATAACCATGTGACATGGAGGCTCAACAGAAAAGAATGAATAAACATTAATTTACACTCAGTGATGTTTGAACACCTTCTTCTGCATAGGACAAATGGTGCATGTATCACACTAATTTGATTAACACGACGGTAGCAGGAGGGTGAGGTGGAGGATCGAGAGGGTATGCGAGAGCAGGCGACCAACTGGGTAGGCTCACTGCTCACGTACTTCACTCACTGATGCAAGGCCTCTTGTGGTAGATGGCTGTAGAAGACGGTAGATGTCCATTGTTACGTCACTCACTGGTCACGGCGTAGACTGTAGAATCAATGACTGGTCCCCACTGACGATAATCGCTGGGATTCCACGTTCAGTTGTAGCTATGTTGTATCAGGTACTCAGCAAGTTTATCGGGAACTGAGGGAACTGGAACACTGGTGGAACACTGCAGTCACGTGAAGTGTACACATTGAAACTGGGAAAAGCACAAGTTCATCAATGATTCCCAACATAGCTTCACAAGTGGGCGTTCATGTCTGACTAATCTATTAACATTCAACTGTTTTCAAATCAGTGGATGACGGGCACGATTATGATGTGGTATACCTCGACTTAGCAAAGCCTTCGACAGAGTCCCCCACGAAAGACTAATACGAAAAGTGGAGGCTCATGGCATTGGAGGAAATATTATAAAATGGATTAGGACCTAGTTACAGGACAGGAAACAGCGAGTAAGCATTAACGACACTAAATCCAATTGAAGTAACGTCACTGGTGGAGTACCCCAAGGCTCAGTACTTGGACCATTTTACTATTTATTATATACATAAAGGACATAGATATTGGCATAGACAGCAACATAAGTAAATTTGCTGATGACACTAAAATAGGCCCGTAATTCAATCTGACGGGCACTCCACATAACTACAGGAAGATCTAAGCAAATTTTTCGCATGGTCTGAAAAATGGCATATTAAAGTTTATGTGGACAAATGTAAAGTATTAAGTCTAGGAGATGTAAACACAGAAACTAGATATCAGATGAACATAGTTGTTATAGAGAAATCCGGATGTAAGAAAGATTTAGGAGTAATGATAAGTAGGAAGCTTAAGTCAAGTAAACGATGTTTATTTGCTCGAACAAGGCTAACAAAGTACTTGGGTTCATACAAAGGAGTGTTAGTTACAAGACTAGCGAGGTTATCTTGCGCTTGTGAGACCTCACTTGGATTACGCTGTTCAGTTCTGGTCACCGTACTACAGAATGGAAATAGAATCCCTAGAAATAATTCAAAAGAGAATGACAAGACTATTCCTGTGCATCAGGAACCTTGAGTACAGAGACAGGCTAAACCATCTTATTGTGCACTCCCTCGAGAGACGTAGAGTGAGGGGCGATATGATGGAGGTATATAAATGGAAATCAGGGCTAAACAAGGGTGATATAACAAAGGTACTCAAACTATTGAACCAGGAGCGATGGTTTTAAATTAGACAAATTTAGATTTAGGCGCAAGATAGGTAGACATTGGCTTGGAAATGGAGTAGTGGATGAGTGGAACAAGTTACCAAACATCATCATTAACTTGAATACACTGGATAGCTTTAAATATAGGTTGGATGGATATATGAGCGATAGGAGTTAGGTGAAAACGGTACTGCCCAGTATGGGCCAATAGGCCCACTGCAGTTTCCTCCATTCTTATGTTACAGTCTTTTCAGAGGCTGTAGGGTATCCCCAATGCTATTGATATTGATATTGAAACAGTTAATTCAGCCAGAAAAACATAGATACAGAGTCGATAATATTAACAATGTTAACAAGGCTGAGCCAGTTGAGAGCCTGAGTTCTCTTGAAGGCATCTGATATACTGTATATTGTACATTTATCTCAAGGAAGTATTACGTAACATTTAGTATCATCTGGAAGAGTACACATTACATGATGGTAGTAAGAACATATCAGAATGTTACCACGGTTATCACTTCGTTATTTTTTCACATTTGATTATAAGTAAATACATATTTTACATAAATATGTTAAGGGAGGGAAGCAGTACAACATGGGATGTATTAAGGTGGAACAAGAGGACAGAGCTGTCAGTATCATGTCTAGTCGGCAACTATAATTGCAATAATTATAATTATTGCAATGGTAATTTCTATCTATCTATCTACATGGTGGTACAATATAAGCAGGAATATAAGGTAGGTATTACAAGAATATTAATACTTAGAAAATATATTTTTTGTAAGGGATGATTTAAAGGAAGGGAGCGTAATCTTTGCTGGCACCACTTTTGTAACTGGTCGTCCTTTGGGCGTGTTATAGTTCTGGGTCGAGCTTAACAACAACTGGGTCGAGCGGCTTTGACTGGTGATTATTCTTTCTTCCTGGTCTCAGGTATAACCATAAACAAGCTTTAAACACACTACTTCCAATCTCCTCTTCACTTAATTGTAGAAGTTATCAGATTTACTGTAGTCTAGTTTTCAAAAATTATTATTGACACTATTATGCACAGAGCTTGCCGAGAAACACCTCTCAATGTAAAGATAGCGGTATAGGTCTGTGTAATGTCTCGGCCAGTGATTAACTAAACTAAACGTAAAGAGAGCAGCTGACGGCGCCTCAGGCCGAGTCGCGTGATCAAACCTTATGGAAATAATTACGGGGAGCCTGAGAAACTGCGCAGTTTCAAAGTCTCAAACCTACTGTTAGTTATGTAAATGCAAATGTCACATAAAATTGTTGTCTTACTGTAATCGCCTTAGCTAAGGACGTTCAGGTGACAGGCAAGTCGACGGGAATGACTGAAACCCGCCTTTTGACGCATTCAATATTTATTGATGTGATCAAAACCTGCAGAAAACAAGGCGTTCATCAGTATTACATGGTGATCTATCTGATACATAATTAGATAGTCTCACACAATTTATCTTAATTATAATTGATTACACTGGGGAACAAAATTCAACTTTTTGTCAGTAGCATACATTTTGAAACCTGTTTCTGGGTAAATTGAGGTCACTGATTTCAAATATGGCACCGGTTTTTTTCTATCGGGTCTAGTTTTGTTGCCGTGAGTTACCTACCATTTACTACTATATATAGCTAGACTACCATATACTACTGCTAAAAATCTAAACCAGCACACAGAGAGGAATTACCAAACACGTAGAATTAATTTTTAATTTCTTTTATTTACCTTGACAAGCATATTTTGGATTCATCAGTTGCTTTTGTGAACTATGCCAGATTTATTCAGGCACAAACTTGCGTTTAATGGACTGTCTTGAATATCGCCTCTCAGTGCAGTCTCGCTGAATGCTCCAGCAATAGTCCGCCATCATGTGAATGTCCCAACAACCTTGATACCTGTCTTCCATGACTTTGATATCCTGGTGAAAGCGTTCACCTTGCTCATCACTCACGTCCCCCAAGTTTGCCGGAAACAGTTCAAGATGACTGTTCAGGAAATGCATCTTAATGCTCATGTTGCAACCTAACACATGGAAACTTTCCATCAAAGATTCAACAAGCTTTTTATAGTCCTCTGATTTCCTGTTTCCAAGAAAGTTCCTTACAACAGAAACGAATGCTCCCCATGCATTTCTCTCAACATCAGCTTGGTCTTTAATCAGCGTCCTAATTTGAGGGCCGTCGAAAATACCTGCTTTGAGTTTTTCTAGCGTTAAACCAGGGAACACTTCACACAGATACTTAAAACAGTCACTGTCAGTATCGAGCGCCTTGACAAACTGTTTCATAAGGCCCAGCTTGATGTGAAGGGGCGGGAAATCAATTTTTTCACGTTCCACTAGGGGTTCATAAATGATGTTCTTTTCCCCAACATTGAGGCTTTCCCTAACTGGCCATTCCTTCTGAATCCAGTGTCTGTCTTTGGCTCTGCTGTCCCAGAGGCAGATAAAGCAAGGAAATTTTGTATACCCACCTTGCTGTCCTAGCAAAAAATTGACCATTTTTAGATCAACACAGATGATCCATTTGTGTTCTTCATATTTGAGTAGCTCCAAAACCGTTTTGATGTGTTCATATTTTTCTTTCAGGTGTACTGAGTGTCCTATGGGTATTGCGCCAAAGATGTTGCCTATATGTAATAAAACACACTTCAGACTCCGCTTAGAGCTATCTATAAAGAGGCGCCACTCTTTCGGATCATAACCTGGAGCTCCCATCGCGGTGACTAATCCAGAAATAAAATAATTGTTTTAATGAAATAAAATAATAATGCACACACAAATCTATATTTGACGCACTGATGTAATTAAGAATTATATTTGATGAATATAAACTAATATGCTTATTACCTCCCTTTGTTATTTTCAGAATCTGTGACCTGATATGTAAATTGCCGCGTAGCATCAAAACTAGACCTGATCTGCACAAACGAATGCCATTTTCAGAATCTGTGACCTCATATCTACCAGAATCAAGTGTCAGAACTCATGCACCCGAAAGTGTGTTCCCCAGTGTTATTGAACATAATGACATGATACAAAGTTCATAACTCTATTAATTTTAGTTACACTTCATTCAGCGTTGTCTTATTGCTCCAGATAAAGCAGGAACGAGTAGATATAATGAGTCCACAATATTTCAGTACTGAGGGGTATGTCATCATTTTGACTGTACTTACAAGTGCAGGGTCAATGCGAACCATTAAGGTGTTCCAAGGGACAATAGTACTGTGTAAATTTGTTCCAGCACAAAACTCGGCCAGGATTGGGAGTCGGTGTTCACCATTGCTAGCAGAGGGCTGGTCCTCACAGCATCACTCGAGAGGGCGGAGGGCTGGTCCTCACAGCATCACTCGAGAGAGCGATCTTCCTGGAGGCCAGGCGGCCATACATTCAGCAGAATCAGGACCTCTTGTCCGTAAACACCGCCCCTAATGTTTGTTCGGGTAAGGCAGCAAATGCCAGCACTGACGCCAGCACTGTAGTTGAAGCCAGCGGCGATAACACTCCCGGCGTTGGGCAATCGCCCAAGATTTACGGTGTGGCGTGTTCAAGAAGGCATACACTGGTCACTGGCCTTCGGAACTCCCTAGATACGGTTTGCACACCCACCTGGCGCCCCAAATCGTCAGCTCCTGGGACCACTGCCGTGACCCTGCCCAATGGCCATTTGTGACGAAGACAAGGTCGCCTTCCTGGAGATTCCGGGTTGGTTCTATGTACACTCGGAAACCATAATCTCTAGCCCACCTGGGTAGGTGCTGGAGGTTGTACAGTGTCCTTTCTGGATGGGGGGCCCACTCTAACTATCACGAGGCAACACAAGCACGAACACACACAGTCATAGTACGGCTGTATAGATGATATTATGTATAAATATTGTATATGGCATTTTATACTCTGCATTATCTTCATTATATATGAACACGAAGAAAAATTACCATAGGTTGTAGTTACGAAAGTATGAATGGAAATAAACACTTCCAAACCACCCAGTGATTCCACACAACGTTTACAGCGCTTGTGTGTGTGTGTGTGTGCCAGACCACGATGCTTCCCATCATTCGCATAACTGTATGAAAAATCGTGTTTAATTTAACTACATATTTCAAAAACCTTCAATTACATGTGGATCAGTCACCCCTCATTTGACACATTTATAGTGTAATACTTTGACCATCCCACCTGGGCACATGGAGGCCCACGGTAACTCTCACGGGGCAACATACGCACGAACACACAAGTTATGATATGAACCCTTCCAGGCTTCACTATCATTATCATGTTATGTTCACCGTGCTCTGTATCTTGGTAACTAGTCATAGTATCAATACATGACAGTATTATTAGTATAATATTGTAACTTTTACCCTACAGTTATTGTTGTAAATCATGGAGAGGAAGGATACATAAATTGTAATATCAAAGTGTATGGTTCGCTCAAAGCCACCCCAAGTCAGACAACGCGTCACACAAAGTTGCACTATGTGTGTGTGTGTGTGTGTGTGTGTGTGTGTGTATTCTGTAACATTAAGCTTCATCCTTAGTAGGTAAGATGTTTCATAAAGAGGTTTCTCCCATTCGTCATTGTGAGCATCGTCCCAGAGCACATTGTTTCCATCAAAACCATGGTTCATCCTTATTTCCCTTCTTCCGTGTAACTATATCCATATGGCTAAGTGCTTGCTTTTCATTTCTTTATTTACCAAAATAATGTGGATCAGTTACTCGTTATTTAATACATACATGCACTTAGAGCATCAAGATTGTATTGTAGGCATGACTATTGGTTAATTGAAACCCAAAAAATATTTTTCACATTTATTATGCATAAACATTGTAAACATATCTATGTGATTATTGTAGTATATAACATATATTTAATGTCTGGACAGATTCCCAAGAGTTATGCATATTAATGCATAGATTTTGTAAGCATATTTATGCGAAGTGACGTAAAACCACATAGTAAAATATCTGGACAAATTCCCGAGAGTTAGGAAACGAAGTCTATGTGGCCCCAACGAGGCTACACCAGAGAGCTAACTCCCCCGCCACCCCCTGCAAGGCACCGTCGTGGGCGGAGATTTAATTCTTGACTACAGGTTAATACCGTGTCCAACCTCCATCTGCTGCTCTAACTTCATGCAATCTGGTGGGCATGGAATCTACCAGATTGCTGCAGATGTTCGGCCTCATCCTTATTCCCCCCCACACATTATGTGCGTGTCTCCTCACTGCCTCCCTCGTTTTCTCCTCCAACATCCCATTCAACAACCATATGCGCCCATAGATTTTCTATTGGATTACAATCGGCTCCTTTAGGGGGCCAGTCCAATAGAATAATCTGCGGGCGCGCCTCAAACCAACGCTTGACTGCCCGACTTGTATATATTGGACTGCGGTCTTGCACCATACATATAGGCTGTGGGTCTGGGATGGCATATGAGTTGCTGGGAGGATGGTTAACAGTTTAGTTGAACTGGCAGGTAGACAAAATAGAAAACTCACAGCCAAACTGTAAGGAAACCCATGGACAATGAGACATTAGTAAAATATACAAGGTCATTTTAGCGCGTGCACACATATTATATACAGACCTATTGGTCCTTGCTAGGCTGTTTGGTTATGCTATGCTAACTAGTTTGCTAGGGTGAGGGAAAGTATATATATATATATATATATATATATATATATATATATATATATATATATATATATATATATATATTTAACTCTTCTCAACAAATGCAAGGATGTTGCCCCGTGAGATTTATCGTGGGCCTCCATGTGCCCAGGTGGGATGGTCAAAGTATTACACTATAAGTGTGTCAAATGAGGAGTGACTGATCCACATGTAATTTAAGGTTTTTGAAATATGTAGTTAAATTAAACACGATTTTTCATATAGTCACGCGAATGATGGGAAATACAAGATATAGATGGGGTGTGGTATAATCATCGTGGTCTGGCCACAAGCGCCGTAAACGATGTGTGGAGTCACTGGGTGGTTTGGAAGTGTTTATTTCCATTCATACTTTCGTAACTACAACCTATGGTAATTTAATTTTTCTTCGTGTTCATATATAATAAAGATAATGCAGAGTATAAAATGCCATATACAATATTTATACATAATATCATCTATACAGCCATACTATGACTGTGTGTGTTCGTAGACAGTTATATGGTAGACAGTTACATGGTAAACAGCTACATGGTAGACAGTTATATGGTAGACAGTTACATGGTAGACAGTTACATGGTAGACAGTTACATGTATACAGTTACAAGGTAGACAGTTACATGGTGGACAGTTTCATGGTAAACAGTTATGTGGTAGACAGCCACATGGTAGACAGTTACATGGTAGACAGTTGCATGGTAGACAGACTTATGGTTAACTGAGAAGAGCAGTGGGTAGAGAAGGAGACATTATAAACTCCGACAAATTGGAAAACCAGTTGACGTTAGTAAACAGTGTTACGAACCCCTCCACCCAGCACTACGAACCACGCCATCTATTGTCCTGATCTACCTACCCAGCACCACAAGCAACGCCATCTAGGGACGAGACACGAGTATGACTCGTCTTAGTTAACACTCCGGGGTTTCCCTTCTCCATATCCTGGTTGTTGCGTCACTTCCTCCAAGTCTTCTTTGTCAGCTCCAATTCGAGGAGAGAGCACTTGGCTCTGGGAAGTGACCACAGGATCATCTATCCTCTAAACCTACGGCACAGTGACTACCTACCGTCTTCTACAATACTCAGCCTAACTCGTCAGCCATCTCAGCTCCTCACTTAAGTACTTGTATCTTGTATTGCCTCCCCCACGTCCACTTGCTTCAAAATTATTTATGTTGTATTAATATGTATATACTGTTAATGTTTAGGCTAAGTTTGGTTAAGGGTAATTTATAAGCTGAATATTTTGTTTAGGGATTTATGGTACTTTATTATACACAACAAAAACTCGCATCCTTTGTCTACCCTTTTATAGTCCGATTGTCTTTGTTTTTTTTTAGTTGTTACCTGTTGGGATCTGGGTAGACGTATAACTATATTCTAAATCCCCAACTCGTAACAACAGTAATTAGCTGACGTATATAGAGAACAATTAGCTGACGTATGTAGAGAACAATCAGCTGACGTTAGTAAACAATAATTAGCTGAGGTATGTAGAGAACAATCAGCTGACGTATGTTGAGAACAATCAGCTGACGTATGTTGAGAACAATCAGCTGACGTATGTAGAGAACAATCAGCTGACGCATATAACCATTAAGCTGAGGAATGTAAACATTAACTCCTTGTTGTGTTGTGACGTAATGGGTGAAAGAATGAGAGAAAATAAAACTGAAGAAACTAAAGTGTATCAAAATGGGTTAACATATATCAACACTAACGGGTAACTTATACCTGTTTTATATTATTATCTCACATTCCGGTCAGTGTCACCCTGGTCGGTGTCACTCTGGTTAGTCTTACCCTGGTGGGTGTCACTCTGGTTAGTGTCACTGGTCAGTGTCACTCTGGTTAGTGTCATTCTGATTAGTGTCGCTCTAGTTAGTGTCATTCTGGTTAGTGTCACCCCGGTCAGTGTCACCCTGGCCAGTGTCACTCTAGTTAGTGTCACTCTGGTCAGTTTCACTCTAGTTAGTGTCACTCTGGTTAGTCTTACCCTGGTGGGTGTCACTCTGGTTAGTGTCACTGGTCAGTGTCACTCTGGTTAGTGTCATTCTGATTAGTGTCGCTCTAGTTAGTGTCATTCTGGTTAGTGTCACCCCGGTCAGTGTCACCCTGGCCAGTGTCACTCTAGTTAGTGTCACTCTGGTCAGTTTCACTCTAGTTAGTGTCACTCTGGTTAGTCTTAGTGTCACTCTGGTTAGTGTCACTGGTTTCACTCTAGTTAGTGTCACTCTGGTTAGTGTCACCCCGGTCAGTGTCACCCTGGCCAGTGTCACTCTAGTTAGTGTCACCCTGGTCAGTTTCACTCTGGTTAGTGTCACCCCGGTCAGTGTCACCCTGGTCAGTGTCACTCTGGTTAGTGTCATTCTGATTAGTGTCGCTCTAGTTAGTGTCACTCTGGTTAGTGTCACCCCGGTCAGTGTCACCCTGGTCAGTGTCACTCTAGTTAGTGTCACTCTGGTTAGTGTCACTCTGGTTAGTGTCACCCTGGTCAGTGTCACTCTGGTTAGTGTCACTCTGGTTAGTGTCATCCTGGTCAGTCTCACTCTGGTTAATGTCACTCTAGTTAGTGTCATTCTGGTTAGTGTCGCTCCCATTAGTGTCAGTCTAATTAGTGTCACTTAAGTCGGTGTCACTCAAATATTAATGTAAATCTAGTTTCTATCCCTGTGGTCAGTGACAGAAAGTACCTCCCAGGTGTCACTCCACTAAGAGATACTCACATCACTTCCTCTGCTGACACTTGAGGCTGACAGATCTGACGTCAAGAGAAGTGATACAAATTGATGGTTAAAGAAATACACACAAGAACTGACACATTCACAGCCTGAGGCCCAACTGTATAAATTGTCAGTCAGAAGGACATTGAGAATTGAACAACTTTGCATATATATAGAATCTTGCTTAGATATTACCATAGATTCAAGAAAAATAACAAAGAGAATGTGGAAACGTTACTTGAATGTAAATTTATTCATTTGAAGACAAAATATATATTCCTTTTTTTCCCGTCCAAAAAATAATTCAACATTATTTGGTTTTATTTTGTATTTTGTCATTTATATATATTTTTGTCAAAAAATGGTCTCCGCATCAAGGCAGGTGAAATAATGCATCAGTACTCAGGGCACAGGTTTGATGGAGAGCTTTAGTTGCGGAGACCAACAAAAGACAATCTACTGTATAATTCACCTGTGTGGGACATGAGTGGAAAAAATGTCTTTACTAAATATTTCCCTGTTTGAATATTACCGTACTTGTATAATTAATTTATGTATTAGGAGGCGCACCTATACGAAGGAAGACAGGGGCGAAATGTAAGAAATCGAGGGCTATGGTTTGAACGTAGGAACCACCAAGTGTTAAAATCATTTGATGTATGTAAATATGAATTAGCTAATGTATGTAAACATGAATTAGCTGATGTATGTAAACATGAATCAGCTGATGTATGTAAACATGAATCAGCTGATGTATGTAAACATGAATCAGCTGATGTATGTAAACATGAATCAGCTGAGGTATACATGAATCAGCTGATGTATGTAAACATGAATCAGCTGATGTATGTACAGATGAATCAGCTGATGTATGTAAACATGAATCATCTGAAGTGTACATGAATCAGCTGATGTATGTAAACATGAATCAGCTGATGTATGTAAACATGAATCAGCTGATGTATGCAAACATGAATCAGCTGATGTATGTAAACATGAATCAACTGATGTATGTAAACATGAATCAGCTGATGTATGTAAACAAATGAATCAGCTGATTTATGTAAACATGAATCAGCTGATTTATGTTAACATGAATCAGCTCATGTATGTAAACATGAATCAACTGATGTATGTAAACATGAATCAGCTGATGTATGTAAACATGAATCAACTGATGTATGTAAACATGAATCAGCTGATTTATGTAAACATGAATCAACTGATGTATGTAAACATGAATCAGCTGATGTATGTAAACATGAATCAACTGAGGTATGTAAACATGAATCAGCTGAAGTATGTTAGCATGAATCAGCTGATGTATGTAAACATGAATCAGCTGATGTATGTAAACATGAATCAACTGATGTATGTAGCCAAGAATCAGCTGTTGTATGTAAACATGAATCAACTGATGTACTGTATGTAAGCAAGAATCAGCTGATGTATGTAAACATGAATCAGCTGATGTATTTAAACATGAATCAGCTGATGAATGTAAACATGAATAAGCTGATGTATGTAAACACGAATCAGCTGATGTATGTAAAAATGAATCAGGTGATGTATGTAAAACATAAATCAATTGATGTATGTAAGCATGAATCAGCTGATGTATGTAAACATGAATCAACTAAAGTATGTAAACATGAATCAGCTGATGTATGTTAACATGAATCAACTGATGTATGTAAACATGAATCAGCTTATGTAGGTAAACATGAATCAGCTGATGTATGTAAGCAAGAATCAGCTGTTTTATGTAAACATGAATCAACTGATGTATGTAAACATGAATCAGCTGATGCATGTAAACATGAATCATCTGATGTATGTAAACATGAATCAACTGATGTATGTAAGCAAGAATCAGCTGTTTTATGTAAACATGAATCAACTGATGTATGTAAACATGAATCAGCTGATGTACGTTAACATGAATCAACTGATGTATGTAAACATGAATCAGCTGATGTATGTGAACATGAATCAGCTGATGTATGTAAACATGAATCAGCTGATGTATGTAAACATGAATCTGCTGATGTATGTAAACATGAATCAACTGATGTATGTAAGGAAGAATAAGCTGATGTATGTAAACATGAATCAACTGATTTATGTAAACATAATTCAGCTGATGTATGTAAACATGAATCAACTGATGTATGTAAACATGATTCAGCTGATGTATGTAAACATGAATCAGCTGATGCATGTAAACATGAATCAGATGTTGTATGTATACATGAATCAACTGATGTATGTAAACATGAATCAGCTGATGTATGTAAAGATGAATCAGCTGATGTATGTAAAGATGAATCAGCTGATGCATGTAAACATGAATCAGCTGATGCATGTAAACATGAATCAGCTGATGTATGTAAACATGAATCAGCTGATGTATGTAAACATGAATCAGCTGATGTATGTAAAGATGTATCAGCTGATGTATGTAAACATGAATCAGCTGATGTATGTAAACATGAATCAGCTGATGTATGTAAACATGAATCAGCTGATGTATGTAAACATGAATCAGCTGAATTTTTGTTAACATGAATCAGCTGATGTATGTAAACATGAATCAGCTGATGTATGTAAAGATGAATCAGCTGATGCATGTAAACATGAATCAGCTGATGCATGTAAACATGAATCAGCTGATGTATGTAAACATGAATCAGCTGATGCTGATGAAACATGAATCAGCTGATGTATGTAACATGTATCAGCTGATGTATGTAAACATGAATCAGCTGATGTATGTAAACATGAATCAGCTGATGTATGAAACATGAATCAGCTGATGTATAAACATGAATCAGCTGATGTATGTAATCATGAATCAACTGATGTATGTAAACATGAATCAGCTGATTTTATGTAAAAATGAATGAACTGAGGTACGTAAACATGAATCCGTTGATGTATGTAAACATGAATCAGCTGATGTATGTAAACGTGAATCAACTGATGTATGTAGGCAAGAATCAGCTGTTGTATGTAAACATGAATCAACTGATGTATGTAAACATGAATCAGCTGATGTATGTAATCATGAATCAACTGATGTATGTAAACATGAATCAGCTGATTTTATGTAAAAATGAATGAACTGAGGTACGTAAACATGAATCCGTTGATGTATGTAAACATGAATCAGCTGATGTATGTAAACGTGAATCAACTGATGTATGTAGGCAAGAATCAGCTGTTGTATGTAAACATGAATCAACTGATGTATGTAAACATGAATCAGCTGATGTATGTAATCATGAATCAACTGATGTATGTAAACATGAATCAGCTGATTTTATGTAAAAATGAATGAACTGAGGTACGTAAACATGAATCCGTTGATGTATGTAAACATGAATCAGCTGATGTATGTAAACATGAATCAACTGATGTATGTAGGCAAGAATCAGCTGTTGTATGTAAACATGAATCAACTGATGTATGTAAACATGAATCAGCTGATGTATGTAAGCGTGAATCAGCTGATGTATGTAAACATGAATCAGCTGATGTATGTAAACATGAATCAACTGATGTACTGTATGTAGGCAAGAATCAGCTGTTGTATGTAAACATGAATCAACTGATGTATGTAAACATGAATCAACTGATGTATGTAAACATGAATCAGCTGTTGTATGTAAACACGAATCAGCTGTTGTATGTAAACATGAATGAGCTGATGTATGTAAACATGAATCAGCTGTTGTATGTAAACACGAATCAGCTGTTGTATGTAAACATGAATCAACTGATGTATGTAAACATGAATCAGCTGTTGTATGTAAACACGAATCAGCTGTTGTATGTAAACACGAATCAGCTGTTGTATGTAAACACGAATCAGCTGTTGTATGTAAACACGAATCAGCTGTTGTATGTAATCAAGAATCAACTGATGTATGTAAACATGAATCAGCTAATTTATGTACACATGAATCAACTGATGTATGTAAGCAAGGTATCAGCTGATGTTTATTATCATGAATCAGCTGATGTATGTAAACATGAATCAGCTGATGTATGTAAAATGAATCAGCTGATGTATGTAAACATGAATCAGCTGATGTATGTAAACATGAATCAGCTGATATATATAAACATGAATCAGCTGATGTATGTAAACATGAATCAACTGATGTATGTAAACGTGAATCATCTGATGTATGTAAACATGAATCTGCTGATGTGTGTAAGAGTGAATCAGCTGATGTATATAAACATTAATCACCTGATGTATGTAAACATGAATCAGCTGATGTATGTAAACATGAATCAGCTGATGTATGTAAACATGAATTAGCTGATGTATGTAAACATGAATCAACTGATGTATGTAAACATGATTCAGCTGATGTGTGTAAACATGAATTAGCTGATGTATGTAAACATGAATCAACTGATGTATGTAAACATGAATCAACTGATGTATGTAAACATGAATAAACTGATATATGTAAGCATGAATCAACTGATGTATGTAAGCAAGAATCAGCTGATGTATGTAAACATGAATCAACTGATGTATGTAAACATGAATCAGCTGATGTATGGAAACATGAATCTGCTGATGTATGTAAGAGTGAATCAGCTGATGTATATAAACATTAATCAACTGATGTATGTAAACATGAATCAGCTGATGTATGTATACATGAATCAGCTGATGTATGTAAGCATGAATCAACTGATGTATATAAACATGAATCAGCTGCTGTATGTAAACATGAATCCGCTGATGTATGTAAACATGAATCAGCTGATGTATGTATACATGAATCCGCTGATGTATGTAAACATGAATCAGCTGATGTATGTAAACATGAATCAACTGATGTATGTAAACATGAATCAGCTGATGTATGTATACATGAATCAGCTGATGTATGTAAGCATGAATCAACTGATGTATATAAACATGAATCAGCTGCTGTATGTAAACATGAATCAGCTGATGTATGTAAGCATGAATCAGCTGACGTATGAAAACATGAATCAGCTGTTGTATTAGAACAGTAAACAGCTGACTTAAATAAATCACAAAAGAGCTGTGGAGTTTTTAACCTGAAACCAAAGGACATTACACGGAGGAAAAAATTTGATATTACACTAACTGGGAAAGAGCCAAGACCACAGTCACTCCAGCCAGGATGTGGAGTAAAGACCGGAATATAACCAAGACCACAGTTATTTCAGCTAGGATGTGGAGTAAAGACTGACTGGAAGAGAGCCAAGACCACAGTCACTCCAGCCAGGATGTGGAGTAAAGACCGGAATAGAACCAAGACCACAGTCATTCCAGCCTGGATGTGGAGTAAAGACCGGAATAGAACCAAGACCACAGTCATTCCAGCCAGGATGTGGAGTAAAGACTGACCGGAAGAGAGCCAAGACCACAGTCACTCCCGCCAGGATGTGGAGTAAAGACCGGAAAAGAGCCAAGACCACAGTCACTTCGGCCAGGATGTGGAGTAAAGACCGGAAAAGAGCCAAGACCACAGTCACTCCAGCCAGGATGTGGAGTAAAGACTGACCGGAAGAGAGCCAAGACCACAGTCACTCCGGCCAGGATGTGGAGTAAAGACCGGAAAAGAGCCAAGACCACAGTCACTTAGGCCAGGATGTGGAGTAAAGACCGGAAAAGAGCCAAGACCACAGTCACTCCAGCCAGGATGTGGAGTAAAGTCTGATCTGGGAAAGAGCCAAGACCACAGTCACTCCAGATAGCGAAAACAACGCCACTTTTGCTGTCAGTTTCGTCCCACAATCTGTAAGCGTCATATTCCCTGCAGCTTCTCATCTCCACCTATTTAGAACGCCATATATTTCTCATTACGTGGAAAATGTGTAAAAGTAAGATGAAAATAATAAAAAATAAATAAAATATCGCACACTTACTTCAGAGTACAATGGACGTAGGGAGAGAGTACTAATTCAGAAACTTGAAAATGAATTGTGTACTTAACATCCGTAGCTGGGACTCTGGGATGGAACTTTTAAAGGTTGGTGATCGTGTTTAAGGATAGTAGTGGAATTAGGTCGTGTTTTATTTACAAGAATGTTGAAAGAATTTAATCGAAGGGAGAATAGCGAAGTCAAACAAAGGGGGAAGACGAAGAGAGAGAGAGAGAGAGAGGACAAGAAGGACGGCGGTGGGTAGATGAATGAGGAAGTGTGGAAAGCAGTGTAAGGGAGGAGTACAGGGAGAGGGAGTGGGTTTAAGGGAGAGAAGGGGGTACTTAAGGGAGGGAGGAAAGTAGAAGGTAAAAAAATAGAAGGAAATTGAAGGAATGAATGAATGAAGGAAGAAAGGGTTAAATAGATGGAGTGAAGTATTGGTTGAGGGAACACCACCAACATCAATCTCACTATCACCATAACATTAACCACTTCTATCACCATCACCATCACCACTATGAGGTTGGTGATTATGATGGTGATAATTATGAGTTACCGAGAGGGTATAGTTAAGGCTGGTGGTGGACGATGAAACGATGGTGGTGATTATGGGCTGAAGTGGTGGTGGTGATAGTAGTGTATTGTGGTAGTGGATGGTGGTGGTGGTAATATATAGATGATGGTAGTGGTTGGTGGTTGTTTTGTTGGATGATGGTGATACTGGATGGTGATGATGATGGTAGATGATGGTGGTGATATATGACTGAAGGTAGTGGATGGTGGTGGTAGACATTAGTTGTAGTAGGGTATAGACTGGACAATTTCCTTCCTCACTAAAGGGGATTTGACTTTGAACACAGAATGACAACACCAAGACCTTCTCTCGCCCCCTTGTATACGATGGTTAATATTGTACTGTGTGTGTATGTGTGTGTGTGTGTACTGTGTGTGTGTGTGTGTGTGTGTGTGTGTGTGTGTCTGTTCACAGGGTGGTGAAATGTGTCCAGTGCGGCATCACCTACCGCCGCTGGCTAGCCTTCGTGGTGAACAGGGAAGAAACTTGCATAAGTCTTCCCCTGCCAGTACACAGCCTCTTCACCATCAAGACTCCTGCTGTGCATCCTCGAGGCAACACACGGTAACTGGGGGCCTCGTGGGCCCAAGCTAGACAAGCAGGGGATCTCGTAGCAGCAGTGGGCCCGAGAGGGACGGCGCATAGGCCCACTGGCATGTGGACATGTCCTGGCGCCTACCAACCATTGCCCCGCGGCCTTGCGAATTAACATTGGTAGGTATAAAGCTACGGGAGTAAACCCCGAGCGAAAAATCTTCGGTGGAGCCCCGCATCAGGTAAACATGCTTCCAGAGCTCCAACAAGACCCCAACGGCGGTAGAGACGGAAGAGGTGGCTACCATGGGATCCCAACGACTACACCGGCGGACAAAGGCAATGCATGATGGACAGGCGACTAAGGCGAAACCCAACAAACTGGGCTATCGGCAGTCCGTTGCAACTCTCCATTTCCTTAGTCGTTGCAACACCTGCACCACTGGATCAGGAAAAGGTAGAGCCAAGATGTGTAGTTGTAGCCGGCGCTTCTGCCTCACCACATAAATCAACTCACGCGCAGCCATCACCCAGATACCTCTCATCATCATCAAAACCCCTTTACCCCCAAAATTCCTATGGTGACGGACGAGTGGCGAAGGGGACAGACAGAGATGACTGCCGGGAGCCTCTAGTTACAACTCTTCACATGGGTGACACAGATAAGATGGTCGTTTATGTACAGGGATCTAGGCAGCAGTGTAGTCCGGTCTTGTCTGTGCCACTGAGCAGTCCATTCGAGGAGCCACTCTGCTTACCTGTACAAGGTTTCATCGACCTAACCAAGGCCATCGACTCGGTCAACAGGGAAGCCCTCTGGTGGACCATCAGCCGTTTTGGTTACCCACCAAAATTCATCGCCATTGTAAGGCAACTTCACGATAGCATGAACGACAGTGTCCTGCACAATGGCACCCAGTCTGAGTTCTTCCCCATCCAAACGGGGGTTAAACAAGGGTGTGTACTGGCACCAACTCTCTTTTCCATTTTCTTGGCTGCCTTCTTTACTCGTACCAGTGCTAAATTAGCCGGCGGTGGACATCGAGTACCGGATGAAGGGTCTTTTCAAAATAAGACGACTCCAGGCAAGAACAAAGGTGACGGCAGCTTCCATTACTGAAATTCAGTATACAGACCGACCTCACCCTTGTCGTTCACACTGAACGCGACTTGCATGAGATCCTGAACACCTACGCAGATGCGTATGCACACTTCGGCCTTGAGGTGAATGTACGTAAGACTCACATTCTCTTTCAGCCTGTCCCTTTGTTCAGACACTTCTCCACCATCCATCCAGTTTAACGGTACTACCCGCTGTAATGTTACCCACTTTCGGTATCTTGGCTCCCACCTGTCCACCACCTCAGACATCGATGAAGAAATTCAGCATCGGATCAAATGTTCATCTCAAGCCTTTGGCAGACTCCGAAACCGTGTCTTCAGCTGTAGGGAACTGAGATTATTTACAAAGTTACACGTATATCGAGCAGTGGTCCTCCTCACCCTGCTATATGGCAGCGAGCCATGGGTCACATACAGCAGACAATTACGTTCCATCCTCGGAGTTCGCTGGAAGACAAAAAGACACATGCCAGTATTCTCGCTGACACCAACTGTAGGAGCATCGAGGCTACCATTATCCATGAACAACTACGCTGGACTGGCCATGTTACCTGCATGGAGGACAGAAGACTGCCAAAGCAGCGACTTTACAGTCACCTCACGAATAGTAAACGTAATGCTGACGGGCAACTGAAAAAGTATAACGATAGTCTTAAGACAAACCTGAAAAAGTGCCAAATCGACCCCTTCACCTGGGAGACGATTATTGCACATTGTAACGCTTGGAGGAGCACCACGCGAAAAGGTGTCAATACTTTCGAGGTAGCCCGACTGCAAACCGAGGCAGACAAGCGCCAACGTTGGATAGACGCTGCGTCGCCCCTCCCGCACTAGATGTAGCCCTCCACATGTACAATATCTGTGAATGACTCTGCCAGTCCCGCATCGGCTTCTTTAGTCACCTCAAAACTCACCAATGAAGGGGCATCCTTAATATCTCATATCATTGCATCATAGCTGGATGATCGTCATACTCGATTCCGTGAGCCAGCAAAGTAGTAGTAGTAGTAGTAGTAGTAGTTGCTCTAAGGTACGGTCAGCCAGTAGAAGATTTGCCCTCCCAATGCGTGTGTGGCTCTTCCTATGATGTCGATCACGCCATGGTGTGCAAGAAAGGGGGCTTCATATGCATGAGGCATGACGAAGTAAGGGACCTCACAGCAAATATGTTGAAGGAAATCTGCCGGGATGTCATGGTAGAACCGACCCTCCTTCCTGTGGATGGTGAGATCTTCCAACATAGGACTTCAAACACATCTAATGAAGCCCGTGTTGACGTCAGTGCTCGAGGATTCTGGACGCGGGAACAGCGAGCTTTCTTCGACATCAGGATTTTTGATCCCATGGCCGCATGTCACCATAACCTAGCTCTCGATGCTGCACATAGGAGGAACGAGAACGACAAGAGAAGGGCATATGGGGAGAGAATTCAAAACGTTGATCGAGGCAGCTTCACTCCTCTAGTGTTCATAACCTCTGGTGGGATGAGACCAAGTGCAAGATGTTTCTACGCCAGACTCGCGGAGGTGATCTCCGAACAGAAGCAGCAGCCCAGAAGTTATGTTACAGCCTGGATGAGATGGCGACTGTCTTTCTCTCTCCTTCGGTCGGCTTTGCTCTGCCTCAGGGAACGAGAGCTTCTGCCCCAATGCCGACAACTGCTGCTCATATTGACTATTAGCTTACAGTCAGTGAATGCCGCATAGATCTGCGGCTCAACTTATTCAACACAGATAGGATAGGCACTTTCGTATTAGGATATTTAATATTAAGCTAATAAAATGGCAGCGAAGGTGTGGCTATTGGGGGAGGCTGGAGGCCACGTTTAAAAAAAAAAGTAGTAGTAGTAGTAGTATCTGTGTGTGTGTGTGTGTGTGTGTGTGTGTGTGTGTGTGTGTGTGTGTGTGTGTGTCTGTGTCTGTGTGTGTGTGTGTGTCTGTGTCTGTGTGATTAGCCAGCAATCAGAGGAAGAGGGAAGCAGCAGTAGCAAACTCCGATTCTTCAAGTTGATAAAACAAACACAAACACACACACAGAGGGAAGGATGATAGTTGTGGGGAGAGAGAAGGGGAGATTAAGTAGTTGGCAATTAATGGAGGGGAGTTAGCTATTAATAAATGAGAAAGAGAGAGAGAGAGAGAGAGAGAGAGAGAGAGAGAGAGTTAAGGCTATGCTGACTGACATGAAAGAGGAAGAAAAGGATATCGGTGAAATGAAAGTGAAGAGAGACAAGAGAGAGATTGAGAGAGAGAGAGAGAGAGAGAGAGAGAGAGAGAGAGAGAGAGAGAGAGAGAGAGAGAGAGAGAGCGCCAGTAGGTGTAGTTGTCGTAAATATGAAGGCGCTAAAACGTGTTTGGCTATTATCATAAACAAGACCTGGGGGGGGTCCAGGGGAGGAGGTTGGGGATGATGTAGAGGGGAGGGATAAAGGGACGGGGAGAGGGTTGGGTAGAGGAATTGTGAGAGAGGTAGGGGTGAGGGTGGGGTGAGAAATGGGGTGAGGTGGGGGAGAGAGGTGGGGTGAGGGTGTGGGGAGAAAATGGGGTGAGGGTGTGGGGAGAGAGGTAGGGTGAGGGTGTGGGAAGAAAGGTGGGGTGAGGGTGTGGGAAGAGAGGTGGGGTGAGGGAGTGGGGAGAGAGGTGCGGTGAAGGAGTGGAAACAGAGGTGGGATGAGGGTGTGGGGAGAGGGATGGGGAGAGGGATGGGGAGAGGGATGGGGTGAGGATTGGGGAGAGGGTGAGGGGTGGTTAAAGGGGTGAGATGATGTGCAATCCAACAGCCTATGACTCATGGGGACCGTGAGTCAGCGAGTACTCTACAGTTTATTGTGACTCAGGGGAAATAATGATTAGCAATACCCTATGAGTCAGAAAGCGTAGATCGTGATTCATAAAGGACATGATTCAGGGAAACGGTGAGTTAGTAAATGTAACACGCACTACTCAACATGAACCCTGAGTTAGCATATGTATCATGACCCACACTTAAGGTAAAACCAACAAGCCTGATAACCGAGTCAGCGTATTTACCATGAGTGTGAGTCAGGATGTGTTATGACGGAGAAACACAAAGACCGAGAAAAATCATAGCTCATATAACTACGACTCTACGACTGTTTCAATAACCACCACCACCACCAACAACACTACGACTACGATTATCAGCACCAACCACAGCCATTACCACCACCAATACTACTACTACCACTCACATAGGATGAGGATGGGGTGCACAATAAACTGGCAGCTGTATCACCACCACTACCACTACCACCACCATTACTTCTACCACCACCACCATTACCACCACCACCCCCACCAACCACCATCACCACCAGCAGCCAGCACCCCGACCTACCACCACCATTACCACTACCATCAACCATCATCACCAATCACCACCACCACCCACCGTCGGGGCCTGTACACCCCCTCCTGACCCACACGGTTCAGACAATAACCTTCATTACGCCAGAGCAGGACGTTGCTGGGACGCTCCTGGACGCCACCCAAGACCAGCGAGACGTCCCCTACAAACACTAGGACTCAGGGACATAAATTGTGCTTCCACTCGTGCATGAATTCCCACCGAGATCTCACTAAGAGAGTCTGGAGTTTAGCCAAAATTTTCACTATGGAGAGATGTGATGCTGCCTTCTGGAGAGTGATGTACAGCTTGGAGGGGGGCAAATGTGATGCTGCCTTCTGGAGAGTGATGTGCAGCTTGGAGGGGGGCAAATGTGATGCTGCCTTCTGGAGAGTGATGTACAGCTTGGAGGGGGACAAGTGTGATGCTGCCTTCTGGAGAGTGATGTGCAGCTTCTGGATGCTGAGTGAGAGTGATATGCAGCTTGGAGGGGGGCAAATGTGATGCTGCCTTCTGGAGAGTGATGTGCAGCTTGGAGGGGGGCAAATGTGATGCTGCCTTCTGGAGAGTGATGTGCAGCTTGGAGGGGGACAAGTGTGATGCTGCCTTCTGGAGAGTGATGTGCAGCTTTGTGAGGGTGGGGAGGGACAAGTGTGATGCTGCCTTCTGGAAGTGATATGCAGCTTGGAGGGGGCAAGTGTGATGCTGCCTTCTGGAGAGTGATGTGCAGCTTGGAGCAAGTGTGAGGAGTGATGTGCAGCTTGGAGGGGGACAAGTGTGATGCTGCCTTCTGGAAGTGATGTGCATCCACATGAGATATCTCACTACAGATTGGTAAAGTAGTTTCCGAGATTCTCGTGCGGACACACACGCACAAACACACAGGCATACTTCTTATATATATATATATATATATATATATATATATATATATATATATATATAATCAATACCTCAACCCGCCAGGATTCGAACCCACGGCCCACGAGCCCATGACTGTGACCGGGGAACGCTAACCGCTGGACCACCAGGATACTAAAAGCAGCCCTAGACTCTGTTATATTTCACACAAAGCCTGTTCAACAAGCTTATGGCGCCGTGAACCTCTAATGGGGACTACCCGTATCACGTAGGTGGTCAGAGTAACGTTTTACCAAATCCGGCTTCGAAACACGAGGATCCATATATATTTCATTAGCCCAATAAACACGTAAACATGTAGAAGTCCGCGTGTTTATTGGGCTAATATATATATATATATATATATATATATATATATATATATATATATATATATATATATATATATATATATATATATATATATATATATATATATATATATATGTATGTATAACGTTAGTAAGTTTACTGTAGCTAGGAAATTAATGTAAAATAAGGAAAATTAGGTTGGGCTAAGAAGAAATAAGAATTAGACCTGATGAAGATGAGGTGGAGTAAATTAAAACAAAGAGATTATCAACGAAAGAAGGTGTAAATGATAATATGATAAAAGAGGAACATATGAGTATTTCCCTAAAGAAAATGAGACGTTGGCAACAAAAAGAAAAAAGAGAATAATTGGTAAATAGGGAAAAATGAAATATACTGTAATAGGGAGAAAAACGAACGTCCCGCAAATAAACTGAGATTGAGAGAAAGATGAAAGGAGTTGTAAATGATGATAAGTGGGTAGGAGGAAAGGGGGAATGGATGACAGAGAGAAGAT
>NW_024716703.1:11611552-11800805 GCF_018991925.1 Homarus americanus
GTGTGTTTGATTATATACATGGGAGCTGATATAGTTACTAAGTGCAAAAAAGTGGATACAATCTTAATATGTCGGCTATCTTGCCATTAGAGATAAAGTGTTGTGCCATTTCACACACAGTGTGCTTGGACCTGTCCCTTAAAGGTTCTATCTTCACACAGTCGAGGACGTAGTGTTCGAGTGTGTGGACATATGTTTGCCACACCCTTTACATTTAGTCTTGTTCACATCTGCTTGAGGAACCAACTGCCAGAGGTACTTATATCCTAACCTTAATCTAGCGGTTACAACATCTTGTAATCAAGTGATTTTGTTACTTGCTCCTTATACATGTTTCATTTGATACATCTCATCATGGTAAACAATGGGTCGACTAGTGCCTGTTTGCACTTGTCTACTTGCGTCAAATTCATCAATAAGTTCCTTCTTAATTACAGTTTTAAGGGTTCTTTTTGACAGACCCAGACTGTATTCAACAGTGTCTTTGTTAGACGCGAGATTGACGAGGGCATCAACTCTGCCATGTTCTTTGAGGCCTATGTAACATGGGTCCACAACAGTTTGATCTTGACACCCCGGTCAATAAGGTACGCATATTTGTGTCTGGCTTCAGAGACAAGTGCGTGACAACTTGAGTTGAGGGTGTCAAGGGTAAGTAGTGAAGATAGAGAATCAGTGATGATGAGACTGTCAGTGACAGTGGTTTCAATAAATTTAATAGCTGTGAGTATGGCAACGAATTTAGTTTGTAGAGTCAATGCCCAGTTGTTAATTCTAACTCCTTTTTTCAATTGCATCACCGTTAGGCGGTGTTAAGAGATCCATCAATGCAGATGGTCTGTGTGGTATTATGATTAGCCAGTGGGTTGTGTATGTGTTCAAAAGCTCTCACTTCGGCAGTGTGTTGGAGATAAATACTTTGTATAATTAATCGTTTAACCAGAAATGTAGGTATTGTGATATCGAAGGGAACTATTCGCCAGGTTAGTAGGAAGTGCTGTTGTGTCTCAACTTTCTACAGACGGCTTAGGCCAAACGTTTTCATAATTATGTGTAGCTGTAGTTTGTATCCATCAGAGATTTTATATAGCCTAGGTACATTGTTTTAACAATTCTAATGTTGGCACCATAATGTGGGCTGTATCCCGCTACACTTCTAAGAGGTTTCAGTCTGTCAGTACATTGGCGGGTTAGCTGTTGTATGGTAGGTGAAGTTCTCACAAGCTGCGTGTACATTCAGCTGTATTTCTGCAAACCTGTGTTTCAAGTTGTCTTGAGCAAAGACCACACCGTGGCTTGGTAGAAAGGCATAATTGGGCCACATGGCCTCAGTGCTGACAGTTGTAACAATCCGGGTAGGGGGCTTATAGCGAGCTACATTCAAAGTCCGATAAGCACCACGGACTCGAATGGTCTTGGGTGGGTCCTCCGAGCCAACCCGGTCTGCAATGACTGCATTCTTGCCCCTGAGTCGCTTCGTCCTTCTCATGTTGGGATGAGCTTCTAGTAGTGTAGGGGCCTGGTACTGGTTGTCTTGCTCGACGGTTGGTATGGTTGTTCCATGGTTATGCCCCCTATGCTATTGGTGAGGAGATCCTGTATGACTGTTGGGTCGTTTTTAATCAGAACATGATCTTGTGTACTGACTCTGAACTGAAACTCAGCGTCTGGGTGTCTACAGTATCTTCCTCATCGTCCAGCCATCGATACTTGACTTCAGGTGGTGTACCTATAGGGCAGTTTAATCTTACTCTCATGGGGGGTTGAGGTTGCAGTTGATGGTCTTTAAGTTTTTCTGCCTCTGCGGCCTTCTGTTTGTTCTTAAACTGAACTAGTTAAAAGTCATCCTCTCCATTGGTGTCAAGGTCAACACCATAGTCAACTGGCTCACTCAGTGCCCGAGAAGGGCTTGAGAGAGTAGTTAGGTCCACAGCGCTTCAGCGGTGTGAGGGGAGGACGTTACCGGGCCACCCAGGAGGGGGGGAGTGTATTTCTACAGGGGGAAGGGAGGGGGGAGCAGGAGTATTCTCAATTTATAAACACTTTGATTACACTTCTTGTTCTTACTCAATGGTATCTGTGTTTTCTGGTTAGATAAGGTATCAAAGTTAATTTCAGTTTCAAAAGAACTATCCAGCCTGGCACTATATGTGGACGGGAGTTTTTTTATACAAACACTCACCAACCACAGGGACGAGAAAAGGCCTCGCGGGCACCTACACACACCACACTGTTCAACCCATGCGTTAATTCACTTGTTATACAGTCAACAGATTTACAGTTGTTGTCCTATCGGTTCAGGCAATCCCCCAAGTGATCGTGCTAGGAAGGACACCTAATATTCAGTAACACACTGTGTTCTAGGAGTGATAAAACTCGACCGTATTTACTTATGGTTGAGGAGCTCTTACTACGGTACCACGTGCATGGAAGAGAGGCATAAGTGTAGGGGCACTGTGGATACCAGAAGCTGTCACATTGATCATTGCACTACACTCACAAATGCCACTTTGCACATGGTCATAGCTCACTGACACTGATGTGAAACTCACTAAGTATAACACTCTGTTTCACAACGCTCGAAATATAAGTTTGGTTGTCCTGTAGTAGTGTGTGGCTCATAGGCGGACTGTGGCTGGGAGGCGTAACCCTCTTATGATGCTGAGTAAGTTGACCTCTTTAGTCCCATATGTAAGAGGGAGGTTGGTGTGTCGCTGTCGTCTCAGCGCCTGACCTCTGACCTCAACGTTAATGGCAGAGGCCTGGGTGCCAACCTCACTGACTGTTTCAGTCGTGGCGTGACCACATAAGGGGACAGACGTGCCCATAGGTGCTCTTGACTTCCCGGTCGTCCTACAGAGGTCCCCTCAGCCGGCAAGTTTTTGCCAGCATGGGGGGTCGACATAAACGCCCCAGAAGAGGCTCTCTCATGGACACAGACATCTCTGATACGGATGCCATCGCCAACTCACCTGGTCATACTGAATCCAACACCCTTCAAGAGTCAGACCCAGGTAATGTTTCTATAGGAAACACTAGCCGAAGTGGAAACACTAATGCCACGGACCCTATCACCCTACCCTCTGCCAATCAGCCAAGTAAGCTAAATCTACACTTCCCCAAGGACTCACTGAAAACTGTAGAGGACCTCTTTAATTGGATGATGAAGTACTGCAGACAGCATGGTTTCAACATTCAATTCCGACAAGGTAAGAACCGGAACTTTATCAAGTGTCAGACTCCTGAGGTCTATGAAACACTTAGTACTGTTGACTTTGACGGGGTTGTCCTGGTGCACCCCAGTAGACGCTGATGAATGTTGCCACATCCTAGTGAAATGTTTCTCCCTATACGCTGACATCGAAGATGCACGTGACTTTAATTCTAGTATACTCAGTATATGTCGACATTACCGGGGAAAGATTCCACAAGCTGCTGTCATTGTCAAGTGGAAGGGATTGAATGCCCAACCACTGTGGAGGCCCACCCACTCTTCCCTCCACTTTATGCAGAACCGTATCACCCCAGGCCTGAATTTGTGTTTTCTGTTCTCATTAGGGTCACACCTTCACCGCCTGCTGCCGACGTGATCATCCCAGATGTCGCTTCTGTTCTCGTAACCATAACTCCGCCGCCTGTGCCCAGAAAATCAAAGACCACCTTAATAGGGGTGGTGTGGACTGTGTAGTTGATCCCAGGTGTTGTAACTGTGGCGGCCGGCACAATGCTGACTCACGGCAATGCCCCAATTGCCAGTCTATCCCTGGGGAAAAGCGTCTACCACAACGACCCCCCCCCTCCCTAGCCTTCTTCAACAACACATGCCCCAGCCTGGCCTCACCTGGCTGCAACACATCAGTCCTGGCCATCTCCTAATTCAACTACTACTGGGCCTCCTCCCCGTCTCTACTCTGATGCTGTCAGGCCTTGTGCTCCCACCGGTGACCCCCCCACAACCCCCCCCTCCAGTGACATGACACAGATCATATCCCTCTTCCAAGAATTTACCAACCGTATTGAAAACTCTTCGCTACACTCTGTACCACCATCTCCGACCTACTCTTGCTCTTTGTTGCCACCCGTCACTCCTCTCTTCTGGTTTAACACAAGCTGGTAGTCCCTCTATGAGTCCCCCTCCTCACAGTCTACCGCACCGCCGGCGGCTTTCACTACTAGTGTAGCGCCCACCGGGCCTGCCCTGGTGTGTCCTGCTGCCCCCGGGCGAAGTCCTGCCTCATCTTCACGACACGTGGTGCCTCAACCTGTCCACCCACTGCAAGACGCGCCTGCTACTGTGTCTGTGCTGTCTCCACCAGGGCTACCTATTGGACCTGAGGACACCACCCCCGGCTACCCATACCCCTTCGACATGTCGACGCACACGCCATCACATTTACACTAAAAGGTATGTCCCTCAATATTGTCAATGCCTATGTGCATCCCTCCACCCCTACTGTACCTGTCCCATCACACCATATCACCTCCACCCCCCACTGTACTTCGCCACGCCTAGTACATTGACAACCCTGAACCTGGCAGCACTGTTTGTAAACTTTGTGGTCAACCGACTCTCACACCCTCTCTCACTACGTCCTCACTTGCCCTATGACCTCCTCCTACAAGTCCCCAGCCCTTACCAACACCTCTTCCCTCCCTGACCGGATATCCCTCCTCCTAGTAACAGGCCTGGCAATTGACATTATTAGGGACCTGCCACACTTTGCCATAAACAGATAAATTGTACCGGGAATTTTCCCTCCACACACTCATCATTCTGTCACTTTATGTAACTTGCTGACAAAATCCATGACCCTTCAGGCTTTTACGCCCATAATACACGAGTCATATGGGCAGGCATGAACTCCTCATGCTTCCCAGATGGGCGCTGTAAACGCTTCTGCGCTTTACCTTGCACAGGATATAAGGGGTGTCCAATAAACTAGCCCCTTCGGGGCAAGTTAAAGAAAAAAATTCACTGACTGTTTATGGCAAAATGTGGCAAGTCCCTAATAATGTCAAGTACCAGGCCTGTCACTAGGAGGAGGGATATCAGGTCAGGGAGGGAAGAGGTGTTGGTAACGGCTGGGGACCTGCAGGAGGAGGTCAGAGGGCAAGTGAGGATGTAATGAGAGACTCTCACACCCTCTCTCACTACGTCCTCACACTCACAGCAATGAAAGAAATCTATCATGATCTTGTTTACCAACACCTGATTCACTGACACACTCTATGGGAGCTTCTGGCTCTTCAAAAACACAATCCCTGGTTACTGCACAAAAGAGAGTTGTACGGACAATGACCTACTTTAAAAAACAGATCAAACAAACGAAAAATTTGCTAAATTGAAAATGTTAAAATTCGAAGATATTAACACCTACTGCTGACCCCTCTTTGTTTACAAATCATTCAATCACTTGCTTGACAATAATTATTTCCAGTTCCGGAATAATCAGAGATACAACTTAAGGCACCCAGAGCTACTAAGACCACCCCCCATGCACTCCTCTCAGTCCCAGACCTCCATAAAATATCACGGTGTGAAGGTGTGGAACAACTTGCCCCCACCCATCCGAGCAAAGACTACGCTCCCTTCCTTTAAATCATCTCTTAAAAAATATCTATTGTCTAAGTATTAATATTTATTGTAATACCTACTATATTTACCGTACCTGCTTTTATTGTACCTTCAAAACCGTTTTATCGGAAATTATCATGTAAAGAGATAAGTAATTACCATTGTAATAAACACATTTGCCAACTAGACAATCCTGACAGCTCTGTCCTCTTGTTCAACCTTAATACTGTACAACCCAGGTTGAACTGCCCCCCATTATACTTATGGTCATCAATTCCACTGTAATTTATGTATATGCTTATATTATAAATAAAAAATATATAAACTAAAAAGAAATATAATAAATAAATAAAATAAAGAAATATTGAAGTGATAACCGTGGTAACATTATGAGATGTTCTTATTACCACCATGCTATTGTACTATTCCAGATGTTACTAAATGTTACATTATCCTTCCTTGAGATAAATGTATAGTATATATGAGGTGCCTAAAAGAGAGCTCAGGCTCTCAACTGGCTCAGCCATGTTAATATTGTTATTATTATCCACTCTGTATCTGTGTTTTTCTGGCTAAATAAACTGTTACAATTCAATTCAATTCAATTCAATTCATATGACCTCCTCCTACAGGTCCCCAGCATTACCAACACCTCTTCCCTCCCTGACCAGATATCCTTCCTCCTAGTGACAGGCCTGGCACTTGACAAAATTAAGGACCTGCCACGCTTTGCCATAAACAAATTTATTGTACCGGGAATTTTCCCACACACACACTCTTCATTCTGTCACTTTATGTAACTTGCTGATAAAACCCATGATCCTTCAGGCTTTTACGCCCTTTTTTAATGCATGAGTCATAAAGGCAAGCATGAAATTGGCATGCTTCCCAATAGGCGCTGTAAACGCTTCTGCGCTTCACCTTGCGCAGGATGTAAAGGGATGCCCAATAAACTAGCCCCCTCGGGGGCAATCTAAAAAGAAAATCTATCACTGTGTCACGTCACACTATTTTCCTCTATACAGCTTGGTTATGGTACTTATACAGTCCACATTTATAGGGTCGAGGTACCGAAATAACTAAGCCACACAAGGTAACTTCTCACACCTGTACCAAACTTACTACAGCACTTGAATCCAGGTTAGGTCAGAAGAGCGAGAAGGTGTGACCACCCCCCTACGGTGCCTATAGATAACTGTGCAGTTTCGTACATGTGTGTGTGTGTGTGTGTGTGCTCTCTCACTACAACAAGGCCACATACCACCTGTCTCCGTGAGTGATTTAAACCTGCATGACTCTCCATCCCAATTTTGAATACCAGGTGGGAATTTACTCTCCCTTCTCTCCCCTCCACCTCTCTCTCTCCTTTTCTCCACCATTATCCTCTTTTCTTCGTTCCTTCCCCTTCCCCTTATCCCCCTTCCCTCTTCTCCGCTCCATCTCCCTCTCATTTCCTCCACCCACTCTTACCTTTCCATCCACCCTTCCTCGCCTCTCCTCCACCCACTCCTAACCTCCTCCTTTATCTTTCCCTCCACCCCATCTCATCCCCTACTACCTTTCTCCCCTCTCCCTCCTTCCCCATCCCTTCCCCCTCTTCCTGTCGAACCCTTCCCCTTCCCTCTTCGCCTCTTTCATCCATCCATCCTAACCCTTTCCCCTCCTCCCCACCCAACCCTTCCTCCCCCCTCCCCAGCAGCCCTTCCCCCTCTGATATTGACGTATTAATATTGAAACAGTTTATTTAGCCAGAAAACTAGCCAGATAAAGAGTCGATAAAAATCATAATATTAACATAGCTGATCCAGTTGACAGCCTGAGCTCCCCTGAAGGCACCTGATATATACTATAAATCTATCTCCTGGAAGTATTATGTAACATCTGGAATAGTACACATAGCATGGTGGTAGTAAGAGCATATCAGAATGTTACCACGGTTATCACTTCAATATTTATTTATTTTATTTTTGATTTGTTTTATTTAATTTTATTTATATTTTTTACTACATCCATTCCTCTTCCTTTCCCTCTTCTTCCCTCTTCCCTTCCCCCTTTCTTCCCTCATCCCTTCCGCCTCTCCATCCCTCCTTCCTCCCTTCCCCTCTCCCTTCCTCCCCTCCATCCCTCCCTCCTCCCCTCCATCCTTCCATCCTCTTTTCCATCCCTCCATCCCTCCATCCTCTTTTCCATCCCTCCCTCCTCCTTCCGTTCCACCCCTCCCTTCTCCCCTCCACCCCTCCCTCCTTCCTCCACCCGTACCTCCTCACATCACCTGGAATTATAGCTGTTAAGATATCATGGAATTTGAGGCACGCAGACGGAAGCTTGCTGGCACGCGAGGCTATATGTCGCTCTGAGGCACTGCTTGTTGATGACTTCATGAGGTGTGTGTGTGTGTGTGTTTGTGTGTGTGTATTTTATGGCCTGACACTATTTTTAACATAAAGAGCTGAAACTTGGTACGTTTATGTAAACAGCCCGAGAATGCTGTTGTCGGGGTGTTGTGGCTGTACCGGGGTAAACTATTCAGGGTGTACCCAAGTGTACACTCTGCCTACACTGTACTAGACGAAACTAAAACAAGAGTGATAAAAAGTCCCTCACAGAGAATCACTTTGACGAAGATCTTCTCCCTGGCTCCCTACGTCCTCCTTGGCTCCCCCCTTATCCTCCCTGACTCTTCTTCGTCCTCCTTGGCTCCTTCTAGGTTCCTCCCTTCCCTCCTTGGCTCCCCTTCGTCCTCCCTGTCTCCCCCTCGTCCTCCCTGTCTCCCCCTCGTCCTCCCTGGCTCCCCCTCGTGCTCCCTGGCCCCTCGTCCTCCCTGGCCCCCCCTCGTGCCCCTGGCTCCCCCTCGTCCTCCTGGCTCCCCCTGTCCTCCTGTCTCCCTCGTCCTCCCTGTCTCCCCTCGTCCTCCCTGGCTCCCCCTCGTGCTCCCCTGGCTCCCTCGTCCTCCCTGGCCCCCTCGTGCTCCCTGTCTCCCCCCTGTCCTCCTGTCTCCCCTCGTCCTTCCTGGCTCCCCCTCGTCCCCCCTGGCTCCCCCTCGTCCTCCCTGGCTCCTCCCTCGTCCTCCCTGGTTCTTCCCTCGCCTCCCTCCCCTAGCCCTCAAGGGAAGGACAGACCTCACTGCTATATGTAAATGCTCCTTCTACATCTATTCCCAAATTTTACAGTTGGTGTGGCAGTCAAGTTATTATTTAATTTATATAGAATCACTGACTGTATGCAGGTAGGTGTTTGGACGAAGAAGCCAAGGAACCTTCTCTTAGAACACCATTATCATCTGTCTGACTAAATAGACAGAGTGAGTAAGATCCAGGAAACGTGTTTAAATCCCCGACATCTAAACAAAACATGTCAATGGAGTGGACTGAAATCTCTTGCTGTGATTCCTTTTGCACCAGTGGATTCTCTCTCTCTCTCTCTCTCTCTCTCTCTCTCTCTCTCTCTCTCTCTCTCTCTCTCTCTCTCTATCTCTGTCTCTCTAATGCCTTCTCAGCTATGCCCCTTTCATTCTTGTCTTAGTAATTCCCTTTTTAATTTTGCCCTTTCAGCTATGCTTCTCAACTCTGCTCTCTAAGCTATGCCTTTCAACTATTCACTTTCAACTACGCCCTCTCAGCTGTGTCTTTCAACTATGCCCCCCTCACCTATGCCTTCACATACATGCCTTTCAGCTATACTCTCTAAACTATGCCTTTAAACTATACCCTTTCAACAATGCCACTTCTTAGTTGTAAAGTTACTAAGTTAAAAGATACATTGTTATTCTCGTTATCGAACGATTTAACAATTTGAATAAAACGTAATGTCAAATTCTCAAGCAGTCAAGAGGCCGGTCACACTGCACTTAACTTATGATAATAACAAACGTCAACAGCAAAGACTTTATATCCACGGCTTTTCGAACAAGGAGCGAAAGGAAGGTAATCTGTTTGGTGATTCATTGAGTAAGAATGATCATTATAACTGGTGGAAAAAGTCACACACACACACATACACATACACACACACACATACAGTAGTATTAGTAGGTTGTATTGTTGTTGTTGTTGATTCCGAGTAGCATGTTATTACCCTTACATCACCCCTTTCCTAGTCCAACCTCACCCTTTCTAGCACCAGCCTTACCCCTTCCTAGATCACTCCACCCTCCTAGCCTTGCTCACCCCTTTCCATTCGTGCCTCACCCTTCCTAGCCCTGTCTCACCCCTGGTTCTGCCCCATACCTGCTATCCGTGCCTGCCCCTTCCTAGCCCTACCTTACCCTCCTAGCCCTGCCTCACCCTTCCTAGCTCTGCCTTACCCCTCCTGGGCCCTGCTCCGCACCTCCTCCCAGCCCTGTTTCAACCCCTCCCAGCCATACCTCACTCTTCCCACTCTCACCTTACCCCTCCTAGCCCCCCCCCTCTTCCTGGCTCTACCTACCCCTGCCTAGCCATCTCCCTCTTCCTAGCTCCACCTTACCCTCCTAGCCCTGCCTCAACCCTTCCTTGCCCCGCCTCACCCCTCCTATCTCTACCGTGCCTCTTATAGCCCTACCTCACCCTTCCTAACCCTACCTCACCCCTTCTAGCCCTTCCTCACATCTCTTTAGCCCTACCTCACCTCTCTTTAGCCCTACCTCACCCCTCCTTAGCCCTACCCTCACCCCTCCCTAGGCCCTACCTTATCCCCCTCCCTAGCCCTACCTCACCTTTTCCTAGCCTTGTCTCATCCCTTTCTAGCCCTGACTTGCCCCTCCCTAGCCCTGACTTACCCCTCCCTAGCCCTGCCTTACCCTTTCTAGCCCTGCCCAATCCTTCCTAGCTCTGCGTCACCCCACAACACCTCAGCCAGCTCTCCATTGACTCCTCCACTGGCCCTCCAAGTCCTACCTTAAGTGTTTTGATCACACTCAAGTGCCTCTTTTCACCCTCAGACTCAAGTGCCACCTCACTCCAACATCCACTTTCAATCGACTCCGTTGTGTGTGTTAAATTCTCTCGTTTTCTTTTCATTCTCTCACATTAATAGATTAGGTTAGGATACTTTAGGTCAGGTTGGAATAAGTTAAGTTTGATTAGGTTAGATTAGGCTACGTCAAGTTTGGTTATGCTAGGCTAGGTATGGTTAAGTTAGATTAAGTTAGTTAATAATTCTAAAGTCAGGTTACGTTACGTTGATTGGATACAGCACTCGCCTCCTCTTCCGGGGTCGGTGGTTCGATTCTTGGGCGCTCCCATTTCATCCAGCTGTAAATCGGTACCTTAGTTTACAATTTTGGGAAGTGAAGGCGGTCGAGTGCAGTACCGGCCATGCTGCCTCCTTGTGTATCCACACTCTCCCTAACGGACAGTCAGGCCTATGGGATCCACTTTTTTCACGTTAAATTAGTTTAGCTTTGTTTCATTAGCTTAGGTTAGGTTAAGTTAGGTTAGGTGAGATAAAATTTCTTAAAAATCATGGAAAATAAAAAAGTAAAAATCTTAAGACTTAAGGAACTATGAGACATTAAAAATCCTAAGAAATATAAAAACCTCAAAATATAAGAACAAAATACGAATCTTTAGTAACTGAAAACCTGATAAATGTTATTAAAGACTAACCTTCAAGCCTCATACTTGAAAAATTAAAACAAAAAAAATAATTAAATAAACGATCACCAATTTAAAACCTAAAATTTCAACCCTTCCCCTCAAAAAGTAGAAAATGTCGCCCTCTGTCGATCACAACCGCGTGCGACGGAAGAATAAAACTACGGCGTCAATCACACATCCTCTGACACCCTGCCAGTCGATAACTGCCAATAGCGGAGTTGTTTGTAAATCACTCTAAATCATTATCTCTCTCACTCTTACCCTCACTTTCTCTATCACACACACACACACATACACACAAATTGACACCACTGATATCCAGGACCAGCTATCACTATCACAAGGACCTGACCTTCCCCACACACGGTCAAAATACCCTTGACCTTATCTTAGCTTGACTTGAGGACCGTGCCAACCCTCAACCCAATGCCTCCTATCAGGTGTAGCACACACTTATCAGTGCTCCTGGTCCCCCAGCTGCCACTCCCACTCAAGTACAGAGACCCTACATCCCAAGACCTGGGCGGTTACTGACTCGCAGTGCGCCTCTTCGGGCAGTGGATAGTTCACCATCCCTGGACTGAAGTACTTAGCCCGTGGATGACGTGGAGACCAGAATGGATAAATTATACCAACACCACCACCGACTCACCACCGCTTCTTCCCCGAGAAGTCCGTCAGATCTCACCCATCTGACTTGCCTGGATCACACCTCGGATCAAAAGACTTATGCAACAGAGACAGAGCCTTTCATCTCAATGACCCACATCGATTACAGGTCCCTTCGCAACCAGGTCATCCGCAGAAATACACACTGCAAAAGAGTCACTACCCAGCAAATTACAACACCTGAAGCAGACCAACGCATCAGTCAATGGTATGGTAGCTTAAAGAACTCTGTGGACCTAAACAATAAGACACTCCCCTCCTTCCTTAGCCATCTCACTAATGTTACGGCGCAGCTGAGCAAACAAACAACCATTTCGCTACACTATATGCCAGACGCTCCCCGGCCCGGCACAACTGCTCTCACCTTACCTGCTGGCCCCCATTCCCACTGACTTAGTAGAAAAATTTAAAGTAACCAAAACGCCTGGACAAACTAAAATTAAAACGCTCTACCACCCCCATTGACTTACCAATGGGGGAAACTCTTCAAGGTTCTCCCCGGAGCTTGCTAAACCCTATGCTCCATCATCAATGCTTCTCTCAGTCAAGCCAGATGCCCAACTGACTGGAAGACCTCTTATGTATCACCAGTGCCCAAGTCAACCCAGCCCTGATCCTTAAATCAGCTACGACCTGCCATCACCCCAATACCCAGCCTAATCTGTAGAAAGTTTTGCTGATATTGCAGGAGTCATGTAGACCCTCAACTGTTGGCAACTGAAAACTTCCTCCACCTCACTGTCTTGTCAGCTTTCTCGATTACATATACCGCCATCTCGAAAACGAAAAACGTCTGTAGCTGTCGCCTTCGTGCGATTTCACTAAAGCGTTCGACCTAGTCGTACAATATAATCATCAACAAAGCTATTGACCTCGGGCTTCGGAGAAGTCTTATGCTACCATAGCTTCTGGAGCTTCTCAGTGACCGACGCCAAGCTGTATTACGCTTCCGAGGGCTGTCTCCACCTTTCTGATCGCACTCACCTGTGGCGTCCCCAAGGCTTTGGGGATTTGGGACCTCTGCTTCCTTATGCTCTTAATGATGCCCTAAGAGAAACCCTGCTCGCTGGAAATATGTGACTCCTCCACACATTGGGATCAGCGTCAACAATTCTGCTCCAACTATACCGCCCTTCAAATTTGTTGAACAGTCTCCAAGAAACTGGGCCACCAACAACCATGTCACCATCAACCATACCAAGACCATGGTTATGCACATCAACCTCTCCTCCGACATTGTCCCACCTCCTTCCATTACTCTAGGTCCGGGCTTTGCTCCAGGTTGTAGATTCCCCAAGCTCCTCGGCGTCTGCATAGACAACAAACTAAGTGCAAACCACACGTCAGTGAAGTTATCAAATCCTCCAGTTTCCGTCTCCACCTCCTACCATAAACTCAAGTCCCTCATGGTTCCTGCACCCAGGCTCCTCAGTGTTTACTCAACATTCATACTTCCCCAAGCTCACCTATGCCTCCCCCACCTGGTCTTCACTCCCTAAATGCCACACAACGTAAGCACTAGAAAAAGTGCAAAGAGGGGCATGCAAGATTATTCTCTCCCTTGCTACTCCACATATCAAGCGCTCAACACACTGACCCTTTCGACTCTCACTGACCATCACCACGACCTCATCTGCAAAATTTGGTAAGCTTCTACACTGCATCCCCGGCTTTTCGCTCCTGCATGGTCCGAGAATTGCTATCGACACCACGCATCCAGCCCATACGCACGAACCGGATCGCTATAAGAACAGCCAGCCCAGTCCCAACCATTGCAAAAACTCAATAATAACTTGTAATAAATCAGTGTATTCACTCCCAGTAAACACTACTCCTTGCACTGTCACTATGTTGAAATGAACTGTAGTTTGAGCTTTTCCCCATCTAGTTATTATATGTCTTATTTGTGTCACTAATGTTACTTGTATATTATTTGTAATTCGTAACCCATTCCCCAAATATGTAACTGTATATTTTCAGCCTTCTGGCTGCCAAGCTCTTTCAATAAACCGTTAATTATTATTATTATTATTATTATTTACACACACACACACTACTACTACTACTACTTTTTTCTTTTCTTTTTTTGAAACGTGGCCTCCAGCCTCCCCCAATAACCACACCTTCGCCGCCATTTTATTACCTTAATATTAAATATCCTAATACACAAGTAGCTATCCTAGCTGTGTTGAGTAAGTTGAGCCGCAGATCTATGCGGCATTCAGTGACTATTGCCTCATAGTCAATATCTGCAACAGTTGTCGGCTTTGGGGCCGAAGCTCTCGTTCCCCTAAGGCAGAACAAAGCCGAACGAAGGAGAGAGAAGGACAGTCGAAATCTCATCCAGGCTGTAACATGACTTCTGGGCTGCTGCTTCTTTTCGGATATCACCTCCGCGAGTCTGGCGTAGAATGATCTTGCACTTAGTCCCATCCCACCAGAGGTTGTGAACACCAGAGGAGTGAAGCTGCCTTGATCAACATTCTGAATTCTCTCCCTGTATGCCCTAAACATGTCGTTCTCGTTCCTCCTGTGTGCAGCATCGATAGATAAGTTACGGTGGCATGCGGCCATGGGATCAAAAATCCTGATGTCGAAGAAGGCTCGCTGTCCCCGCGTCCAGATTCCTCGAGTACTGACGTCAACACGGGCTTCGTTGGATGTGTTTGAAGTCCTATGTTGGAAAATCTTACCGTCCAATGGAAGGAGGGTCGGTTCTACCCTGAAATCACGGCAGACCTCCTTCAACATATTTGCTGTGAGACCCCTTACTTCGTCATGCCGCATGCATATGAAGCCCCCTTTCTTGCACACCATGGCGTGATCGACGTCATAGGAAGAGCCACACACGCATTGGGAGGGCAAACCTTCCACTGCCCTACCGTACCTTTGAGCATTGGCATCTGTAAATTCTTGTTTATTGAGACTGAAACCATTTGCCCTTATCTGTAATGTAGTTAACCAGTTCGAGGCGCCCACCTCCTGCGCTATAGCTACTTTTTTATTCAAATTCTCTGGTACTTGCAACACCAAAGGCTGCAACTTATCACTTTGGCTGTGCTGTCGTTCTGTCGTAATGGACCTTCGAATCTTGTTTACTTCACTGGTATCCACCTCCCCTGTTGCGTTCTGAGCTATTATGTGGTCCGAAAGGGCTGCCGTGAGCTTAACTGAGTTTTGATGTTCGGTGGTAGTAATCTCCTCTGGATTGGTCAATCCCATACCTCCCAGTCTCGGTGGTAGTGCAAGGAGTGATATTTCTGCTGTGGTTAAGTGAGGGTGTTTCACTAATTTGGGATAGCTTCTTCCAGAGGGTGGAGGAGGGGACCAATATCAGGGATAGTGCGCATCAGGTAGTTCCAGCGATGTTTGACTCCATGGGTGAATGCTGTAAAAGCCGCATGTGGCTCTATGTTAGCAATCTCAGCCAGAGCTTGGATTTCCCTAACCCACTCACTCACCTTTCCCGTTACGTATTGGTCTTGAAGTCAGTCGTGCCTATTACTGCGCCTAGGTGTCTTTGGCCTTCCTTTGATATTTGACCTCACTTCCGCCAAACACCTCTGAAGGATCCAAGTGTTCCCTGAAGAAGGCAGTGATGGGTAGGGAAACACCGGGTAACACTGAAGTCCATTTATTAACGGATAGGAGAAATACAAGTGGTGACTAGCGTGTGCCATGCACGACCCACAGAGTCAGACTGAGACTGCCTTGCCATATGGCAGCCTCGGGGCAATGTTGCCACATAACACGTGCAGTGTTGCCACGTAATTACATATATAAATGCTACTCGGCACAGTAGCTTATTTACAATGTTGCTATGCGGCACAGTAGCATAGATACATAACCTACAACCTCCATTGCCCGTTCATAATGTTCTGGCTTCACAATGAGGAAGGACTTGCTGGCGTTTCGGTGGTACCCTATTTGTGGGCCTTGCGATGTTACCAAGTCCCACCACTTTTAGATGTCCTCCACTTTTCCTGGTCCTGTAAGGACATCAGCCCACGCCACTTGTTTGACCTCAGTTGTTTCAAATTTTATTGTGTGATGGAGCATGGATAGGCCTATTGCATACATTGCCATTGCAACAGGGTCCCCCTGCATTGTTTCCTCGATTGACTGTATGATGGTATCACCTCTTAGAGCCTTGTTGTTTACTATGTAGAGGTCTGATGGATTCCTATACGAGTTTTCATCATACATTGCAAAGCTTGGACACTTGATCTTGATGTTGTGCAGTGCGGCCTTGCGGTTAAGTATGCTGAATGCGTTTGAAGCATCCACCAGGAGAACGGCCTCACAACACAATCACTCTGCTCAAATATCGTTCTCATTGCGTGAATGGCAGCTTCCCCTCCAGCCTGGTGGCCAGCACAAATTTGCAAGTTCCTTGTTGCTGTCTGACATCATCCTTTACCACCTCCATTATGCATTTCCGATGATCTGCCTCAGCACTTCTCCCACCCATATAATCCTCCATCCTGGATTCTTATCCAGGAGAATGAGGCGGCAGGCCGTCAGAGCATGGAGGTGATGGCAGCAAGAGGATGCCAGCTTTCTTGCAAGGACGGCAATAGCAGTACAGAGATCACTTGCTACGGGGCCAAACTTGTTAGTGCTGAGGATGATTCTCCAACCGTGTGCATCCAGGCCCGAAGGGCAAGCACCTCCTCGTATCTTCAGTGCCTTTTTCCACACCATCCCTCCTGTTATTATCTCGAACAGGACAGCATTTGGTGGGATATAGCCACCCTGGAACCTGATGCCTTCGTCTTCACTTGCAGGGGGATGTTTTTCTTTCAGTTGTTTTAATGTCTCTCTGTTTATTGGGAGAACCCCACCAAAGGATTCTTCTGTGAGAGATGTTACCGCCGAGGACACTTTTTCCACACGCATTTTGTTTCCAAACTTTCTTGCAACGTCATCGGTGTTTTGCTTTCTGTCACCTGTAAATTTCAGTCTCTCCTGCAGTGTTCTTGCTTCACATAGGCCCCATTCTGCCACATTGTCAATCTTCTCTTCATTGCGCCGCATTTTCTTTTTGCTTAGTCTTTGTGTGTGTCCTCTGACAGAATAGGTGTGGTAGTATTGCCAGTATTTGAAGAGCTAAAGGGGCGAGGAAGCAGTCCTGAGTGTAATCAGTCATGAGGCGAGTCATCTCCCGAATCATTTCTTTGGTGGCCGCACAATTGGGTGGCTCAAACAGGTAAGCTGGCGACCACTTGACAATTTATGAGTAAGTTTGTTTAACCCATATGTCTGCATTTTCCATGGACGTGCCATTCCACTGTGGTGGCTGTCTCTCAATCACCTCGTGGACATTTGCTACTATTGGAGCAGCATTTATTAGTTGAGTAGACTCACTGCTATCATTTAGGGTATCATCGGGCATATGGGTCCTGGCGATATCCACTGTGGCCTCCTGTGTCGGCTACCTGCCACATGGGTTGCGGCAATTGTTTCCCTTTCTGCAAGCCACACATGGTCGGTTGTTTCTCGCACAATCACAGCTAGTGCAATTTTGGTACTGGCTAGCACAAAGGTAACAATGTCTGTTACCCGGCATAGTGTTCCTCACCTTGGGTGCCAGTTATGTACGCCTCCGACATCTGCTTTGGTCCCATACAGAAGAATAAACTAGTTCTTATGAGGGAAGGGCAGAGAGGTGACAGGCTGGACTGTTGTGTCCAGGTAATAGGGGCATACGTGCGCTAGTGGGTATGTAGGCCACCCCCCTATGGGCGACAGTCCACCCAACAGAGTGATACACTGGGAGCAAGAAATTGTCACCTCTAACACTTGTTTATATATCCTTGGCAGAAATAACCACTATTTCTATGGTCGCACTGATGTAATATTAGTTATATATACTCAGTTGAACGGCCGGCCCTCCATGAAGTGTCCGTTACTAGGGAGGAGGCGACCGCAAGCATAGAACCCTCGGCCCCATAGGGGCGAGCGTCTCGAAACCACCCTTGCCAAAATAGGCCTATCGACACTGGCACTGGCACCTGGCACCTGCACTAGTCGACCCACCAAATGCACACAGCTCACTACTCGCTTGGTGATAGCCAGTGAACACGCGGAATATTTGCGATTAATGCCATGTGGGATGAGAAGATCCTTCGGTGACAATGCATAGGGTGATATCCGATATTCACCAACACATTATGAAATTCCCGCTCCCACACACCGAGTATGTCTCCACAACGTCCCGCTGGCCCACCACCACTACTCTACTACTACTACTCGAGCTTTCTTCGACATCAGGATTTTTTATCCCATGGCCGCATGTCACCGTAACCTAGCTCTCGATGCTGCACATAGGAGGAACGAGAACGACAAGAAAAGGGCATATGGGGAGAGAATTCAAAACGTCGATCAAGGCAGCTTCACTCCTCTAGTGTTCACAACCTCTGGTGGGATGGGACCAAGTGCAAGATGTTTCTACGCCAGACTCGCTGCAGATATTGACTATGAGGCTAATGTCACTGAATGCCGCATAGATCTGCGGCTCAACTAATTTAACATAGATAGGATAGCTACTTATGTATTAGGATATTTAATATTAAGGTAATTAAATGGTGGCGAATGTGTGGCTATTGGGGGAGGCTGGAGGCCCCCCAAAAAAAAAAACTACTTTGCTGTCACTCGGAATCGAGTATGACGATTATCCAGCTATGATACAATTATATGAGTTATTAGGGATATCACCTTCATTGGTGAGTTTTGAGGTGACTAAAGAAGCCGATACGGGACCGGCAGAGTCGTTCACATTCGTTGCACATGTGGAGGGCTGCATCTAGTGCGAGAGGGGCGGCGGCAGCGTCTTTCAGACGTTGGCGCTTATCTGCCTCGGTTTGCAGTCGGGCTAACTCGAAAGTATTGACACCTTCTCGTATGGTGCTACTCCGAGCGTGACGATGTGCAGTAATCGTCTCCCGGGTGAAGGGGTCGATTTGGCACTTTTTCAGGTTTGTCTTAAGACTATCCTTATTGCCCGCCAGCGTTACATTTACTATTCGTTAGGTGACTGTAAAGAAGCTGCTTTGGCAGTCTACTATCGTCCATGCGGATAACATAACCAGTCCAACGTAGTTGTTCATAGATAATGGTAGCCTCCATGCTCCTACAGTTGGTGTCAGCAAGAATGCTGGCATTTGTTCTCTTGTCTTCCCAGCGAACTCGGAGGATGGAACGTAGACTACAGTACGTTGGTGAAAGTTTTCAAGTGCCTTGAGGTGCCTCCTGTATGTGACCCATGTCTCACTGCCATATAGCAGGGTGGGAGGACCACTGCTCGGTATACGTGCAACTTTGTAGATATTTTCTGCTCCCTACGGCTGAAGACATGGTTTCGGAGTCTGCCAAAGGCTTGGGATGCACATCTGATCCGATGCTGAATTCTCCATCGTTGTCTGCGGTGGTGGACAGGTGGGAGACGAGATACCGAAAGTGGGTAACATCAGAGAGGGTAGTACCGTTAAGCTGGATGGATGGTGGAGGTGTTTCTGAACCGGGGGCAGGTTGAAAGAGAATCTGAGTCTTACGTAAATTCACTTCAAGGCCGAAGTGTGCATACGCATCTGCGAAGGTGTTCAGGATCTCCTGTAGGTCATTTTTAATGTGAACAACAAGGGTGAGGTCATCTGCATATTGAAGTTCAGTAATGGAAGCTGCCGACACCTTTGTTCTTGCCTGGAGTCGTCTTAGTTTAAAAAGACCCCCCTTCACCCGGTACTCTATGTCCACCCCGCCGGCTAAATTGGAACTGGCACGAGTAAGGAAAGCAGCCAAGAAAATGGAAAAGAGAGTTGGTGCCACTACACACATTTGTTTTACCCCTGTTTGGATAGGGAAGAACTCAGACTGGCTGCCGTTGTGCAGGACCCTGCCGTTCATGCCATCGTGAAGTTGCCTCACAGTGGCAATGAATTTGGGGGGGGGGGGGCAGCCAAAACGGATGAGGGTCCAAACGAGGGCTTCGCTGTTGACCGAGTCAAAGGCCTTGGTTAGGTCGATGAAAGGCATGTACAGGTCACGACGCTGTTCTCTGCACTTTTCCTGTATCTGGTGGGCAGTAAAGATCATGCCATTGGTAAAATTTGATGGTCGAAAGCCATATTGAGATTCTGGGAGGAAGTTTTCCGCTTCAGGAAGAAGTCTGTTGACCAGCACTCGGGCGATAATCTTTCCAGCTACGGAGAGCAGTGAGATCCGCGGCAGTTACCAGTCTTACCGGTCTCCCTTGTTCTTTTAAATATTGACGATGGAGGCTTCCTTAAGAGCTTGGGGGATTTCCTCTTTTCCCCATATATTCTCCAGGAGAGAGTGGAGATGGCTGGTAAGCAGAGGCCCTCCTGCTTTATACACCTCGGTTGGGATTCCATCAGGCCCTGACGCTTTGTTATTTTTCATCTGTTTGATGGCAGTGGCTATCTCATCCAGGGATGGTAGTGCTCTTTCCAACGCTGAAGGAGGCCTTCATCGTCTTTAATTATGAAGTTACCGTCGGACGAGCGGAGGGGGGCTGCCCCACAAGTGATTGGCCCATAAATTGTTTAAGTGGAAATGAAAAATTCGCGCATTTTGTGCTGATCTGAAAATTTTTGTGTTTCACATGTTTTAGTTTTAAACCAGTCGTTCTTTAGATTGCAAAGTTCCCGCTGGGCCGCCGATTTCTCCTTGCAGAAGGCATCAGCTTTGGCCCGAGACTGAAGGTTGTTCTGCGAAACAGTAAAAGCTACACGTTCATCATCGATTAGTCCATTGATTACCGAGGATTTCCCTGGAGGTTTTTGTCATGACAGTGACTAGAATATCCCATTCGGCAATGGGAATTGCGATGTTTGCTGTTGGGTTGGTTATCAGCCTATGTTCGTGCTGGTCTCTGAAAGTTTGTGCTACCGCTGGATCCTCCAGATGCTTGGTCTTAAAACCTCTTCTGGAGGCTTGCTGCCTTCGCCGTTTTGGGGTGATGTGAAGTGTGAACTTGGCTCTGACAAGCCGATGATCAGTGTCACAGTGGAATGAGCCAAGCATGGCGATCTTATCTCTGACAATGAGATGCTAGTGTTTCGATCGTGGATGTTGCCCCGAACCCTTGAACTTTTCGGCCTGCCTAAACAGGGTATTGGTGATAGTGAGGTTCTGTGCAGCACACTGAGGAGGAGTAGGCCGTAGGGATTACACTTACCTAGACCATTTCTCCATATGGTTCCCTGCCAAATGTCAGCATCTCTGCCAACTCTGGCAATGAAGTCACCAAGGAGCACAGCCTTGTTTTCTCTGGGATAGAGGTCGGCGTAAAAGGCCTCCTTTATGTCATCCTCTGCATCCAGTGTTGGGGCGTATGCACTGATGAAAAAGGCTTGACGTGAGTTATTCACTGGGACGCGAAGCGTCATGAGGCGCTCGTTGATGTCAATTGGCATTTCAGTTAGCCTGTGTAGGATGCGTTGGCGGATGGCAAAGCCAACTCCATAAATGCGGTTTCTCTATGCAGCAGGTTTACCCCTTCTAGAAGAAGGTATAGCCAGATCCCCGTTCTGTGAGTTGACCCTCATCTGGGAGCCGGGACTCACTATTGTCTGCTATGTCGATGTTATACTTAGCCAGCACTTTTTCCACAAGGGCAGTTCTTCTTTCAGGATGCTCATTTGTGCCAGTATCCAGAAGGGTCCTGACATTTCATGCAGCGACCATAAGAGGTTGTATATTTTTTTTTCTGGGGGGGGGGATCTGTGATTTTGATTGTGTTTTCGACCGCAGAAGGATGACCTTACTGGATGCGGTTGCCCAGTCAGGGTTTTTTCTTTTTAGGCAGGCAATGTTTAGGGCACCTTTTCTAGCCCCCTCCCCAATTGGAGTGAGCAGAGTGGCTGTTCGAAAGGGCTGCACAGTCGCACAGACAGGACCGGATTACACTGCTGCCCAGATCCCAGTGCATAAACGACCATCTCATCTGTGCCGCCCATGTGCAGAGTTGTGACTAGAGACTCCCGGCAGTCATCTCTGCCTGTCCCCGTCGCCACTCATTTGTCGCCATAGGACTTTTGGTGTGCATAGAGGCTTTGTTGATAATGAGAATATAATGAGCTGGATGATGGCTAAGTGTGAGTTGATTTATGTGGTGAGGCAAGAGCGCAGGCTGCAACCACACATCTTAGCTCTCCCTTTTCCTGATCTAGTGGTGCAAGTGTTGCAACGACTGGGGAGAGGGAGAGTTGCAATGGACTGCCGATAGCCCAGTTTGTTGGGTTTCGCTTTAGTAGCCTGTCCATCAGGCATTGCCTTCGTCCGCCAGTGTAGTCGTTTTGTTTCCACGACGGTCACCTCTTCCGCCTATCCCGCCGTTGGGGTCTTGCTGGAGCTCTATAAGCATGTCTGCCTGTTGCGGGGCTCCACCACAGAATTTTCGTTCGGGGTCTAGTCCCGTAGCCTTATACCTACCAAGGTTAATCCGCATGGCAGCGGGGAATGGTTGGTAGTCGCCATAACGTGTTCACTTGCCAGTGGGCCTATGCGCCGTCCCTCCTGAGCCCACTGCTACCCCGAAATCCTTGCTGATCTAGCCTGGGCCCACGAGGCACCCAGTTACCGTTTGTTGCCACGAGGAGACACAGCAGGAGTCTTGATGGTGAGGAGGCTGTGTACTGGCAGGGGAAGACTTATGCGAATTGCTTCCCTGTTTCCACGAGGGCTAGCCAGCGGCGGCAGCAGAAAGCGAGAGGGAGCAAGCAGTGCTTGCATCTTAACACTTACATAATGCTGCCACACTAGACGCATTTCACCACCCTGAGTGCGAACACACACACACACACACACACACACACGCGCACAATTCTTTATAGGTTATGCGATCGTTAACTGTGCACCGTCTAGCTCTACCGGTTTTTATAGTATAAATATACAGGTTAATGATGGAAGGTAGCCAGATCATCACAACCTCTGTGCCATTTGGTGATCGTAAAAGCACAATGATCACGGAGCGCTGCCATGTTATGAGAATTCATGGAAACAGGCGCTCAAATGGTGCTCTCGTCGTCCATATGAGCATGTACGTTGCTATTATGATTTGATTTAAACGGGGCTCAAACAGTGAGATTTTTCTTCAAGTGTGGTACACTAGTTGTTGTTATGGTGGCGTTAAATAGGCTAAAAGACAGCACACACATTAACCACGTAGCTAGTTGTCCAAATACACACTAACCACGTAGCTAGTAGTCCACACACACACTACGTAGCTAGTACTCCACACACACTAACCACATAGCTAGTAGTCCAAACACACATTAACCACATACCTAGTAGTCCAAACACACTCTAACCAAATAACTAGTTGTCCACACACACACTGAACAAATAGCTACAAGTTCACACACACACACACACACACACACACACACTACTACTACTAATACTTTGCTGTCACTCGGAATCGAGTATGGTGATCATCCAGCTATGGTAAAATGATATTAGTTATTAGGGATGTCACCTAGGTTAGTGAGTTTTGAGGTGACTAAAGAGCCCGATACGGGACCGGCAGCGTCGTCCACATTCGTTGTACATGTGGAGGGTTCTCTCTACTGTGGGAGGGGCGGTGGCAGCGTCTATCCGACGTTGGCGCTTATCTGCTTCGGTTTGTAGTCGGACTAACTAGAAAGTATTGACACCTTCCCGCGTGGTGCTCCTCCAAGCGTTATGATGTGGTGTAATCGACTCCTAAGTGAGGTGGTCGATTTGGCACCTTTTCAGGTTTGTCTTAAGACTGTCCTTATACCTTTTCAATTGCCCGCCAGCGTTACGATTACTATTCGTTAGGAGACTGTAAAGTAGCTGCTTTGGCAGTCTACTGTCGTCCATGAGGATAACATAGCCAGTCCAACGCAGTTTTTCATGGATAATGGTAGCCTCCATGCTCCTACAGTTGGTGTCAGCATGAATGCTAGCATTTGTTCTCTTGTCTTCCCGGCGAACTCGGAGGATGAAACGTAGACTACAGTACGTTGGTGAAAGTTTTCAAGTGCCTTGAGGTGCCTCCTGTATGTGACCCATGTCTCACTGCCATATAACAGGGTGGGAGGACCACTGCTCGGTATACGTGCAACTTTGTAGATATTTTCTGCTCCCTACGGCTGAAGACATGGTTTCGGAGTCTGCCAAAGGCTTGGGATGCACATCTGATCCGATGCTGAATTCTCCATCGTTGTCTGCGGTGGTGGACAGGTGGGAGCCGACATACCGAAAGTGGGCAACATTAGAGAGTGTAGTACCGATAAGCTGGATGGATGCTGGAGGTGTGTCTGAACCAGGGGCAGGTGGAAAGAGAATCTGCATCTTTCGTACATGCACCTCAAGGACGAAGTGTGAATACGCGACTTCAAAGGTATTCAGGATCTCCTGTAGGTCGTGTTCAGTGTGAGCAACATGGGTGAGGTCGTCTGCATACTGAAGTTCGGTAATGGAAGATGCCGTCACCTTTGTTCTTGCCTGGAGTCATCTTATGTTGAAAAGACCCCCCTTCACCCGGTACTCGATGTTCACCCCGAAGGCTAAATTGGCACTGGTACGAGTAAGGAAAGCAGCCAAAAAGATGGAAAATAGAGTTGGTGCCCGTACACACCCTTGTTTAACCCCCGTTTGGATGGGGAAGAACTCTGACTGGGTGCCGTTGTGCTGGACAATGCCGTTCATGCCATCGTGGAGTTGCATCACAATGGCGATGAATTTTGGTGGGCAGCCAACACGGCTGAGGGTCCACCAGAGGGCTTCCCTGTTGACGAAGTCGAAGGCCTTGATTAGGTAGATGAAAGCAATGTACAGGTTATGACGCTGTTCTAAGCACTTTTCCTGTATCTGGCGGGCAGCAAAGATCATGTCAGTGGTGCCACGTGATGGTTTAAAACCACATTGAGACTCTGGGAGGAAGTTTCCCGCCTCAGGAAGAAGTCTGTTTATGAGGCCTCGGGCTATAATCCTGCCAGCTACGGAGAGCAGCAAGATCTCACGTTAGTTGCCACAATCTGACTGGCCCCCCTTGTTCTTATAAATATTAACAATGGAGGCATCTTTAAGAGCTTGGGGGACTTCCTCCTTTTCCCTTATATTCTTCAGGAGAGAGTGGAGACGGCTGGTAAGTAGAGGTCCTCCTGCCTTATGAACCTCAGCTGGGATTCCATCAGACCTTGAGGTTTTGTTATTTTTCATCTGTTTGATGGCAGTAGCTACCTCATCCAGGGCTGGAGGATAGCTGAGGTTGGTCAGCTCTGGATGCTCAGGGACCTGCTGGGTAGTCAGGACATCAACATCGGTGTTTCGGTTGAGCAATGAATGGTAGTGCTCTTTCCAGCACTGAAGAGGCCTTCGTCGTCTTTCATTATGTGGTTACCGTCAGATGAGCGAAGGGGGGGCTGTGTCACGAGTGACTGGTCCATAAAATGCTTTAGTGGAAATGGAAAATTTGTGCATCTTGTGCTGATGTGCAAGTTTTTGTGTTTCACATGTTTCATTTTTAAGCCAGTCGTTCTTTAGATTGCGAAGTTCTCACTGAGCTGCAGCTTTCTTTTGCGGAAGGTATCAACTTTGGTCTGAGACTGAGGGTTGTTCTGCCAGTCAGTAACAGCAGCACGGTTATCATCGATGCGTACTTTGATTGCCACATAATTTTCGTCAAACTAGTCCTGTTGTATTCTTTTGAACTGGCCGAGGGTCTCTCTGCAGGTCTTTGTCATAACACTATTAAGAGTATCACATTCGGCACTGGAATTCACGTTGTTTGTTCTTTGTTGGGTTGTTTATAAGCCCATGTTCAAGCTGCTCTCTGAAAGCATGTGCTACCCCTGGATCCTCCAGACGCTTAGTATTAATACCTCTTCTGGAGCCTTGCTGCCTTCGCCGTTTTAGGGCATCGTGAAGGGAGAGCTTGGATCTGACAAGTCGATAATCAGTGTCACAGTGGTCTGAGCCACGCATGGCACGGGTGATGAGGACATATCGGCGATCTCTTTCTCTGACAATGTTGTAGTCAATGAGATGCCAGTGTTTGAATCGTGGGTGTTGCCACGATCCCTTGAACTTGTCGGCCTGCCTAAACAAGGTATTGGGGATAATGAGGTTGTGAGCAGCACACTTGCTGAGAAGGAGTAGGCCATTGAGATTACACCTGCCTAGTCCATTTCTCCCTATGGTTCCCGGCCAAACGTTAGCATCTTTGCCAACTCTGGCATTGAAGTCGCCAAGGAGCACAACCTTGTCTTCTCTGGGGATAGAGGTTAGTACTCTGTCAATGTCGGCATAAAGGGCCTCCTTGATGTTATCCTTTGCATCCAGTGTTGGAGCGTTTGCACTGATGAAAAAGGCATGACGTGAGTGATTCAGTGGGATTCGAAGAGTCATGAGGCGCTCATTGATCCCAATAGGCATTTCACTTAGCCTGTGTAGGATGCGTTGGCTGATGGCAAAGCCAACTCCATAAACGCGATTTGTCTCTGCAGCAGGGTTACCCTTCCAGAAGGTGTAGCCAGACCCCGGTTCTGTGAGTTGGCCCTCATCTGGGCGCCTGGACTCACTGATGGCTGCTATGTCGTTGTTATTCCTCGCCAGCTCTTTTGTCACAAGGGCAGTTCTTCTTTCAGGACAGGCATTTGTGCCGGTATCACGAAGGGTCCTGACATTCCATGCAGCGACCATAAAAGATTGTATGGTTTGCCTTTGTTTGGATCTGTAATTTTGATTGTGTTTTTGACCGCATAAGGATGACCTTACTGGGTGCGGTTGCCCAGTCAAGTTGGGTATATAGGCAGGCTATGTTTAGGGCACCTTTTCTAGCCCCCTTCCCGTGTGGGGTGAGCAGAGTGGCTCCTCGTAAGGGCTGCTTAGTCCCACAGAGAGGACTGGACTGCACTGCTGCCTATATCCCAGTGCATCTGCGCTGCCCTTGTGCATACTTGTGTCTAGAGACTCCCAGCAGTCATTTCTGCCTGTCCCGTCGCCACTCGTCCGTAACCATAGGACTTTTGGGAGGTAAAAGGCGTTTGATGATGAGGAGTGGAATGATGATGAGCTGTGTGATGACTGGGCGTGTGTTGATTTTTGTGGTGAGGCAGGAGCGCAGGCTGCAACCACACATCTTGGCTCTCCCTTTACCTTATCCAGTGGTGCAAGTGTTGCAACGACTGGGGAGAGGGAGAGTTGCAATGGACTGTCGATAGCCCAGTTTGTTGGGTTTCGCCTTAGTAGCCTGTCCATCAGGCATTGCCTTCGTCCGCCAGTGTTGTAGCTGGGTATCCATGGTGGTCACCTCTTCCGCCTACACCGCCGTTGGGGTTTTGTTGGAGCTCTGTAAGCATGTCTGCCTGATGCAGGGCTCCACCACAGATTTTTCGTTCGAGGTTTACTCCTGTAGCCAAGGTTAATCCGCAATGCAGCGGGGCGGTGGTTGGTAGGCGCCAAGATGTGTCCACATGCCAGTGAGCCTGTGTGCTATCCCTCTGGGGCCCACTGCTACTCCGAGATCCCCTGCTGATCTACTCTGGGCCCACGGGGCACCCTGTTACCGTTTTTTGCCACGAGGAGGCACAGCAGGAGTCTTGATGGTGAGGAGGCTGTGTACTGGCAGAGGAAGACTTATGGAAGTTGCTTCCCTGTTCGCCATGAGGGCTAGCCAGCGGCGGCAGCTGAAAGCGAGAAGGAGCAAGAAGTGCTGCCACACTAGACGCATTTCACCACCCTGTGTAGTGTGAGCACACACACACACACACACACACACACACACACACACACACACGCACACACTACTACTACTACTACTACTACTACTAACTACTACTACTACTACTTCTTTTTTTCTTTTTTTCAAACGTGGCATCCAGCCTCCCCCAATGGCCTCACTTTCGCCGCCTTTTTATTACCTTAATATTAAATATCCTAATACATAAGTATCTATCCTATATGTGATGAATTAGTTGAGCCCCAGATCTATGCGGCATTCAGTGACTGTAGCCTCATAGTCAACATTAGCAGCTGTTGTCGGCATTGGGGCCGAAGCTCTCGTTCCCCTGAGGCAGAGCAAAGCCGACCGAAGGAGAGAGAAAGACAGTCGACATCTCATCCAGGCTGTAACATAACTTCTGGGCTGCTGCTTCTGTTCGGAGATCACCTCCGCGAGTCTGGCGTAGAAACATCTTGCACTTGGTCCCATCCCACCAGAGGTTGTGAACACTAGAGGAGTGAAGCTGCCTTGATCAACGTTTTGAATTCTCTCCCCCTATGCCCTTATCTTGTCGTTTTCGTTCCTCCTGTGTGCAGCATCGAGAGCTAGGTTACGGTGACATGCTGCCATGGGATCAAAAATCCTGATGTCGAAGAAAGCTCGCTGTCCCGGCGTCCAGAATCCTCGAGCACTGACGTCAACACGGGCTTCATTAGACGTGTTTGAAGTCCTATGTTGGAAGATCTCACTGTCCAAAGGAACGAGGGTCAGTTCTACCATGACATCCCTGCAGATTTCCTTTAACATATTTGCTGTGAGGTCCCTTACTTCGTCATGCCTCATGCATATGAAGCCCCCTTTCTTGCACACCATGGCGTGATCGATGTCATAGGAAGAGCCACACACACAGTGGGAGGGCAAACCTTCTACTGGCCTACCGTATCTTAGAGCAATGGCATCTGTAAATTCTTGTTTATTGAGACTGAAACCATTTGCCCTTATCGGTAACGTAGTTAACCAGTTCAAGGTGCCCACCTCCTGCGCTATAGCTACTTTTTTATTCAAAATTTCTGGTACCTGCAGCAACAGTTGCTGCAGCTTATCATTTTGGCAGTGCTGTCATTCTGTCGTAATGGACCTACGAATCTTGTTTACTTCACTGGTATCCACCTCCCCTGTTGCGTTCTGGACTATTATGTGGTCCGTGAGGGCTGCCGTGAGCTTAAGTGAATTTTGATGTTCGGTGGCAGCAATCTCCTCTGGATTGGTTAGTCCCATACCTCCCAGTCTTGATGGAAGTGCAAGAAGTAATCTTTCTGGTGGGGTTAAAAGGGGATGTTTCACTAATTTGGGAATGAAATTGACACTGATAGCTTCTTCCAGAGGGTGGAGGAGGGGTCCGATATCGAGGATAGTACGCATCAGGTAGTTCTAACGATGCTTGACTCCATTGGTGAATGCAGCAAAAGCCGCATGTGGCTCTGTGTTAGCAATCGCAGACAGAGCTTGGATTTCACTGACCCACTCAGTCACCTATCCCGCTACGTACTTGGTCTTGAAGTCCGTTGTGCCAATTACTGCGCCTAGATGTCTTTGGCCGTCCTTTGGTATTTTCACCTCACTTCCGCCAAACACCTCCATTGCCCGTTCATAATGCTCTGGAGGAAGGACTTGCTGGCGTTTGGGTGGTACCCTATTTGTGGACTTGCGATGCTACCAAGTCCCACCACTTTTGATGCCCTCCACTTTTCCTGCTCCTGTACGGTCATCAGCATATGCCACTTGTTTGACCTCAGTTGTTTCAAATTGTATTTCTTGTTGGAGCACTGATAGGCCTATTACACACATTGCCATTGCAATAGGGTCCCCATGCGTTGTTCCCTCGGTTGACTGTAAGATGTTATCACCTCTTAGAGCCTTGTTGTTTACTATATAGAGGTCTGATGGATTCCTATACGAGTTTTCAACATACATTGCAAAGCTTGGACACTTGATCTTGATGTTGTGCAGTGCAGCCTTGCGGTTAAGTATGTTGAATGCTTTTGAAGCATCCACAAGGAGAACGGCCTCACAATCACGCTGCTCAAATATCATTCTCATGGCGTGAATGGCGGCTTCCCCGGAAGCCTGGTGGCCAGCACACACTTGTAGGTTCCGTGCTGCTGCCCTGACATCATCCTTTACCACCTCCATTATGCATTTTCCGATGATCCGCCTCAACACTTCCCCCACCCCTATAGGCATACATCCTGGATTCTTTTCCAGAGGAATGAGGCGGCAGGCCGTCAGGGCCTGGAGGTGATGGCAGCAAGAGGATGCCAGCTTTCTTGCAAGGACGGCAATGGCAGTACAGAGATCGCTTGCTACAGGGCCAAACTTGTTTGTGCTGGGGATGACTCTCCAACCGTTTGCATCCAGACATGAAGGGCCGGCTCCTCCTCGAGTCTTCAGTGCCTTTTTCCACACCATCTCTCCTGTTATTTTCTCGAACAGGACAGCGTTTGGTGGGATATAGTCACCCTCAAACCTGATGCCTTTTTCATCACTTGCAGGGGGATGTTTATCTTTCAGTAGTTTTAATGTCTCTCTGTTTCTTGGCATAACCCCACCGGAGGATTCCTCTGTGAGAGATCTTACCGCCAGAGACACTTTTCCCACACGCATTTTGTTTCCAAATTTTCTGCCCACGTCATCGGTGTTTTGCTTTCCGTCACCCATAATTTTTAGTCTCTCCTGCAGTGTTCTTGCTTCACATAGGAGATCAGCAAGGGCCCCAGTCTGCCACATTGCCAATCTTTTCTGCATTCCTGCAGCATTTTCTTTGTGCTTAGTCTTTGTGTGTGTCCTCTGACAAAATAGATGTGGTATTATTGCCAGTATTTGAAGAGCTAAAGGGGCGAGGAAGCGGTCCTGATTGTAATCAGTCATGAGGCGAGTCATCTCCCGAATCATTTCTTTGGTGGCCTCACACTTGGGTGGTTCAAATAGGTTAGCGGGCGACCACCTAACAATTTCTGAGTAGGTTTCTTTGACCCATATGTCTGCATTTTCCATCGACATGCCATTCCACTGAGGTGGCTGTCTCTCATTCTCCTCGTGGACATCTGCTACTAAGGGAGCACCATTTATTAGTACTACATTTTCGCGTTGAGTAGACTCACTGCTATCATTTAGGATATCATTGGGCGGTTGGGTCTCGGCGATATCCACTGTGGCCACCTGTGTCGGCTCCCTGCGACGTGGGTTCCGACAATGGTTTCCCTTTCTGCAATCCACACATGGTCGGTTGTTTCTCGCACATTCACAATCTACTACTACTACTACTTTGCTGCCAATCGGAATCGAGTATGACGATCATCCAAATCCTTAATAAGATAAAGATGTCACCTTCGTTGGTGAGCTCTGAGATGACTAGAGAGGTTGATATGGGACCGGCAGGGTCGTTCACAGATGTTACACGTGTGGAGGGTCACATCTAATGCTGGAGGGGCGGCGGCGGCGTCTTTCCGGCATTAGCGCTTGCCTGCCTCGTTATACAACCGGATTAACTCAAAAGTATTGACACCTTCTCGTGTGGTGCTCCTCCAAGGGTTACGGCAAGGAGTAATCGTCTCCCAGATGAGGGGGTCGATTTGTCACTTTTTCAGGTTTGTCTTAAAACTATCCTTATACCTTTTCAGTTGCCTGCCAGCGTTACGTTTACTATTCTTTATGTGACTGTAAATTAGCTGCTTTGGTAGTCTACTATCGTCCATGCAGGTAATATGGCCAGTCCAACGTAGTTGTTCATGGATAATGAAAGCATCAATGCTCCTACAGTTGGTGTCAGCAATAATACTAGCATTTGTTCTCTTGTCTTCCAGGCGAACTCGGAGGATGGAACGTAGACTACAGTACGTTGGTGAAAGTTTTCAAGTGCCTTGAGGTGCCACCTGTATGTGACCCCTGTCTCGCTACCATATAGCAGGGTGGGTAGGACTACTGCTCTATATACGTGCAACTTTGTAGATAATTTCAGTTCCCTATAGCTGAAGACATGCGTGCGGAATCTTCCAAAGCCTTGAGATGCACATCTGATCCGATGTTGAATCTCTTCATCGATGTCCGCAGTGGTGGACAGGAAGGAGCCAAGATACTGAAAGTGGGTAACATAAAACAGGATAGTACCGTTAAGCTGGATGGATGGTGGAGGTGTGGCTGAACCAGGGACAGGCTGAAATAGAATCTGATTCTTACGCATATTCACCTCATGCCGAAGCGTGCATATGCATTTGCATAGGTGTTCAAGATATCCTGTGGGTCATGTTCACTGTGAGCGACGAAGGTGACGTAAACTGCATGCTGAAGTTCAGTAATGGAAGCTGCCGACACCTTTGTTCCTGCCTGGAGTCGTCTTATATTGAAAAGACCCTTTATCCGATACTCGAAGTCCACCCCGCTGGCTTAATTGGCACTGGCACTAGTAAGGAAAGCAGGGGTAAAACAAGGAAGTGTGATTGACACCCATCCATGTTTTACCCATGTTTAGTTGGAGAAGAATTCACGATTGGGTGCCATTGTACAGGACACTGCCGTTCATGCCAACGTGGATTTGCCTCACAATGGCAATGAATTTTGGTGGGCAGGCAAAACCGCTGAGGGTCCGCAAGAGGGCTTCCCTGTTGACCGAGTCGAAGGCCTTGGTTAGGTCGATGAAGGCCATGTACAGGTCAAGACGCTGTTCTCTGCACTGTTCCTGTAACTGGCTGGCAACAAAGATCATGCCATTGGTTTATGTGATGGTCTAAAGCCACATTGAGATTCTTGTGGGACGTTTTCAGCCTCAGGAAGAAGTCTGTTTAGGAGGACTCGGGCGATAATCCTGCCAGCTATGGAGAGCAGCGAGATCCCGCGGTAGCTGCCACAGTCTGGCCGGTCTCCAGGAGAGAGTGGAGAGGGCTAGTAAGCAGAGGTCCACCTGCTTTATACACCTCGGCTGGGATTCCATCAGGCCCCAAGGCTTTGTTATTTTTCATCAGTTTGATGGCAGTAGCTACCTCATCCGGGGATGGTTATTGATATTGATATTGAAAAAGTTTATTTAGCCAGAAGAACACAGATATAGAGTCGAAAATAATAACAATATTAACATGGCTGATCCAGTTGAGAGCCTGAGCTCTCTTGAAGGCACCTGATATGTGTTGTACATTTATCTGAAGGAAGTATTATGTAACATATCATCTGGAATCGTACACATAGCATGTTTGGGGGTGCTGGTGGTAGAGTGGTACCGCTCTTGCCTTCGCAAGCGAGATGTCACGGGTTCGATTCCCGGGCCGGTGGAAGTTGTTTGGTCATACTTCCTAGCCCCCATTAGTCCCTGTTCACCTAGCAGTAAAGTAGGTACCTGGTGTAAATCGAAAGTTGCGAATTCGTATTCAGGGACAAGTTGTTGGAGCTTCCAATAACTTGATGACATAAACCATTGACTCTTCAGGCTTCTATGCCCTTGACTCGTCAGGCTTCTACGCCCTTAACTCATGAGACATAAAGGCAAGCATGAACTTAGCATGCTTCCCTGTTGGGCACTCTAAACGCTTCTGCACTTCACCTTACACAAGGATGTAGGGGAGTGCCCAATAAATAATAATAAAAAAAAAAAAAACATAGCATGTTGGTAGTAAGAACATATCAGAATGTTACCTCGGTTATCACTTCGATATTTATTTTTTTTAGTTTTTATATATATATATTTTTTTTACATTATATTATAAGTATACACAGACTTTACAGTGGATTTGGTATCATAAATATGATAAGGAGAGGAAGCATTACAACATGGGTTGTATTAAGGTGGAACAAACAGACATAGCTGTCAGTATCATGTCCAGTTGGCAACTATATTTATTGCAGTGGTAATTTTTATCTGTCTACATGATAATATCTGATAAAACGGTTTTGGTGGTATAATAAAAGCAGGAATATAAATTAGGTATTACCAAAAATGTTAGTACTTAGACAATAGATAGCTGAGGTGAGTCAGCTCTGGATGCTGTGGGTCCTCCTGGGTTGTCAGGACATCCACATCGGTGTTTCGGTTGAGCAGTGAATGGTATTGGTCTTTCCAGCTCTGATGGATGCCTTCGTCTTTTATTAGGGAGTTACCATCGTACGGGCAGAGCCGGGCTACACCATGAGGAGTTGGGCTATATATTGTTTTAGCGGAATTGAAAAATCCATGCATCTTTTGTTGATCCACAAATTTTTCCATTTCACAATCTATATTTTTCCACCAATCATTCATTAGTTTGCGAAGTCGCGCTGGACCACCATTTTCTTCTCGTGGGAGGCATCAGCTTTGGCCCGAGACTTTGGGTTGTTCTGCCATTCAGTGAGAGCAGCACGTATACTATTGATGACTACTTCGATTTCTGGGTCATTTTTATCAACCAATCCTGGTGTTTTCTTTTAATCTGACCGAGGGTCTCGTTGAAAGTTTTTGTGATTACACCTTTGATGGGACAACATTCAACATTCGGATTTAGGTTGTTTGTTGTTGGGTTGTTATCAGCCCCTCGATGACCTGCTCTCTGAAAGCATATGCTAACACTGGATCCTCCAGTCGCTTGGTGTTTAACCCTCTTCTGAAGGCATGTTGCCTTAGCCTTTTTGGGGCGACCTGAAGGGGAGAGTTTGGCTCTGACTAGCCGATGATCTGTGTCACATTAGTCTGAGCCACTCATTGCTCCTGTGATGAGTACATATCGGCGATATCTTTCTCTGACAATGATGTAGTCAATGAGATGTCAATGTTTGGATCGTGGGTGTTTCAAAGAACCTTTCAACTTGTTGGCCTGCCTAAACAAAATGTTTGTGAGAGTGAGGTCGTTTTCAGCACACTTCCTGAGGAGGAGTAGGCCGTTGGGATTACACTTGCCCACACCTTTTTTCCTTATGGTTGCCTGCCATATGTCAGCATCTCTGCCAACTCTGGCATTGAAGTCGCCTAGGAACACAACCTTATCTTTTCTGGGGATAGAGGTTAGCACTATGTGAAAGTCGGCATAAAATGCCTCCTTTTTATCATCCACTACATCCAGTGTTGGGGCATATGCACTGACGAAGAAGGCATGACGAGAGTGATTCAGTGGGACTCTTAGCATTATGAGACATGCTTTGATCCAAACAGGCATTTAAGTTAGTCTATGTAGGATGGATTGGCGAATGGCAAAGCCAGCTCCATAAATGTGGTTTCTCTCCACAGCAGGCTTACCCTTCCAGAAGAAGGTATAGCCAGACCCCGTTCTTTGAGTCGACACTTTTCTGGGAGCCAAGACTCACTAATGGCTGCTATGTCGATGTTATACCTAGACAGCTCTTTTGCCACAAGGGCAGTTCTTCTTTCAGGACGCTCATTTGTGTCAGTATCCAGAAGGGTCCTGATATTCCATGCAGCGACCATTAGAGGTTGTATAGTTTATTTTTGCTTTGATCTGCGATTATATTTATGTTTCTACCACATTAGAATGACCTTACTGGGTGCGGTTGCCCAGTCAGGTTGGTTTTTAGGCAGGTTATGTTAAGAGCACCTTTTCTAGCCCTCTCTCCATGCTGAGTAAGCAGAGTGGCTCCTCAAAAGGGCTGCTCAGTGTCACACAGGACTGGATTGCACTTTTTGCCTTGATCCCAGTGCATAAACAACCATCTTATCTATGCCACCCATATGCAGAGTTGTGACTCGAGACTCCCGGCCGTCATCTCTGCCTGTCCCCGTCGCCACTTATCTGTCGTTAGAGGACTTTTGAGGCGCATAGAGGTTTTGTTGATGATGAGAATATAATGAGCTGGATGATTTGCATGTACGTGAGTTGATTTATGTGGTGAAGCAGTGGTGCAAATAGCTCCACCGACTGGGGAGAGGGAGAGTTGTAATGGACTGCCGATAGTGCAGTTTGTTGGGTTTCGCCTGAGTAGCTTGTCCATCTTGTATTGCCTTCATCCGCCGGTGTAGTCATTGGGTGCCCATGTTGGTGATCTCTTTCGTTCATACTGCCATTGCGCTCTTACTGGAGCTCTGTAAGCATGTCTACCTGATGCGGGGCTCCACCACAGATATTTCATACAGGGTTTACTCCCGTAGCCTTATACCTGCGAAGGATAATCTGCCAAGCAGGCCAGTGTTTGTCAGGCACCAGGATATGTCACCGACCCAGTGGGCCTATGTGTTGTCCCTCTGGGGCCCACTTCTGCTCTTAGATCCCCTGCTGGTCTAGCCTAGGCCACGAGGCACCCACTTACCTTGTGTTGCCACTAGGAGGCACAGCAGGAGTGTTGATGGTGAAGATGCTGTGTACTGGCAGGGGAAGAATTGTGCAAGGTTGCTTCCCTGTTCACCACGAGGGCTAGACACACACACACTCTAACCACGATGTTAGTAGTCGACACACGCACACACTAATCACGTAGCTAATAATCCTTACACACTAACCACGTAGCTAGTAGTCCACACAAACACTAACCACGTAGCTAGTAGTCCACACACACACACACACACACTACATCCATGACCACCGAAGGGTCAAGACGTACCTGGCGCTCCTCTCGGAGCAGCCAGGTCAACTGTTAAGTTGGCCCATACCAACCCCCTCCCCTGAACCCTCCTCCCCACCGGAATTTCAACAAGTTCTCGCCAGAAGTTACAATTTCATTTAGGAAAGGAACGGAACCAGTGTTAAACAGAGGTAAACAGTGGTGAACAGTGCTTAAGTCAGTGAGAACAACTCAACAGTAACAGTGGTACCCAAGTTAACCTTCACACAGTGAGGTCCCAGGTACCCAGTGATAACGGCTCGTGAGGCCCAACAACAACCAGCGATGTGTTAGTCCGTCTACGATAGGAAGGCCTAAGACCAAACCTCACTCATATAACACCATCTGTGAGGGAATTACTACACCACATGTCCCTCATAACACCATATGTGAGGGAATTACTACACCACGTCAAGTCCCTCATCACACCATCTGTGAGGGAATTACTACACCACGTGAGGTCCCTCATAACACCATCTGTGAGGGAATTACTACACCACGTCAGGCCCCTCATAACACCATCTGTGAGGGAATTACTACACCACGTGATGCCCCTCATAACACCATCTGTGAGGGAGTTACTACACCACGTGAGGCCCCTCATAACACCATCTGTGAGGTAATTACTACACCACGTGAGGTCCCTCATAACACCATCTGTGAGGTAATTACTACACCACGTGAGGTCCCTCATAACACCATCTGTGAGGGAATTACTACACCACGTGAGGCCCCTCATAACACCATCTGTGAGGTAATTACTACACCACGTGAGGTCCCTCATAACACCATCTGTGAGGGAATTACTACACCACGTGAGGCCCCTCATAACACCATCTGCGAGGGAATTACTACACCACGCCAGGTCCCTCATAACACCATCTGAGGGAACTACTACACCACGTGAGTTCCTCCTAACACCATCTGGGAGGGAGTTACTACACTACGAGTTTGCTGTTCAACACCTACATTAATCTCTATGTTCACTGTATGTTCCTTTACCTTTCTCTAATGAAGGCTTTTGTTAAACCACCAATGTATGTAATAAGTCATTTATGTCCAATGTATATTTCCAGCCTTCGGGCTGCAGAATTTTTTCAATAAACCGTTAATTATTATTATTATTATTATTATTATTACACACACACACACTAACCACTATGTTAGTAGTCGACACACACACACACACACACATTAATAACGTACCTAATTGTCCACACACACTAACCACGTAGCTAGTAGTCCACACACACTAACCACATAGCTAGAAGTCCACACACACTAACCACGTAGCTAGTAGTCCACACACACTCTAAGCACGTAGCTAGTAGTCCACACACATACTAAGCACGATGCTAGTAGTCCACACACACTAACCACGTAGCTAGTAGTCCACACACACTAATCACAAAGCTAGTAGTCCACACACACTAACCACGTAGCTAGTAGTCCACACACACTCTAAGCACGTAGCTAGTAGTCCACACAGTATACTAAGCACGATAGCTAGTAGTGTCCACACACACTAACCACGTAGCTAGTAGTCCACACACACTAACCACAAAGCTAGTAGTCCACACACACTAACCACGTAGCTAGTAGTCCACACACACACTAAGCACGTAGCTAGTAGTCCACACACATACTAAGCACGATGCTAGTAGTCCACACACACTAACCACGTAGCTAGTAGTCCACACACACATTAAGCACGTAGCTAGTAGTCCACACACAAACTAAGCACGATGCTAGTAGTCCACACACACTAACTGCCAGTCCTCTTTATATAAAAATGACCCTTCACATTTTGGGTATATTGTTGATAGATTTATACACAGCTCTCAGTAAGTAATTGAAAATATTCATTTCATCGAGTTTTTTACTTCTATTGATTGTAGTGAAACATTATTCCCGCCATAGTGACAGAGATGCTTTCACTTTTAGGATGTGAAATGCTGTCATATTTGGAGTGCTGATTCATTTTAGTTGTAGAGAAAAAATTCGACTGTTGGACACACACACACACACACACACTCACACCGTGGTGGTGGTGGTTACGGCGGCAGCGGCGGCGGCACACAAGGCTTCACAGGCCAGATGTTCCTATAGTTAACTCTCACTTGGGCCGCGGGATTAAGTTAAGGTTGAGCCTAAGTACAAGTTAGACGTCACAGTTTGGTCACCATCTTTCTAGTGTTCTCTATAATGCCCCGATTACAGGTTACACCGCACTGTGTCGATCGTCTGTTTTATGCGATTTAACCTAACTTAACCTAACCGAAGCTAACCTGATCCAGGGACGGATCCTGGGGGGTCCGGATCCCCTCTTTTCATCTATAAGTTCCAAGACCTTTTCTTTAATGCAGTATTGAACTCAGGCGTTTGTGTATAGTAAAAATTACTTACTATTGACCTCAGAATATCTCCTAATATTAAGTGCACATGGCTTCAAAATAGTCTCAAAATGCTCATTATATTGTTACTCTCCAAAATCCTCCAGCTCGGTGGGCCTTTGCTATGCTCACCAAGTTCCCCCCGCCCCTTTTGATATTCTTGGATCCACCCCCTGTCATCTTGTAACTATGATTGTAAAAATTCGCATAAAACAGATGATCGTTCATGTGGGATGACACCCAATTATGTACAGTCAGCCGACTGTACCCTGGGTCTCGTGCTGGCAATTTTACCTGGCAATACTTGGTAAAGGCAGAATGTATGCAAAGGTGATTGTGATTGGTGGATCTGTTTTCGGTTGTATCACTCTCAGGATAAATATTAAACAAACCAAAGGTAGAATTTTTATAATTATAAACTATTCATTGTTATTTAAGGTCATGAGAAGTTTCCATATGGTCGTATGTTTGTTTAAATAATGAGGAAAATTTGATGTGAAGATCTTGTGGCAGCTGTGGGTGTAGTTGGGTTGCCAATTCATTAATAATTTGCTTCATTATTGAAGCAAATATACGAAAATTTGGAAACTTCTCATGACCTTAAATAACAATGAATAGTTTATAATTATAAAAATTCTACCTTTGGTTTGTTTAATATTTATCCTGAGAGTGATACAACCGAAAACAGATCCACCAATCACAATCACCTTTGCATACATTCTGCCTTTACCAAGTATTGCCAGGTAAAATTGCCAGCACGAGACCCAGGGTGGGGTCGGTGCATCTTTGGCTGACTGTACATCCATTGTTGATGGGTCAGTCCAATGTCATGTTTTAGCATCTTTAAATTAGTCAATTCGATGGAACTGTCACATCCCCAGTAGCTTTGGCATACTAGTGATGCTTACCTTCATTATATATCTACTTCAGGAGAAAACTCACCTACTCGTCCCTATCTGTTCTCAGACACACAACCCTGGCAAGAGGTGAGAGACCTCGCATGACGGAGGGTAAGTAGTCTTGACGATGTATTACCCTACACCACCCCCGCGCCGCCCACTGTTACGATCCACTATTGTCGCAGAATGATACTCTCTTATATAACAGGATTTTGGTGCAGAGGGTGTGAGGTGACTGTTTATATTTAGTGTGAGGTTGTGAGTGTTTGTCTAGTGTGAGGATGTGAGTGTAGAATGTTTAGTGTGAGGTTGTGAGTGTTTATGTCTAGTGTGAGGTTGTGAGTGTTTGTGTAATGTGAGGTTGTGAGTGTAGATTGTTTACTGTGACGTTGTGAGTGTTTGTCTAGTGTGAAGTTGTGAGTGTGGAATGTTGAGTGTGAGGTTGTGAGTGTTTATGTCTAGTGTGAGGTTGTGAGTGTGGAATGTTTGGTGTGCAGTTGTGAGTGTTTTTGTCTAATGTGAGGTTGTGAGTGTACAATGTCTAGTGTGAGGTTGTGGGCTTTTGTCTAATGTGAAGTTGTGAGTGTAGAATGTTTACTGTGACGTTGTGAGTGTTTGTCTAGTGTGAGGTTGTGAGTGTGGAATGTTTAGTGTGCAGTTGTGAGTGTTTTTGTCTAGTGTAAAGTTGTGAGTGTTTATGTCTACCGTGAGGTTGTGAGCGCTTATGTCTAGTGTGAGGTGAGCGTTTGTCTAGTGTGGAGTTGTGAGTGTACAATGTTTAGTGTGGGATTGCGAGTGTACAATATTTAGTGTGAGGTTGTGAGTGTACAATACTTAGTGTGAGGTTGTTAGTGTACAATATTTAGTGTGGGGTAGTGAGTGTACAATAATTAGTTTGAGGTTGTAAGTGTACAATATTTAGTGTGAGGTTGTGAGGGTTCAATGTTTAGTGTGGGGTTGTGAGTGTACAATATTTAGTGTGAGGTTGTGAGTGTACAATAATTAGTGTGAGGTTGTTAGTGTACAATATTTAGTGTGAGGTTGTGAGTGTACAATATTTAGTTTGAGGTTGTAAGTGTACAATATTTAGTGTGAGGTTGTGAGGGTTCAATGTTTAGTGTGAAGTTGCGAGTGTACAATGTTTAGTGTGAGGTTGTGAGTGTACAATGTTTAGTGTGAGGATGTGAGTGTACAATACTTAGTGTGAGGTTGTGAGTGTACAATATTTAGTGTGGGGTTGTGAAGGTTCAATGTTTAGTGTGAAGTTGCGAGTGTACAATATTTAGTGTGAGGTTGTGAGTGTACAATACTTAGTGTGGGGTTGTGAGTGCACAATATTTAGTTTGAGGTTGTAAGTGTACAATATTTAGTGTGAGGTTGTGAGGGTTCAATGTTTAGTGTGAAGTTGCGAGTGTACAATGTTTAGTGTGAGGTTGTGAGTGTACAATACTTAGTGTGAGGTTGTGAGTGTACAATATTTAGTGTGGGGTTGTGAAGGTTCAATGTTTAGTGTGAAGTTGCGAGTGTACAATGTTTAGTGTGAGGTTGTGAGTGTACAATATTTAGTGTGAGATTGTGAGTGTACAATATTTAGTGTGAGGTTGTGAGTGTACAATACTTAGTGTGAGGTTGTGAGTGTACAATATTTAGTGTGGGGTTGTGAGTGTACAATACTTAGTGTGAGGTTGTGAGTGCACAATATTTAGTGTGAGGTTGTGAGTGTACAATACTTAGTGTGAGGTTGTGAGTGTACAATATTTAGTGTGGGGTTGTGAGTGTGCAAAATTTAGTGTGAGGTGAATGTACAATATTTATTGTTTTGTGAGTGTACAATGTTTAGTGTGAGGTTGTGAGTGTACAATACTTAGTGTGAGGTTGTGAGTGTACAATATTTAGTGTGAGGTTGTGAGTGTACAATACTTAGTGTGAGGTTGTGAGTGGACAATATTTAGTGTGAGGTTGTGAGTGTACAATACTTAGTGTGAGTTTGTGAGTGTACAATATTTAGTGTGGGGTTGTGAGTGTACAATACTTAGTGTGAGGTTGTGAGTGTAAAATATTTAGTGTGAGGTTGTGAGTGTACAATACTTAGTGTGAGGTTGTGAGTGTACAATATTTAGTGTGAGGTTGTGAGTGTACAATACTTAGTGTGAGGTTGTGAGTGTACAATATTTAGTGTAGGGTTGTGAGTGTACAATACTTAGTGTGAGGTTGTGAGTGTACAATATTTAGTGTGGGGTTGTGAATGTACAATTCTTAGTGTGAGGTTGTGAGTGCACAATATTTAGTGTGAGGTTGTGAGTGTACAATACTTAGTGTGAGGTTGTGAGTGTACAATATTTAGTGTGGGGTTGTGAGTGTACAAAATTTAGTGTGAGGTGAATGTACAATATTTATTGTTTTGTGAGTGTACAATGTTTAGTGTGAGGTTGTGAGTGTACAATACTTTGTGTGAGGTTGTGAGTGTACAATATTTAGTGTGAGGTTGTGAGTACTTAGTGTGAGGTTGTGAGTGTACAATATTTAGTGTGAGGTTGTGAGTGTACAATACTTAGTGTGAGGTTGTGGTGTACAATATTTAGTGTGGGTTGTGAGTGTACAATACTTTGTGTGAGGTTGTGAGTGTACAATGTTTAGTGTGAGGTTGTGAGTGTACAATATTTAGTGTGAGGTTGTGAGTGTACAATACTTAGTGTGAGGTTGTGAGTGTACAATGTTTAGTGTGGGGTTGTGAGTGTACAATATTTATTGTGAGGTGAGTGTACAATATTTATTGTTTTGTGAGTGTACAATATTTAGTGTGAGGTTGTGAGTGTACAATACTTAGTGTGAGGTTGTGAGTGTACAATATTTATTGTGAGGTTGTGAGTGTTCAATGTTTAGTGTGAGGTTGTAAGTGTACAGTACTTAGTGTGAGGTTGTGAGTGTACAATATTTATTGCTTTGTGAGTGTACAATGTTTAGTGTGAGGTGAGTGTATAATATTTATTGTGATGTTGTGAGTGCACAATACTTAGTGTGATGTAAGTGTACAGTACTTAGTGTGAGGTTGTGAGTGTTACAATACTTAGTGTGAGGTTGTGAGTGTACAATACTTAGTGTTAGGTTGCGAGGAAATAAAACTGAACTAAGGAAATCAAAACTGAACTGAATACGGAAACACTTTGGATAGAATTAATCAATGGTAGGGAACAATTAATTGCAGGAGTCATATATAGACATCCTAATCTTGATAAAGTTAATGAGCGACTGATTTGGGATGAAATGCGCAGGGCATCCAGGCATAGCAAAGTCTGTATAGTAGGCGACTTTAACTTTAGCCAAATAGATTAAAACATAAGAACATAAGAAAATAAGGAGTCTGCAATAGGCCGGTTGGCCTGTACATGGCAGCTCCTGTCGAGAGTTACTACCACTCTCTATCATCCATGAATCTATCCAGCCTCCTTTTGAAACTTTCCAGCATTCCAGCACTTACTACAAAGTTGCTAAGCTTGTTCCACTCGTCCAGCACCCTATTTGTGAACCAGTTCCTTCCTATCTCCCTCCTAAACCTAAACTTATCCAACTTGAATCCGTTGCTCCGAGTCCTATCCTGCTCGGATATTATAAGAACTTTATCTATATCCCCTTTATTGATTCCTTTCACCCACTTAAATACTTCTATCATATCTCCCCGCACTCTTCGTCTTTCTAGGGAATGCAAGTTAAGTTTCTTTAACCTATCCTGATATGGAAGGTTTCTAAGTCCCGGAATCATTTTTGTCATTCTTCGCTGCACCGACTCTAGTGAATTTATATCCATTCTATAATAGGGGCACCAGAACTGAACCGCATAATCGATGTGCGGCCTGACTAGCGCAAGATATAGTTGCAATAAGACCTCTGCACTCTTGTTACTTACACTTCTAGAAATAAAACCCAATACTCTGTTTGCCTTATTTCGAACATTAACGCACTGTTTTCTAGGCCGTAGGTCCGGGCTTACAAGTACCCCTAGGTCTCTTTCACAAGTCGACTTCTCTAGGTTGATGTTGTTAAGGCTGTATACATTATAAGTATTTGTTCTTCCAACATTAAGTACGCTGCACTTGCTGGTGTTGAATTTCATTTGCCATTTTTCAGACCACCCCTGCAGTTTATTTAGATCCTCCTGTAATACATTTGCATCCTGCCCTGAATTAATTTGCCGCCCTATTTTGGTGTCATCCGAAAACTTGCTTATGTCACTGCTGATCCCAGTATCTAAATCGTTTATGTAGATTATGAACAAGAGTGGACCTAGTACTGACCCCTGGGGAACCCCACTGGTTACACGGCCCCACTCAGATTTAACACCATCTACGCTCACCCTCTGCGTTCTATCGGTGAGGCATGATTTTATCCAATTTAAAACTTTCCCCTCGATACCATGAGCCTTAATTTTTCACAGAAGCCTCTGATGCGGTACTCTGTCAAATGCTTTGCTAAAGTCTAAGTAAATAACATCGTAATTTTCGTCATTATCTACTACCTCGAAGACTTTCCTAAAAAACGTTAGCAGATTTGTTAGACAAGATTTTCCCTTTGTAAACCCATGTTGAGAGTCGTAGATTAATTTGCTTTTCTCTAGATGCGATCGGATGCTATCTGCTATAATTGATTCAAGAAATTTCCCCACTACTGACGTCAAACTGATCGGCCGGTAATTTGACGCTGATGCTCTGTCTCCCTTTTTGAATATGGGTACTACATTTGCCTGTTTCCACAAGTCTGGCACAACTCCAGTGTCTAATGATTTTGTAAATAAGTTTACGAGGGGTCCGCTAATCTGTTCCCTACACTCTTTCAAGACTCGAGGGAAAATTTCATCCGGCCCTGGGGATTTTGTTTTCTTTAGTTTATTTATCTTCTTAAGAACATCCTCTTTTCTGATAGTGATATTCTTTAATTTCTCTTCTTCCTTTCCCTTAAATATCAGTTCCACCTCTGGAATTTCCTCGCGAATTTCTTCTGTGAAAACTGATAAGAAGTAGCTGTTCAATGCTTTGCTTATTTCTTCACTACCATTTATCACTTCTCCCCTCCCTGACTTTAAAGGCCCAACTTTGTCCTTGACCTTTGTTCTATATACCTGGAAAAATCCCTTGGGATTCGCCTTGGATTCTCTTGCTATTTTGATTTCATAGTCTCTCTTTGCTTTCCTTACATTTTTCTTAACATTCCTAGATAGTTCATTATACCTGTTTCTGAGCTGCTCCTCCCCTCCCTTTAATTTCTTATATATTCCTTTCTTTATTCCTATGTCATGTTTAAGTTTTCTGGTCATCCACCTTGGCTCATTCTTATTTGACCAAATTTTTCTGTATGGTATATTTTGTTCTTGTGCTTTATGTAGTATACTAGTGAATATATTATAGTCATGATCAATTGTTGTGTCATCTATGACCTCACCCCTTCCTACTGGGAACTGAAGTGACATGGGGTACCATCCTGCATAAACACATCAGTGCGGCATTTTTCAATAGACCCGGGCAAATAATCATAAAGCAGCTCCAAGTAGTTAAATTGGTTCATCATCACATTCCTAGGTAGCACAACAAGATCACCAGTTCCAGCGTACAAGAAGCAACCCCACACCATTAGTGACTGAGTATGCTTAACTGTGGTAAAGGTGAACTTGGGGTCAAGTGAATCACTTCCCGGGGCTCCTGTACATATTAAAAGTACGACTTCCAAAAAGAAAACGTTGCCTTGTCACTCCACAGCACGTGCTGCCAGTTGGTCGTATCCCACAGAGTTTTAACCTAGGCTAAACGACCCTACGCTGCATCTGGACAAGGGTGAGGAGTGGTTTCTTGTGTGAGCTGTGGCTGCGAAACTGCAGGTCGTCATGGATGCTGCGGTGTTCGGTCCTTACAGAAACATCACCTAGAAGTACAGTTTTTTCTTTTAATTCCCATGCTAACAGACGTGGATTAGCATCAAGTTGCCTTTTAAGAACAGTTAATGTGCGTTGGGAAGTTTTTCGAGCCTTCCCTGGCCGTCTGTTGTGCACTGGTATTGCCAACCTGCCGTCATCTTGAAATCGTTTAATCCAAATGTGAACTAATTGCTCACTCACACCAACAATTTTTGATATTTCCTTTACAGATTTATTGCCCTTATGTAGACTAATATTTGGCGCTATCTTCTCTTTTCTTAAATCTATCCCATTGTGGTAAAAAAAAGCAAAGAAACAACGGGGCTTGTGGCAATAAATATGGGCAATGTGTGGGGGGGGGGGGGTAAAACTCATAAATCTTCGTTCACAAAATTTACGCGGGCAACTGGTGAACGTTTTGATTGCTGGCTGACTTGTCCTCAAGTCTCCCTTCGCTGCCAGAAGTACAATGCCAGCCTCAGCCCCAGCTGGCTGGCGTAGAGGGGTGTGAGACACTTCAGCAAAGATCACTTCCCGTCGACCACCTCGAGCATAATGAAAAGGCGAGGAATGTAGGTAGAAGAATAAATCGTGGTGAAGTTTACCTCCGAGACTATTATAAGGAATTGGCCAGTAGGGTTAAAACCGAGATAAGAAAAGCAAAGAGGAATAATGAACCGATGGTAGCAAGGGAGGCAAAGTCAAACCCCAAGGGATTCTTTCAAATGTATCAAACTAAAACATGAAGAAAGATTGGACCAATACAGTCAGATACCGGCGAGCTAACTGATAACGACGGAGAAATGAGTAATAATCTGAATAAATATTTTCCAAGTTTTCACCACCGAAAATTTAAACATGATACCCGAGGCGCCGACTATATACAGAGATAGAGAAGAAAATAGATTAAGCGAGTTAATAGTGACTAGTAACGATGTTAGTAAGCAAATAGACAAGCTAAAGAATAATAAGTCACCAGGTCCCGATAAAATATTTGCTTGAGTATTAAAGGAATGTAAGGAAGAGCTTAGCAAATTTGTTTAACATGTCCTTAAAAACGGATGTAGTACCAGAATCCTGGAGGATAGCGAATGTAATACCGATTTTCAAGAAGGGAGATAGATCACTATCCTCTAACTACCGTCCAATCAGTTTAACATCAATTGTAGGCAAATTACTGGAAACAAAAATTTCAATTCTATTCGAAATCACCTGGAGAAGCACAAGTTGAGCAATGATTCCCAAGATGGCTTCACAAGCGGGCGTTATGTCTAACTAATCTATTAACATTCTTTTCAGCTGTTTTCTAATCAGTGCACGAGAGGCACGACTATGATGTGGTATATCTTGACTTTAGCAAAGCCCTCGAAAGAGTCTCCCACGAAAGACTAACAAGAAAAGTGAAGGCTCATGGCATTGGAGGAGATATTCCAAAATGGATTAGTGCGTGGTTACAGGACAGGAAACAGCGAGTGAACATTAACGGCACTAAATCCGATTGGAGTAACGTGTCTAGTGGAGTACCCCAAGGCTCAGTACTTGGACCATTATTATTTATTATATACATAAACGACATAGATATCGACGTAGACAGCAACATAAGTAAATTTGCTGATGACACTAAAATAGAGTGTGTAATTAAATCTGACGAGGACTCGGCAAAACTACAGGAAGATCTAATCCAATTTTCGAATGGTCTGAAAAATGGCAGATGAAATTCAATGTGGACATATGTAAAGTACTTAGTACAGAGAAACCAGATATCAAATGAACAACGATGTTATAGAGAAATCTGAATGTAAGAAAGATTTAGGAGTAATGATAAAGTAAGATTCGTAAGCCAAGTAAACGATATGTATTTGCTCGAAACAAGGCAAACAAAGTACTTGGGTTCATACAAAGGAGTGTTAGTTACAAGACTAAAGACGTCATCCTAAAACTATATCTTGTGCTTGTGAGACCTCACTTGGATTACGCAGTTCAATTCTGGGCACCGTATTACAGAATGGATATAGAATCCCTAGAAAGAATTTAGAGGAGAATGACAGCACTAATCCCGGGCATTAGGAACCTTGAGTACAGAAACAGGATAAAGCATCTAAATTTGCACTCCCTCGAGAGACGTAGAGTGAGGGGCGATATGATAGAGGTGTATAAATGGAAGTCAGGGCTAAACAGAGGGGACATTACAAAGGTACTCAAACTATCCAACCGGGAGCGAACTCGTAACAATGGTTTTAAATTAGACTAATTTATATTTAGGCTCGAAAGGGGAAACATTGGTTTTGAAATAGAGTAGTGGATGAATGGAACAAGTTACCAAACATCATCATCAACTCGACTACGCTGGATAGCTTCAAACATAGGTTGGAGGGATACATGAGCAATAGGGGTTGGGTGTAAATGGGACTGCAGTTTCCTCCCTTCTTATGTTTTTATGTTGTTAAGTGTACAATATATATTGTGAGGTTGTGAGTGTACAATACTTAGTGTGAGGTTATGAGTGTACAATACTTAGTGTGAGGTTGTGAGTGTACAATACTTAGTGTGAGGTTGTTAAGTGTACATGTTTAATGTGAGGTTGTGAGTGTACAATACTTAGTGTGAGGTTGTAAGTGTACAATACTTAGTGTGAGGTTGTGAGTGTGCATGTTTAGTGTGAGGTTGTGAGTGTACAATACTTAGTGTGAGGTTGTGAGTGTACAATACTTAGTGTGAGGTTGTGAGTGTACAATACTTAGTGTGAGGTTGTGAGTGTACAATACTTAGTGTGAGGTTGTGAGTGTACATTTTGTATGAGGTTGTGAGTGTACAATACTTAGTGGAGTGCAAGGTTGGAGGAGTGTACAAGTGTGAGATTGTGAGTGTACAATACGTGTGTGAGGTTGGAGGTGTACATGTTTTGTATGAGGTTGTGAGTGTACAATACTTAGTGTGAGGTTGTGAGTGTACAATACTCAGTGTGAGGTTGTGAGTGTACAATACTTAGTGTGAGGTTGTGAGTGTACAATACTTAGTGTGAGGTTGTGAGTGTACATGTTTTGTGAGGTTGTGAGTGTACAATACTTAGTGTGAGGTTGTGAGTGTACAATACTTAGTGTGAGGTTGTGACTGTTCATGTTTTGTATGAGGTTGTGAGTGTACAATCTTAGTGTGAGGTTGTGAGTGTGTACAGTGTGAGGTTGTGAGTGTACAATACTTAGTGTGAGGTTGTGACTGTTCATGTTTTGTATGAGGTTGTGAGTGTACAATACTTAGTGTGAGGTTGTGAGTGTACAATACTTAGTGTGAGGTTGTGAGTGTACAATACTTAGTGTGAGGTTGTGGGTGTACAATGCTTAGTGTGAGGTTGTGAGTGTACAATACTTAGTGTGAGGTTGTGGTGTACATGTTTTGTATGAAGTTGTGGAGTGTACAATACTTAGTGTGAGGTTGTGAGTGTACTTTAGTGTGAGGTTGTGAGTGTACAATACTTAGTGTGAGGGTTGTGAGTGTACAATACTTAGTGTGAGTTGTGAGTGTACAATACTTAGTGTGGTTGTGAGTGTACATGTTTTGTATGAGGTTGTGAGTGTACAATACTTAGTGTGAGGTTGTGAGTGTACAATACTTAGTGTGAGGTTGTGGAGTGTACAATACTTAGTGTGAGGTTGTGGTGTACATGTTTTGTATGAGGTTTGAGTGTACAATACTTAGTGTGAGGTTGTGAGTGTACAATACTTAGTGTGAGGTTGTGAGTGTACAATACTTAGTGTGGTTGTAGTGTACAATACTTAGTGTGAGGTTGTGAGTGTACATGTTTTGTGTGAGGTTGTGAGTGTACAATGCTTAGTGTGAGGTTGTGATTGTACAATACTTAGTGTGAGGTTGTGAGGTGTACAATACTTAGTGTGAGGTTGTGAGTGTACAATAGTTAGTGTGAGGTTGTGAGTGTACAATGCTTAGTGTGAGGTTGTGAGTGTACAATACTTAGTGTGAGGTTGTGAGTGTACAATACTTAGTGTGAGGTTGTGAGTGTACAATACTTAGTGTGAGGTTGTGAGTGTACAATACTTAGTGTGAGGTTGTGATCTAATAGTTCATTTTTGTGGTATAGTGATTTAGGTTTGTATTATAGTTTAGGAATGCAGTTTAGTGTTGTGATTAAGTGGTGCAATGTATTGACTTCATGGTTTAATTTATTGGTAATTTAATGGTTTGTGGTTTATTGGTGCAGATCATCGGAGGAGTAACAGGAGGAAGAGGAAAAGGGGGGAAATTGAAGTGGAGGAGGAAAAGTTTGAAAGAGGAGGGAGTGAAATTGGAAAACACTGTAGATGGGAGGAGGTAAGGAGGAACAAGAAAGTGGAAGAAAGAAGGGAAAGACGAGGGGGAAGATGAGAGGTAGGATAGTAAGAAGAAAAGGAGAAGGAACAAAAGAGGAATGAGAGGTGAGGAAAAGGAGGAAAACTTCGCCAAATAACTTCCCTTTAATTACTAAGGACCATTGACCTCTGGCTATGAGCAGTGTGTGTGAGGAGAGAGAGAGAGAGAGAGAGAGAGAGAGAGAGAGAGAGAGAGAGAGAGAGAGCGCACAAACCCGGTAAAGAAAGCACACGAGTTCTGTAAACTCGTAAAAACACAGTGACCAAATCCCTCAGTGGTGAACCTACTGCCATGTTCATCAACTTTTAAAAGGGAACAATTTTCTTTCCATTTTAAGGTTTGTTGGCTTACTGCCCTTCGTGTCCTGCTGAGGTGGCCATCAGGGTGCTAGAAAGGGTGTGGGTACTAAGAGCGTGATAAGTGGAGAGAGGGTGGGAACAAAGAGGGTGATGAGTGGAGAGAGTGTGGGAACAAAGAGGGTGATGAGTGGAGAAGGTATGGGAACTAAGAGGGTGATGAGTGGAGAAGGTATGGAAACTAAGAGGGTGATGAGTGGAGAGAGTGTGGGAACAAAGAGGGTGATGAGTGGAGAGAGGGTGGGAACAAGAGGGTGAGTGGAGAGTGTGGGAACAAAGAGGGTGATGAGTGGAGAGAGAGGGTGGGAACAAGGGGTGATGAGTAGAGAGTGTGGGAACAAAGAGGGTGATGGTGGGAGAGGCATGGGAATTAAAGAGGTGATGAGTGGGAGAGGTGTGAGGAACAAAGAGGGTGATGAGTGGAGAAGGTATGGGAACTAAGAGGGTGATGAGTGGAAGGTATGGGAACTAAGAGGGTGATAGTGGGAAGAGCATGGGAACAAAGAGGTGATGAGTGGAGAAGGTATGGGAACTAAGAGGGTGATGAGTGGAAGGTATGGGAACTAAAGGGATGATGAGTGGAGAGAGCATGGGAACAAAGAGGTGATGAGTGGAAGGCATGGGAATTAAGAGGGTGATGAGTGGAGAGGTGTGGAACTAAGGGTGATGAGTGGAAGTATGGGAATTAAGAGGGTGATGAGTGGAGAGTGTGGGAACAAAGAGGGTGATGAGGTGGAGAGGAAGGAACTAAGAGGGTGATGAGTGGAGAAGGTATGGGAACTAAGAGGGTGATGAGTGGAGAGTGTGGGAACTAAGAGGGTGATGAGTGGAAAGTGCGGGAACAAAGAGGGTGATGAGTGGAAGGCATGGAATTAAGAGGGTGATGAGTGGAGAGAGTGTGGGAACAAAGAGGGTGATGAGTGGAGAGGTATGGGAACTAAGAGGGTGATGAGTGGAGAAGGTATGGGAACTAAGAGGGTGATGAGTGGAGAGAGCATGGGAACAAAGAGGGTGATGAGTGGAGAAGGTATGGGAACTAAGAGGGTGATGAGTGGAGAAGGTATGGGAACTAAGAGTGATGATGGAGAGAGCATGGAACAAAGAGGGTGATGAGTGGAGAAGGCATGGGAATTAAGAGGGTGATGAGTGGAGAGAGTGTGGGAACTAAAGAGGGTGATGAGTGGAGAAGGCATGGGAATTAAGAGGGTGATAGTGGAAGAGTGTGGGAACAAAGAGGGTGATGAGTGGAGAAGGTATGGGAACTAAGAGGGTGATGAGGTGGAGAGAGTGTGGGAACAAAGAGGGTGATGAGTGGAAGGTATGGGAACTAAGGGTGATGAGTGGAGAAGGTATATGGAACTAAGAGGGTGATGAGTGGAGAGGATGTGGGAACTAAGAGGGTGGTGAGTGGAGAGAGTGTGGGGAACAAAGAGGGTGATGAGTGGAGAAGGTATGAGAACTAAGATGGTGATGAGTGGAAGAGTGTAGGAACAAAGAGGGGTGATGAGCGGAGAAGGTATGGAACTAAGAGGTGATGAGTGGAGAAGGTATGGGAACTAAGAGGGGTGATGAGTGGAGAAGGTATGGGAACTACGATGGTGATGAGTGGAGAGAGTGTAGGAACAAAGGGTGATGAGTGGAGAGAATGTGGGAACTAAGAGGGTGATGAGTGGAGAAGGTATGGGAACTAAGAGGGTGATGAGTGGAGAGAGTGTGGGAACAAAGAAGGGTGATGAGTGGAGAGAGTGTGGGAACTAAGGGTGATAGATAGGGGGAACTAAAAGGGTGATGAGTGGAGAAGGTATGGGAACTAAGAGGGTGATGAGTGGAGAGAGAGTGTGGGAACTAAGCGGGTGATGAGTGGAGAGGTATGGGAACTAAGAGGGTGATGAGTGGAGAAGGTATGGGAACTAAGGGTGATGGTGGAGAGGCATGGGAACAAAGAGGGTGATGAGTGGAGAAGGTATGGAAACTAAGAGGGGTGATGAGTGGAGAGAGTGTGGGAACAAAGAGGGTGATGAGTGGAGAAGGTATGGGAACTAAGAGGGTGATGAGTGGAGTAGGTATGGGAACTAAGAGGGTGATGAGTGGAGAGAGTGTGGGAACAAAGAGGGTGATGAGTGGAGAAGGTATGGGAACTAAGATGGTGATGAGTGGAGAGTGTAGGAACAAAAAGAGGGTGATGAGTGGAGAGAGTGTGGGAACTAAGAGGGTGATGAGTGGAGAAGGTATGGGAACTAAAATGGTGATGAGTGGAGAGAGTGTGGGAACAAAGGGTGATGAGTGGAGAAGGTATGAGAACTAAGATGGTGATGAGTGGAGAGAGAGTGTAGGAACAAAGAGGGTGATGAGTGGAGGAAGGTATGGGAACTAAGAGGGTGATGAGTGGAGAGAGTGTGGGAACAAAGAGGGTGATAGTGGAGAAGGTATGGGAACTAAGATGGTGATGAGTGGAGAGTGTGGGAACAAAGAGGGTGATGAGTGGAGTAGGTATGGGAACTAAGAGGGTGATGAGTGGAGAGAGAGTGTAGGAACAAAGAGGGTGATGAGTGGAGTAGGTATGGGAACTAGAATGGTGATGAGAGTGGAGAGAGAGTGTGGGAACAAAGGGGTGATGAGTGGGTAGGTATGGGAACTAAGAGGGGTAATGAGTGGAGAGTGTGGGAACAAAGAAGAGGGTGATGAGTGGAGAAGGTATGGGAACTAAGATGGTGATGAGTGGAGAGTGTAGGAACAAAGAGGGTGATGAGTGGAGAGAGTGTGGGAACTAAGAGGGTGATGAGTGGAGAAGGTATAGGAACTAAGAATGGTGATGAGTGGAGAGAGGTGTGGGAACAAAAGGGTGATGAGTGGAGAAGGTATGAGAACTAAGATGGTGATGAGTGGAGAGAGTGTAGGAACAAAGAGGGTGATGAGTGGAGAAGGTATGGGAACTAAGAGAGGGATGAGTGGAGAAGGTATGGGAACTAAGAGGGTGATGAGTGGAGAGAGTGTAGGAACAAAGGGTTATGAGTGGAGAAGGTATGGGAACTAAGATGGTGATGAGTGGAGAGAGTGTAGGAACAGAGGGTGATGAGTGGAGAGAGTGGGAACTAAGAGGGTGATGAGTGGAGAAGGTATGGGAACTAAGAGGGGTGATGAGTGGAGAGAGAGTGTGGGAACAAGAGGGTGATGAGTGGAGAGAGTGTGGGAACTAAGAGGGGTGATAGATAGGGAGGGGTACTAAAAGGGTGATGAGTGGAGAAGGTATGGAAACTAAGAGGGTGATGAGTGGAGAGAGTGTGGGAACAAGAGGGTGTTGAGTGGAGAGGTGTGGGAACTAAAAGAGGGTGATGAGTGGAGAGAGAGGTGGAACAAAAAGAGGGTGATGAGTGGAAAGGTATGGGAGCTAAGAGGGTGATGAGTGGAGAGTGTGGGAACAAAGAGGGTGATGAGTGGAGAAGGCATGGGAACTAAGAGGGTGATGGTGGAGAGAGAGAGTAGGAACAAAGAGGGTGATGGTAGAGATGGTATTGGAACTAAAGGGGTGATGAGTGGAGAGAGTGTGGGAACAAAGAGGGTGATGAGTGGAGAAGGTATGGGAACTAAGAGGATGATGAGTGGAGAGAGTGTAGGAACTAAGAGGGTGATAGTGGAGAGGGTGTGGGAACAAAGAGGGTGATGAGTGGAGAGGGGGTGGGAACAAAAGAGGTGATGAGGTGGAGAGGTTGTGGGAAATATGAGGATGATGTGGAGAGGGTGTGGAGCTAAGAAGGTGATGAGTGTAGAAGGTATGGGAACTATGAGGTGATGAGTGGAGAGAGTGTGGGAACTAAGAGGGTGATGAGTGGAGAGGGTGTGGGAACAAAGAGGGTGATGAGTGGAGAAGGTGTGGGAACTAAGAGGGTGATGAGTGGAGAGGTTGTGGGAAATAAGAGGGTGATGAGTGGAGAAGGTGTGGGAACTAAGAGGGTGATGAGTGGAAGGTATGGGAACAAGAGGGTGATGAGTGGAGAAGGTATGGGAACTAAGAGGGTGATGAGTGGAGAGTGTGGGGAACAAAGAGGGTGATGAGTGGAGAGTGTGTGGGAACTAAGAGGGTGATGGATGGAGAGAGTGGGGAACAAAGAGGGTGATAGTGGAGAAGGTATGAGAACTAAGATGGTGATGAGTGGAGAGAGTGTAGGAACAAAGGGTGATGAGTGGAGAAGGTATGGGAACTAAGAGGGTGATGAGTGGAGAAGGTATGGGAACTAAGAGGGTGATGAGTGGAAAGAGTAGGGAACAAAGGGTGATGAGTGGAGAAGGTATGGGAACTAAGATGGTGATGAGTGGAGAGTGTAGGAACAAAGAGGGTGATGAGTGGAAGAGTGTGGGAACTAAGGGGTGATGAGTGGAGAAGGTATGGAACTAAGAGGGTGATGAGTGGAAAGTGTGGGAACAAAGAGGGTGATGAGTGAGATGTGGGAACTAAGAGGGTGATAGATAGGGGTACTAAAAGGGTGATGAGTGGAGAAGGTATGGAAACTAAGAGGGTGATGAGTGGAGAGAGTGTGGGAACAAGAGGGTGTTGAGTGGAGAGAGTGTGGGAACTAAGAGGGTGATGAGTGGAGAGAGAGTGTGGGAACAAAGGGGTGATGAGTGGAGAAGGCATGGGAACTAAGGGTGATGAGGTGGAGAGAGAGTGTGGGAACAAGAGGGTGATGAGTAGAGATGGTATGGGAACTAAAAAGGGTGATGAGTGGAGAGAGTGTGGGAACAAGAGGGTGATAGTGGAGAAGGTATATGGGAACTAAGAGGATGATGAGTGGAGAGAGTGTAGGAACTAAGAGGGGTGATGAGTGGAAGGTGTGGGAACAAAGAGGGTGATGAGTGGAGGGGTGGGAACAAGAGGGGTGATGAGTGGAGAGGTTGTGGGAAATATGAGGATGATGAGTGGAGAGGGTGTGGAAACTAAGAAGGTGATGAGTGTAGAAGGTATGGGAACTATGAGGGTGATGAGTGGAGAGAGTGTGGGAACTAAGAGGGTGATGAGTGGAGAGGGTGTGGGAACAAAGAGGGTGATGAGTGGAGAGGTAGTGGAACTAAGAGGGTGATGAGTGGAGAGGTTGTGGGAAATAAGAGGGTGATGAGTGGAGAAGGTGTGGGAACTAAGAGGGTGATGAGTGGAGAGAGTATGGGAACAAAGAGGGTGATGAGTGGAGAAGGTATGGGAACTAAGAGGGTGATGGTGGAGAGGTGTGGGAACAAAGGGGTGATGAGTGGAGAGGGTGGGAACTAAGAGGGTGATGGTGTAGAAGGTATGGGAACTAAGAGGGTGATGAGTGGAGAGAGTGTGGGAACTATGAGGGTGATGAGTGGAGAGAGAGTATGGGAACTAAGAGGGTGATGAGTGGAGAGGGTGGGAACAAAGAGGGTGATGAGTGGAGAAGGTATGGGAACTAAGAGGGTGATGAGTGGAGAGAGTGTGGGAACAAAGAGGGTGATGAGTGGAGAGAGTGTGGGAACAAAGAAGGTGATGAGTGTAGAAGGTATGGGAACTAAGAGGGTGATGAGTGGAGAGAGTGTAGGAACTAAGAGGGTGATGAGTGGAGAGGGTGTGGGAACAAAGAGGGTGATGAGTGGAGAGGGTGTGGGAACAAAGAGGGTGATGAGTGGAGAGGTTGTGGGAAATAAGAGGATGATGAGTGGAGAGGGTGTGGGAACTGAGAGGGTGGTGAGTGTAAGAATGTGGGAACTAAGAGAGTAGTGAGTTGGAGAGAGTTTGAGAATTGTCTGCTATCTCGTGGGTAACAGGAAGATGATGTTATATAGTGTTGGGCGAAACGGGTTTATGGGTTGACGTGGGTGTTTTATTTCCAGGATGAGTAGGGATGACAGAAGGGTGACATTGGGTGACAGAAGGGTGACATAGAGTGACAGTTCAGGGTGACATAGGGTGACAGAAGGGTGACATAGGGTGACAGTTCAGGGTGACATAGGGTGACAGAAGGGTGACATAGGGTGACAGTTCAGGGTGACATAGGGTGACAGAAGGGTGACATGGGTGACAGTTCAGGGTGACATAGGGTGACAGAGGAGGTGACATAGGGTGACAGTTCAGGGTGACATAGGGTGACAGTTCAGGGTGACATTGGGTGACAGTTCAGGGTGACATAGGGTGACAGTAGTGTGACATGGGTGACAGTTGAAGGTGACATAGGATGACAGTTCAGGGTGACATAGTGTGACAGAAGGGTGACATAGGGTGACAGAAGGGTGACAGTTCAGGGTGACATAGGGTGACAGAAGGGTGACATAGGGTGACAGAAGGGTGACATAGGGTGACAGAAGGGTGACATAGGGTAACAGCTCAGGGTGAGTCATTGAGTTAGGTTAGGCTCAAAACTACACCACGAAGCAAACCCATTAACCAGATCACAGGGCCACTAAGCCCTTAAAATGTTACATTATGTCACTAAACTTCACCTTAAGCCATGAAATTATGTTACTAAGCTACTATACCTCATCACTAAGCCACTATACTGCCCCATTATACTACACCACTATACTGCACCACTGCAGTATATTACACCACTATACTACACCACTACATTATACCACTATCATCTGCACCACTGAACTACACCACTAAAGTATACCACATCACTATACTACGCCGCTATACAACACCACTATACTGCACCACTGAACTACACCACTACAGTATACCACACCTTTACACTACGCTACTATACTACATCACTACATTACACCACTACACTACACCACTACATTACACCACTACACCACTACAGTATACCACACCACTATTCTACACCACTACAGTATACCACACCACTATACTTCACCACTACGTTTCACCACTGAACTACACCACTACAGTATACCACAAAACTATACTACACCACTATACTACACCACTACACTACACCACTACACCACTACATTACCACTACACTACACCACTACATTACACCACTACATTACACCACTACACTACACCACTACACTACATCACTACACACTACACCATACACTACTACTACATCTCCACCACTATTTCCTACCACTACACTACCACACTACACCACCTACTCACCACTACATTACACACTACATTACACCACTACACCACTACACTACACCACTTACACCACTACACCACTACACTACACCACTACATTACACCACTACATTACACTACATTACACCACTACACTACACCACTACTACACCACTACATTACACCACTACACTACACCACTACACCACACCACTACATTACACCACTGCACTACACCACTACATTACACCACTACATTACACCACTACACTACACCACTACACTACACCACTACATTAAACCACTACACTACACCACTACATTACACCACTACAATACACCACTACACTACACCACTACATTACACCACTACACTACACCACTACACTACACCACTAAACTACACCACTACACTACATCGCTACACTTCACCACTACATTACACAACTACACTACACCACTACACTACACCACTAAACTACACCACTACACTACATCACTACACTACACCACTACACTACACCACTAAACTACACCACTACACTACATCGCTACACTTCACCACTACATTACACCACTACACTACACCGTTATACTGCACCAGTAAACCACTAAACTGCGCCCCTGGGCAATCTTGGCAGGTTTGGTAATTCCCTGAAGGAGAGCCTCGGGAACCACGACAGATGAGGCGATTATCCTTCAGTCGCCTCCTCCAGGTGGTTCGTCCTGGGTCACCTAGCTGGGGTAACCTAACTAACGACACCTAACTTGGATCACATAGCTGGGGTAACCTAACTACGGGCACCTAACTTGGGTCACCTAGCTGGGGTAACCTAACTAAGGGCACCTAACTTGGGTCACCTAGCTGGGGTAACCTATCTAAAGGCACTTAACTTGGGTCACCTAGCTGGGGTAACCTATCTAAAGGCACTTAACTTGGGTCACCTAGCTGGGGTAACCTAACTAAAGACACCTAACTGCTGTCATCTAGCTGGGGTAACCTAACTAAGGACACCTAACTGGCGTCACCTAGCTGGGGTAACCTATCTAAAGGCACCTTACTTGGGTCACCTAGCTGGGTTAACATAACTACGGGCACCTAACTGGGGTCACCTAGCTGGAGTAACATAATTATGGGCACCTATCTGGGGTCACCTAGCTAGGTTAACCTAACTATGGTCACCTAACTGGGGTTACCTAGCTGGGATCACCAAGCTGGGGTAGCATAAATATGGCCACCTAACTGAGGTCACCTAGCTGGGGTAACTCTCCCTATAGGCACCTAACTAGGATTACATAGCTGGGGCACTTAGCTGGAGTCACCAAGTTGGGAACTCCTACTAGCTGACAAAGCTTACCTTGGGGCTCCGACTACCTAGCAAGGGAATTTACTACTGACGGTTATTACTGGTTGGGGCCCCTATGTAGGGGACCCAGTTCCGCCTGTCTCGCTAGGAGAATCTGGCCTGGGGCACCCAGCTGAGGACATCAACACTGCTATGGGAACCTACTGGCCGATGGCACCTAACTACTACTAACTAGGTTCTCCTAGTCGGAGATATTTATTTGATGACATCAATTTGTGGAGTCCTACTTGAACACCAACCTGGGGCCACCTAACTGGGGCCACCTATCTGGGGCCACCTACCTGGGGCCACCTACCAGGGGCCCCCTACCTGGGGCCACCTACCTGGGGCCACCTATCTGGTGCCCCCTGCCTGGGGCTACCTACCTGGGGCCACCTTCCTAAGGACATTTATGTGGGAACACCTACCTGGAGCATATAAATGGGAGCACCTACCTGGGTACGCGTAATTGTATCTACTAACTAGCGGCACCTAGCTGGAGGCCCTAGAGGCCTTGACTATAGAGTGACTACCTAGTGAATGTTGTACTCGTTTCCTGACCCAACGGTAGTGAGGAGGTGCCCCCAGTCTACCCAGCTGCAGAATGGGTACTTAACTTTACTGTTAGAGAAGTGAAGGTGGTAAAGTGCAGTGCCGGTCACACTGTGTCCTTGTTTACTGAAGCTTAGTCTTTGTATGTTTCATCACAATGTCCCTGGTGGGTCGTTAGGCATGTGGCATCCACTTTTACTTTTATTACTACATGAGAGGCATTTAGCCAGGGGAACCTCGCTGGAGAACCTGGTTGAGGGGTACCTATACGGGGTCGCCTGTTTGGATCACCTAACTTGGACGTCTATCAAGGAAATACATCACTCCAGATGAACACATTTTCCTTACTCATGTTATGTGACAACAAAACTCTTACTGCAGGAAACAGATCAAGAGTCAGCACACGGAACGTAAATCTCCCTCCTTCCTGGTGAACAGGATGAACATTTGAGTCACGAAAACAAAAGTTATCAGCAGGTGTGAACAGAAACAGAACAAGAACGAACATTTACACACACTGGGGGATAAACAGGTATAAGCAGGAAACCGAGAGAGTATATTTGTCCCCAGAGATAAGAGATTATCTCAACGGGGAGAGAGACGCACCTTGGCTAGACAGAATGAGGTCTGTTTGCCAACTTCGTCCTCCTTTTATTTTCTTTCTCTCCTATTCCATTCACCCTCCCTTCGTCCATCCTTCTAGATCTCTCTGTCTTTCTTCTCTCCACCCTGCTTCTCCTTCGTCCCATTTCCTTCTATATTCCTCTTTTCAATCTCTTTCCTTCCAATATACTCCCTACTTTAGTCTTCCTCCTTCTTTCCGACCCTTTCATTCCATCTACTCGAACTTATCTTCTTTGCTCCACTCTATACTCCTTCCCTTCCATCCTCCAATCCCATTCCCTTCTTCTCCCTGTGTCTTTCTCTCTCATCCATTTCTCCCTCTCCACCTCCTTTCCTCTCTCTCCTCTCTCCTTCCACCCCTCCCCTTCCGCCCTTCTTCCTTCCCCATTCCTCTCTCGCTTGTCCTCTTAGCTACCTTGCAAGGAACATAACTCTCGAGGACAGGTAGGTAAGGGGAGTGGGGGGTGAATGGGGAGAGGGGGATTGGGATGGGTGGGTGTGGGAGCGAGGGGAGGGCACACAATAATACAAACACCGGGTGGCGCTGGAGTAATCCTCTTGCCAGCTGAGTATACAAACACACACACACGCGCACTCCCCAGGTCACACACACACACACAAACCTGTATTCAGGCTGTTTTCTTACAATGATTTATACCACTACGATTTCCCACTTCATCATTTATCATTAGGAATCTTCGTATATAAATATATAAATATATATATATATATATATATATATATATATATATATATATATATATATATATATATATATATATATATATATATATATATATATATATATATATATATATATATATATACTGTTTATAAATCAGGCTGTACAGATTATAAGGAATATTTACATGGATTTTTTTATGGGAAAAATTAAATAAACATCTTCCCATTTACATTTATTGTGTGCATCGAGTCATAAATCACTTGTGTCCGTCTACATGGTGACAGTAGCGGTAACACTTGTTATAGGAGGTCATAACTCTCCAACTTTGAATGGACAGAAACTTTTGCCATCTATTGTATATTTATTTCATGAAAATGGTTTAGTTTGATGTACCTTATTGTTTCCTTCATTTTACTGTGTGTAGAATTCTAAAGAAAAAAATTATAGAAGCTTATCAGTGGACTAAAATTATATGAATAAAATATTTGAACGTCAGGTGTATATTTTGGGAATTGTTGTACCTTCAATTTTGTCCTTCAGAGACTGATCTGATTCGTGGCATTAAGTAGCTAGGGGGCTACTCCCCCCAAGGGTTGTTCCACCATCATTCAGCAGCTAGTGGGTTACTCCACCACCTCGATAAGATGCTAGTCCACTCAATGGTTGTTCCACTATTATAAAAACATACGAACATAAGAAAGGAGGAAACTGCAACGGGCCTATTGGTCTATATTGGGCAGTCCCGCTTACACCCAACCCCTAATATCACCCCTCACTCTACAGTACGTCTCCCAAGAGAGTGCAAATTAATACGCTTTACCCTGTCTCTGTACTGAAGCTTCCTAATGCCCGGAATTGGTCTTGTCATTCTCCTCCGATTTCTTCCTAGGTATTCTATATCCATTCTATAGTACGGTGACCAGAACTGAACCGCATAATCCAAGTGAGGTCTCACAAACACAAGATATAGTTTTAGGATAACCTCACTAGTCTTGTAACTAACACTCCTTTGTATGAACCCAAGTATTTTGTTAGCCTTGTTTCGAGCAAATACACATTGTTGACATGGTTTAAGATTCCTACTTATCATTACTCCTAAATCTTTCTCAAAGTCGGATTTCTCTATAACAACGGTGTTCATCTGATATCTGGTTTATTTGTTTACATCTCCTAGACTAAGTACTTTACATTTGTCCACAATAATTTAATTTCATCTGCCAATTTTCAGACCACGCGATTTTTTTTTTAGATCTTCCTGTAGTTTTGCGGAGTCCTCCTAAGATTTAATTACACGCCCTATTTTAGTGTTGTCAGCAAATTTACTTATGTTGCTGTCTACGCCTATATCTATGTCATTTATGTATATTATAAATATTAGAATATCTCCTCCAATTCCATGAGCCTCCACTTTTCGTATTAGTCTTTCGTGGGGTACTGTGTCGAAGGTTTTGTTAAAGTCGAGGTATAACACATCATAATCGTGCCCGTCGTCCACTGTTTCGAAAACAGTTGAAAATTATATTAATAGATTTGTCAGTCATGAACGCCCGCTTGTGAAGCCTTGTTGGGAATCATTGATCTACTTGTTCTTCTCCAGGTGATTTCGAATAGAGTTTGAAATTATTGCTTCCGGCAATTTGCCTACAATTGATGTTAAGCTGGTTGGACTGTAGTTTGAGGATAGTGATCTATCTCCATTCTTGAAAATTTGTATCACATTCGCTATCCTCCAGGATTCTGGTACTACACATGTCTTTAATGACATGTTAAACAAATTTGCTAAGGGCATACTAAGATCTTCCTTACATTCCTTTAATACTCTGGCAAATATCTCATCGGGACCTTGTGATTTATTCGGCATTAGCTTGTCTATTTGCTTAATAACAACATTACTGGTTACTACTTAATCTATTTTCTTCACTATCTCGGTGCCTCGGATATCATGTTTAAATTTTCGGAGGTGAAAACTGTTGAAAAATATCTGTTCAGAGTTTTGTTCATTTCCCCGTCGTTATCAGTGAGCTCCCTGGTATCTGACTGTATTGGTCCAATCTTGCCTCGTGTTTTAGCTTGATACATTTGGAAGAATCCCTTGGGGTTTGACTTCGCCTGCCTTGCTACCTTCAGTTCATTATTTTTTTTTTGCTTTTCTTATCTCGGTCTTTACCCTACTGGCCAATACCTTATAATAATCTCGAAAGTAAACTTCACAAAGAAATATTCACCTACCGGTAGCCTTCCTTTGTCTAATAATATTATCTAAATAATTATTTGTCCAATTGGGGTAATGGTTATTCAGCAGCTAGTGGGTTACTCCACAGCCTCGATAAGATGCTACTCCACCCAAGGGTAGTTCCACCAACATTCAGCAGCTAGTGCGTTACTCCGCCATCTTGACAGGATGCTAGTCCACCCAAGGGTTGTTCCGCCATCTTCTAACGCCCTTGACAGAATACTCATTTATTTATGGGTACACATGGGCTAGTGTACCCTCCATTTGGTCCGAAATCGAACCAGTGAAAACGTTACAGAAAAGTTCCTGAGTTCCTCCTCCTCCTGCTCCTCCTGCTCCTCCTCCTCCTGATCTCTTGTTCTCTCTCTTCATCTTGTTCGTACTCCACCCTCCTCTCCTTCCAGTCCCCTTGTTCTTTTTTTCGTTTCTCTCCTCATTCACTTTCATTTTTTTCATTTATTATCCTCTACTCTTACTACTCTTCTTCCTCTTTTCCCTCCTCCTCTCGTCTTATCCTTATCCTCTCACTTTTCTTCCAATCTTCCAGGAAGTTTCACAGGCAAATGTTTGAGTGTCTTCTTCTTCCTCCTATTTTACATTCTCTTCTCATTCTTCACTTCTCCTCCTCTCCTCTCCCCCCTTCTCTACCTCCTGTTTCGTTCACCTTCTTCCTCCATCTCCTTCTTCACTTCCATCTGTTTCCATTTCCCCTTTCCTGTTCCTCCTCTCCCTATCCCCCTCTTCACCCTTTCCCTTTTCTTCTATGTTGCCACTCACCTCATCCTCTCCCTTTCCCCCTCCTCATCCTCTCCCTTCCCCCTCGTCCTCCTCTCCCTCTCCCCCCCCCTCACCCTTTCCCTGCTTCTCTTCTCCCACCTCACCCCTACCCCCACTCTGTACATTTCCAGGAAGGTCTCCAGCGAGGATTGTTTCACTAGCAGCTCCCCCAGGAGGCACCAGGCGTCACCTAATCCCAATTCCCAATCTCACAGACACTGGAGGTAATTTTTAAGAATGTTGTCCAATACCTGGCGGCTCTTGGGGGTCGTCACGGGACTCTGGACTCTCTGATTGTCTGCCTCCGCTTTTCACTACGTCGGTGTTTGTGTTGCAGCCAAGTTTTTGTGTTACAGCCAAGCTTTTGTCTATGTTCTGTCTGTGTTGCAGCTAAGATTTTGTGTTGCAACTAAGCTTTTTTCCATGTTCTGTTTGGTGTTTGTGTTGTAGCCAAGCTTTGGTATATGTTCTGTTTGGTGTTTGTGTTGCAGTCAAACCTTTGTTTGTGTTCTGATTGTGTTGCAGCCAAGCTATTGTCTATGTTGTGTTTGGTGTTTGTATTGTATGCAAGCTTTTGTCTGTGTTTTGTTTGTGTTTGCTGCAGCCAAGCTTTTGTTTATGTTCTGTTTGTGCTGCAGCCAAGCTTTCGTTTATGTTCTGTTTGTTTCAGACAAGCTTTTGTTTATGTTCTGTTTGTGCTGCAACCAAGCTTTTGTTTAGGTTCTGTTTGCTGCAGCCAAGCTTTTGTCTGTGTTCTGTTTGTGTTGAATCCAAGTTTTTGTTTGTTTTATAGCTAAGCTTTTGTTTATGTTGTTTGTGTTGTAGCAAAGCTTTTTTCTATGTTCTGTTTGGTGTTTGTGTTGCAACCAAGCTTTTGTTTATGTTCTGTTTGTGTTGTAGTCAAGCTTTTGTCTATATATATATATATATATATATATATATATATATATATATATATATATATATATATATATATATATATATATATATATATATATATATATATATATATATATTGATAAAATCACACAGGGAAAAGGGAAACAATGGAGCACCTTAGCTTTCGTCTTTATTCATGACATCTTCAGAGGCAACTGAATTTCAAAGACTGGGAGAGCTTATGTAAACAGGATGACCTTACAAAACATGAGGTCAGGTCAAAAAACATGACATCCACTAATCCACACACCAACCACCACAGCAAACATAAGAAGAGCTTATAAGAATGGGCGACATAATTAGTCATGTCAAGTTAGGTAAAAAATATGAGACCCATTAATCATCAATCCTGCATCTACCTCAAATGCTTTCAAAGCATTTTTAACCTTGGGCCACTGACAAATAAATTTGTGTAACATATCAGTTTTGTACTGACCATCACTAAGGTTTAAAGAATTCATTTCTCTAATCAAACTTGCCCCTCATTAGGGGCGGAGGGCGTAGTGACGCATACAGTCCATTGACACTTAACCTTTTTTCGGTGCACAAGGATGCAGCAGTGCACCGGATGATCTTCATATTTCCATATGTAAAGTTAGGTACCCATTCATAACAGGAGGGTCTTGGGGGTGCCCCGAGCGCCAAACCGGTGACCAATATGACAGAAGGCTAACGCCCTGTCCACTCGGGCGCCTCACGCTTTTGGAGAGTAAACAACTCTATAATCCGGTTAAATAAATCTGTCTGACTGTGATCCAGATAATCTCCGAAAGTATCTAGTATACGATGATAATATAGGCGTTACTGGGAGCTCTTACATCTGTTCTCTTCCCTTCATTATCTACTCCGTCATATACTGTACAGTATAGAGGTACTGTCACATAACAACCTTCCTGCTGCTGCTGACGAGAAGAAGCTTGTCTCAACACACACTGTAGCCTGTAGATCACTACACAACACACACTGTAGCCTGTCTATCACTACACAACACACCCTGTAGCCTGTAGATCACTACACAACACATACACAGTAGCCTGTCTATCACTACACAACACACACTGTAGCATGTAAATCACTACACAACACACACTGTAGCCTGTAGATCACTACACAACACACACTATAGCCTGTAGATCACTACACAACACACACTATAGCCTGTAGATCACTACACAACACACACTGCAGCCTGTCAATCACTACACAACACACACTGTAGCCTGTAGATCACTACACAACACACACTGTAGCCTGTCTATCACTACACAACACACACTGTAGCCTGTAGATCACTACACAACACACACTGCAGCCTGTCGATCACTACACAACACACACTGTAGCCTGTAGATCACTACACAACACACACTGTAGCCTGTCTATCACTACACAACACACACTGTAGCCTGTAGATCACTACACAACACACACCGTAGCCTGTAGATCACTACACAACACACACTGTAGCATGTAGATCACTACACAACACACACTGTAGACTGTAGATCACTACACAATATACACACTATAGCCTGTTATTCACTACAACACACACTGTAGCCTGTAGATCACTACACAACACATACTGTAGCCTGTCGCTCACTACACAACACACACTGTAGCCTTTTCGTTCACTGCGTAACACACACTGTAGCCTGTCGTTCACTACACAACACACACTGTAGCCTGTCGTTCACTACACAACACACACTGTAGCCTGTAGATCACTACACAACACACACCGTAGCCTGTAGATCACTACACAACGCATACACTGTAGCATGTAGATCACTACACAACGCATACACTGTAGCCTGTAGATCACTACACAACATACACTGTAGACTGTAGATCACTACACAACGCATACACTGTAGCATGTAGATCACTACACAACACACACTGTAGACTGTAGATCACTACACAACGCATACACTGTAGCCTGTAGATCACTACACAACATACACTGTAGACTGTAGATCACTACACAACGCACACCGTAGCCTGTAGATCACTACACAACGCATACACTGTAGCATGTAGATCACTACACAACGCATACACTGTAGCCTGTAGATCACTACACAACACACACTGTAGACTGTAGATCACTACACAACGCATACACTGTAGCATGTAGATCACTACACAACACACACTGTAGACTGTAGATCACTACACAACGCATACACTGTAGCCTGTAGATCACTACACAACACACACTGTAGCCTGTAGATCACTACACAACACACACACTGTAGCCTGTAAATCACTACACAACACACACTGTAGACTGTAGATCACTACATAACGCATACACTGTAGCCTGTAGATCACTACACAACACACACTGTAGCCTGTAGATCACTACACAACACATACTGTAGCCTGTCGTTCACTACACAACACACACTGTAGCCTTTTCGTTCACTGCGTAACACACACTGTAGCCTGTCGTTCACTACACAACACACACTGTAGCCTGTCGTTCACTACACAACACACACTGTAGCCTGTAGATCACTACACAACACACACTGTAGCCTGTCGTTCACTACACAACACACACACTGTAGCCTGTCGTTCACTACACAACACACACTGTAGCCTGTAGATCACTACACAACACACACTTTAGCCTGTCGTTCACTATACAACGCACACTGTAGCCTGTAGATCACTACACAACACACACTGTAGCCTGTCGTTCACTGCGCAACAGTCAAAACTTGTCAAGGGTAATTTTTGTGAAGCCTGTCAGCGTTTTCTGTGATGTGTGAGGATGAGCACCCTGAACACCACCTACGTAAGCTTAAGTTTAAACAGTAGAAGCTGCCGTCAACAACCACACCCTTAGTTAACTGCAGGTTTATCTTGACCGGGGTACTTGTAAGCTGCACTGGTTAACCATCACTAGTAAATTTAACATACAGGTCTTCAATATTTGCATCTGGGTTGGCCTATAACCTCAACCAAACCGGGGATCAAACCTGGGGATGCTCACTTACGAGGTGAGTATGCTGACCACCTTACCATAACTTAGCTCTCTCTCTACCTCTCCCACTTCTCCCTCTATCTTTACTCTCCCCCTTATCCCTCTACCTGAACTCTTCCTCCTCTTCCTCTACCTGTACTCTCCTTCCTCTTCCTCTACCATTACTTTCCCTCGTCTCCCTCTATCTGTACTCCTCCTCCTCTCCCTCTACCTGTACTCTTTCTCCTCTATCTCTACCTGCAATCTCCCTTTTCTCCTTCTACCTGTAATCTCCTTCCACTACCTGTACTTGTACTCTCCCTCTTCTACCTCTGCCTGTACTCTCCCTCATCTACCTCTAACTGTACTCTCCCTCTTCTCTCTCTATCTGTACTCTTCCTCATCTCCCTCTATCTGTACTCTCCCTCTTCTCTCTCTCTACCTGTACTCTCCCTCCTCTCCCTCTACCTGTACTCTCCCTCCTCTTCTTCTACCTGTACCCTCCCTCTTCTCCCTCTACCTGAACTCTCCCTCTACCTGTACTATCCCTCTTCTCCCTCTACCTGTACTCTCAATCTCCTCTCTCTACCTGTACTCTTCCTCCTCTTTCTCTACCTGTACTCTCCCTCTTCTCCATCTACCTGTACTCTCCCTCTTCTCCATCTACCTGTACTCTCCCTCTTCTCCATCTACCTGTACTCTTCCTCTTCTCCATCTACCTGTACACTCCCTCTTCTCCATCTATCTGTAGTCTCCCTTTTTCCATCTACCTGTACTCTCCCTCTTCTCCATCTACCTGTACTCTCCCTCTTCTCCATCTACCTGTACTCTCCCTCTTCTCCACCTACTTGGTGGAAGAAAGAGAGATAAAGGAGAAGAGTCAGAGATGAAGAAAAGACATAGATAAAGATTCTGTAGAACAGACGTGGATAGCCTACGGTCCATCAGGCTTCTTGGTGCGGTCCATTGAATTGAATTGAATCAGTTTATTTAGCCAGAAAAACACAGATACAGAGTGGATAATAATAACAATATTAACAGTTGAGAACCTGAGCTCTCTTTTAGGCACCTGATATATACTAACATTTATCTCAAGGAAGTATTATGTAACATTTAGTATCATCTGGAATTGTACAATAGCATAATGATAATAAGAACATCTCATAATGTTACCACGGTTATCACTTCAATATTTATTAATTTTATTTATTTATTATTTTTGTTTAGATTATTATTATTATTTATTTATATATACATAAATTACAGTGGAATTGAAAAACATAAGTATAATGGGGGAGCAGTACAACATGGGTTGTACAGTAATAAGGTTGAACAAGAGGGCAGAGCTGTCAGGATTATGTCTAGTTGGCAATTATGTTTATTGCAATGGTAATTACTTATTTATTTACATGATAATTTCCCATAAAACGGTTTTGATGGTACAATAAAAGCAGGTACTGTAAATATAGTAGGTTTTACAAGAAATATTAATACTTAGTCAATAGATATTTTTTAAGAGATGATTTAAAGAAAGGGAGTGTAATCTTTGCTCGGATGGGTGGGGGTAAGTTGTTCCACACCTTCACACCATGATATTTTATGGAGGTCTGGGACTGAGAGGAGCGCATGGGGGGTGGTCTTAGTAGCTCTGGGTGCCTTAAGTTGTATCTCTGATTATTCCAGAACTGGAAATAATTATTGTCAAGTGAATGATAGATTTGTAAACAAAGAGGGCACAGCAGTAGGTGTTAATATCTTCGAATTTTAACATTATCAATATAGCAAATTTTTCGTTTGTGTGATCTGTTTTTTTTCAAGTAGGTCATTGTCCATACAACTCTCTTTTGTGCAGTAACCAGAGATTGTGTTTTTGAAGAGCCAGAGGCCCCCCCCCCCCATAGTGTGTGACAGTGTATCAGGTGTTGGTAAACAAGATCGTGATAGATTTCTTTCATTGCTGTGAGAGTAAGTGACTGTCGAATGTGATACATGAAACCGCACTGTTTATTGAATTTACTGTGAATGGCTTGTATGTGGTTTCTCCAGTTAAGTTTCTCATCAACAATAACTCCGAGGAATTTAGTATTTTGTTCGCGTTTGAGGACTGTATTACCAAGGTACAGGGGGTACAAGTCTGGGGGTAAGTTTTTCCTTCTGTGAAAGATCGTGTAGTGGGTTTTCTCAAGGTTAAATGTCAGTTTATTACGTATTATCCAGGTCCTGACTTTAGTCAATTCAGTGTTCATGGTTCTCATCAAGGAATGGAGGTCTGAGTTGCTGGCATAGAGATTACTATCGTCTGCAAATAAGTTGTATTTTATGAGTGTGCTGGCGTGGACTATGTCGTTTATGTACAACAAAAACAGTACTGGACCGAGAATGGAACCTTGGGGGACGCCATACAAGATTGGCGAGGAGTCAGATTGGTGGTTATTATAGCAGACATACTGCATCCTGTTGGACAGATATGAGGTAAACCAATTGTGGGACAGGCCCCTAACGCCGTAATGTTCAAGCTTTGAAAGGAGGATGGTATGGTCGACAGTATCGAAGGCTTTAGAGAGGTCCAAGAATATACAGACTGTGAACTGACTGTCATCAAAGGAATTTAAGATGTCATTAGTAAAGGATAGCAGAGCACTCTCAGTCGACCTTCTAGCTCTAAATCCAAACTGGGAGTCTGTAAAGATGTTATTGGCATTGCAGAAGGAATTTAGTCTATTACATGCTAGCTTTTCCAGTATCTTACTCAAGGCTGGGAGGACTGATTTGGGGCGGTAATTCTTGAAGAGACATTTATCTCCAGATTTTTTATATGCTGGGTGAACTTTAGCAATTTTCAGTTTATCCGGAAAGACACCACTAGTGAAGGAGGAGTTACAAATGTGTAGAACAGGTAGTAATAAGTGGGCTACTTCCATAATGATGCTCATTGGTATATTGTCTTCGCCTGCTGCTGCATCTTTGGACATTTTTATGATGGCCAGTAATTCATCTGCTGTGACAGGGGATAAGAACAGTTCATTTTGCTGTCTGTTTTGCAGGTAGGCTCTAAATTCCTCATGGTAATCAGGGATGCTCTCTGCAAGATTTTTCCAACATTGATAAATTATTCATTAAAATGGTTGGCAATGGGGGAGGGTTCCGTTACAACTGAATCATTTATCATAAAAGCTGAGTGGGGGGCCGAAGGCTGAGTGTTCCTGTTCTGAATAGAATTTATGACATTTCAGGTTTTCTTACTGTCGCCTGATGCTGACTGGAGCTTATTTGTATAATAGTTACGTCTGGCATTTCTAACTGCTTGAGTTACACTATTTCTGATACTTCGGTAAGCATCACCAAAAGCTATGGGTCTTTTTTGCAAATTTCCTTTGGAGTTTGTGTTTTTCTTTTATCATTATCTTAATTTCGCTTGTGATATAGGGTTTGGAAATGCATATAGTTTTCACTTACTTAGTCTTGAGCGGGAAGCATTTATCAAAGCAAGCATTGAAGATGCAAGAGAAGTTGCAGCTGTTCACGTTAGGGTTGTCGGAGGCATAGACAAGATCCCAGTTAGCATTCATTAGGTTGTTTTAAAAAAGGAGCATGTTGTCGGTGCAGTAGTTTCTGTATTGTATTGAGACTCTACTAGACCTTTCAGGTCTTGTGGCTGTTTTATACATGGCAAAAACTGGGAAGTGATCTGAGATATTGTTATAAATAATTCCTCTTGTAAGATTGTTAGGAGTGTTGTTAGTCCAGATATGATCTATCACAGTGGCAGAGGTGGCAGTTACTCTCGTAGGTTTGGTTATAGTGTTGAAGAAGAGTTTAGAATGACAGGTAGCAAGAAGGTCTAATACTGAGGTGTTGGTTTCTGATTTTAATAGATCAAGGTTGAAATCTCCTGTAATGTAGCAACGTTTCCTCTCTGAATTTATGATACTAATAAGCTCCGAAAATTTATCAAGAAAATTCCTTACATTAGTGTGGGGTCTTCTGTCGATTACTCCTACTAGGATATTTCGTGTGTCGTTACGTAATTCAATGAAAACACACTCCATGTACTCCTCCTGAACCTTTAAATCATCTCTTACAGAAGTGTCATACTTGATATCAGCATATAGGGCGACACCACCACTGTGTCGTGACGTGTTGACGCAGTGTCTATTATAATTAGGAATGTTATACAAATGGTCAATATCGTTAGTGAGTTTGGTCTCACAGAACCCAAGTACATCAAATTTGTGGGCAATAGAAGATAAACACTGATCTAAAAAGGTATCTAGAGGAAAGGGAATATCAATGATGTTATGGCTAATCAAGGAGAAGGAATGAGGTAGTAGAAGACTAGAACTAAACTCGGGAGAGTCAGGAAAGTAATAGTTACAGCTGGGGTTGGTGTAACCCAGTGAGTTTTGTAGAAAGGCATCAGGATCGATATGAGGGAGTATTGTGTCGACACCATGGGTAAATGGGGTGAAACACATACGATCTAGCACACCTTAGTGCGGTCAATCAGGTTTCTTAGTGGTGTCCATCAGGCTTCTCAGTATGATACATCAGGTTTCTTCGTGCGGTCCATCAGGCTTCTCAGTATGATACATCAGGTTTCTTCGTGCGGTCCATCAGGCTTCTCAATACGGACCATTAGGCTTCATAATGCAGTCCATCAGGCTTCTTAGTGCGGTCCATCAGGCTTCTTAGTGCAGTCCATCAGGCTTCTTAGTGCTCGCCAACAGGCTTTTTAGTGTGGTCCATCAGGCCTCTCAGTGCGATCCATCAGGCGTCTTAGTGGGGTCCATCAGGCTCTCAGTGCGATCCTTCAGGCTTCTTATTGTGGACCAACAGGGTTTTTAGTGCGGTCCATCAGGCTTCTCAGTATAGTCCATCAGGCTTCTTAGTGTGGACCATCAGGCTTCTCAGTATGGTCCATCAGGCTTCTTAGTGCGGTGCATCAGGCTTCTTAGTGTGATAAATCAGGTTTCTCAGTATAGTCCATGAGGCTTCTTAGTGCGGTCCATCAGGCTTCTCAGTATAGTCCATCAGGCTTCTTAGTGCGGTCCATCAGGCTTCTCAGTATAGTCCATCAGGCTTCTCATTGCGGTACATCAGGCTTCTTAGTGCAGTCCATCAGGCTTCATAATTCGGTACATCAGGCTTCTTAGTGCTCTCCCTCAGGCTTTTTAGTGTGGTCCATCAGGCTTCTTAGTGTGATCCATCAGGCTTCTTAATGCGGTACATCAAGCTTCTTAGTGTGGTCCATCAGACTTTTTAGTGCTTTCCATCAGGCTTCTTAGTGCTCTTCATCAGGCTTCTTTGTGTGGTCCACCATTCTTCTTAGTGCTCTTCATCAAGCTTCTTAATGCTCTCCATCAAGCTTCTTAGTGCTCTCCATCAGGCTTCTTAGTGCGGTCCATCAGGCTTCTTAATGCTCTCCATCAGGCTTCTTAGTGTGGTCCATCAGGCTTCTTAGTGCTCTTCATCAGGCTTCTTTGTTTGGTCCATCAGGCTTCTTAGTGCTCTTCATCAGGCTTCTTTGTGTGGTCCATCAGGCTTCTTAGTGTGGTCCATCAGGCTTCTTAGTGCTCTTCAGGCTTCTTTGTGTGGTCCATCAGGCTTCTTAGCTCTCCATCAGGCTTCTTGTGTGGTCCATCAGGCTTCTTAGTGTCCATCAGGTCCATCAGGCTTCTTAGTGTCTTCATCAGGCTTCTTTGTGTGGTCCATCAGGCTTCTTTAGTGTGGTCCATCAGGCTTCTAGTGTGGTCCATCAGGCTTCTTAGTGTGGTCCATCAGGCTTCTTAGTGCTCAGGCTTTATCAAGCTTTTGTGGTTCATCAGCTTCGTAATGCTTCCATCAGGCTTCTTTAGTGTGGTCCATCAGGCTTTAGTGCTCTTTCATCAGGCTTCTTTGAGTGTCCATCGTCTTCTTAGTGTGGGCCATCAGGCTTCTTAGTACTCTTCATCAGGCTTCTTAGTGTGGTCCATCAGGCTTCTTAGTGCTCTTCATCAGGCTTCTTTGTGTGGTCCATCAGGCTTCTTAGTGTGGGCCATCAGGCTTCTTAGTACTCTTCATCAGGCTTCTTAGTGTGGTCCATCAGGCTTCTTAGTACTCTCCATCAGGCTTCTTAGTGCGGTCCATCAGGCTTCTTAATGCTCTCCATTAGGCTTCTTAGTGTGGTCCATTAGGCTTCTTAGTGCTCTTCATCAGGCTTCTTTGTGTGGTCCATCAGGCTTCTTAGTGCTCTTCATCAGGCTTCTTTGTGTGGTCCATCAGGCTTCTTAGTGCTCTCCATCAGGCTTCTTAGTGTGGTTCATCAGGCTTCTTAGTGCTCTTCATCAGGCTTCTTTGTGTGGTCCATCAGGCTTCTTAGTGTGGTCCAACAGGCTTCTTAGTAGTCTTCATCAGGCTTCTTTGTGTGGTCCATTAGGATTCTTAGTGTGGTCCATCAGGCTTCTTAGTACTCTCCATCAGGATTCTTAGTGCGGTCCATCAGGCTTCTTAATGCTCTCCATTAGGCTTCTTAGTGTGGTCCATTAGGCTTCTTAGTGCTCTTCATCAGGCTTCTTTGTGTGGCCCATCAGGCTTCTTAGTGTGGTCCAACAGGCTTCTTAGTAGTCTTCATCAGGCTTCTTTGTGTGGTCCATTAGGATTCTTAGTGTGGTCCATCAGGCTTCTTAGTGCTCTTCGTCAGGCTTCTTTGTGTGGTCCATCAGGCTTCTTAGTGTGGTCCAACAGGCTTCTTAGTAGTCTTCATCAGGCTTCTTTGTGTGGTCCATCAGGCTTCTTAGTGTGGTCCAAGAGGCTTCTTAGTAGTCTTCATCAGGCTTCTTTGTGTGGTCCATGAGGCTTCTTAGTGCGGTCCATCAGGCTTCTTAATGCTGTCCATCAGGCTTCTTAGTGTGGTCCATCAGACTTCTTAATGCTCTCCATCAGGCTTCTTAGTGCTCTTCATCAGGCTTCTGAGTGTGGTCCATCAGGCTTCTTAGTGTGGGTAATCAGGCTTCTGAGTGTGGTCCATCAGGTTTCTTAGTGTGGTCCATTAGGCTTCTTAGTGTGGTCCATGAGGCTTCTTATTGTGGTCCATGAGGCTTCTTAGTGTGGTCCATCAGGCTTGTTAGTGCTCTCCATCAGACTTTTTAGTGATTTCCATCAGGCTTCTTAGAACGGTCAATCAGGCTTCTTAGTACGGCCCATCAGGGTTCTTCCTTCACTCCATCAGGCTTCTTAGTGCTGTCCATCAAGTTTCTTGGTGCACTCCATCAGGCTTCTTAGTGTGGTCCCTCAGGCTTCTTAGTGTGGTCCATCAGGCTTCTTAGTGCTCTCCATCAGGCTTCTTAGTGCTCTTCATCAGGCTTCTGAGTGTGGTCCATCAGGCTTCTTAGTGTGGTCCCTCAGGCTACTTAGTGTGGTCCCTCAGGCTTCTTAGTGTGGTCCATCAGGCTTCTTAGTGCTCTCCATCAGGCTTCTTAGTGCTCTTCATCAGGCTTCTGAGTGTGGTCCATCAGGCTTCTTAGTGTGGTTCATCAGGCTTCCGAGTGTGGTCCATCAGGCTTCTCAGTGTGGTCCATCAGGTTTCTTAGTGCTCTTCAGGCTTCTTTGTGTGGTCCATCAGGCTTCTTAGTGTGGTCCATCAGGCTTCGTAGTGTAGTCCATCAATCTTATTAGTGTGGTTCATCAGGCTTCTTAGTAGTCTTCATCAGGCTTCTTTGTGTGGTCAATCAGGCTTCTTAGTGAGGTCCATCAGGCTTCTTAGTAGTATTCATTAGTCTTCTTTGTGTGGTCCATCAGGCTTCTTAGTGCAGTCCATCAGGCTTCTTAATGCTGTCCATCAGGCTTCTTAATGTGGTCCATCAGTCTTCTTAGTGTGGTCCATCAGGCTTCTTAGTAGTATTCATTAGGCTTCTTTGTGTGGTCCATCAGGCTTCTTAGTGCAGTCCATCAGGCTTCTTAATGCTCTCCATCAGGCTTCTTAGTGCTGTCCATTAGGCTTCTTAGTGTGGTCCATCAGGCTTCTTAGTGTAGTCCATCAGGCTTCTTAATGTGGTCCATCAGGCTTCTTACTGCTCTCCATCAGGCTTTTTAGTGATTTCCATCAGGCTTCTTAGTACGGCCCATCAGGGTTCTTTCTTCTCTCCATCAGGCTTTTTAGTGATTTCCATCAGGCTTCTTAGTAGTATTCATTAGGCTTCTTTGGGTGGTGCATCAGGCTTCTTTGTGTGGTCCATCAGGCTTCTTAGTGTGGTCCATTAGGCTTCTTAATGTGGTCCATCAGTCTTCTTAGTGTGGTCCATTAGGCTTCTTAATGTGGTCCATCAGTCTTCTTAGTGTGGTCCATCAGGCTTCTTATTGCGGGTCATCGGAATGGAAGCTTTAGTGCGGGTCATAGGCTTCTGAGTGTGGTCCGTCAGATTTCTTAGTGCAGTCCATCAGGCTTCATAATGTGGTCCATCAGTCTTCTTAGTGTGGTCCATGGAAGCTTTAATGTGGTCCATCAGTCTTCTTAGTGTGGTCCATCAGGCTTCTTAGTGCGGGTCATCAGGCTTCTGAGTGTGGTCCGTCAGGTTTCTTAGTGTGGTCCATCAGGCTTCTTAATGTGGTCCATCGTCTTCTTAGTGTGGTCCATTAGGCTTCTTAGTGCGGGTCATCAGGCTTCTGAGTGTGGTCCGTCAGATTTCTTAGTGCAGTCCATCAGGCTATGTGGTCCATCAGTCTTCTTAGTGTGGTCCATTAGGCTTCTTAATGTGGTCCATCAGTCTTCTTAGTGTGGTCCATCAGGCTTCTTAGTGCGGGTCATCAGGCTTCTGAGTGTGGTCCGTCAGGTTTCTTAGTGTGGTCCATCAGGCTTCTTAATGTGGTCCATCAGTCTTCTTAGTGTGGTCCATCAGGCTTCTTAGTGCGGGTCATCAGGCTTCTGAGTGTGGTCCGTCAGGTTTCTTAGTGCAGTCCATCAGGCTTCTTAATGTGGTCCATCAGTCTTCTTAGTGTGGTCCATTAGGCTTCTTAATGTGGTCCATCAGTCTTCTTAGTGTGGTCCATTAGGCTTCTTAATGTGGTCCATCAGTCTTCTTAGTGTGGTCCATCAGGCTTCTTAGTGCGGGTCATCAGGCTTCTGAGTGTGGTCCGTCAGGTTTCTTAGTGTGGTCCATCAGGCTTCTTAATGTGGTCCATCAGTCTTCTTAGTGTGGTCCATTAGGCTTCTTAATGTGGTCCATCAGTCTTCTTAGTGTGGTCCATCAGGCTTCTTAGTGTGGTCCATTAGGCTTCTTAATGTGGTCCATCAGTCTTCTTAGTGTGGTCCATCAGGCTTCTTAGTGCTCTCCATCAGGCTTTAGCTCTTCATCAGGCTTCTGAGTGTGGTCCATCAGGCTCTTATGCGGGTCATCAGGCTTCTGAGTGTGGTCCATCAGGCTACTTAGTGTGGTCCTCAGGCTTCTTAGTGTGGTCCATCAGGTTTCTTAGCGTGGTCCATCAGGCTCTTATGCTCTCCATCAGGCTTCTTAGTGTGGTCCATCAGGCTTCTTAGTATTATTGTCCTGGCTTCTTAGTGTTCCTCCATCCTATCATCATTATATCAGGCTTCTTAGTGTTGTCCTTCTGGCTTCTTAGTGTTGTCCATCAGGCTTCTTAGTGTGGTCCATCAGGCTTCTTAGTGCGGTCCATCAGGCTTCTTAGTGTGGTCTATCAGGATTCTTAGTGTGGTCCATCAGTCTTCTTAGTGTGGTCCATCAGGCTTCTTAGTGTGGTCCATCAGGCTTCTTAGTGTTGTCCTTCTGGCTTCTTAGTGTGGTCCATCAGGCTTCTTAGTGTGGTCCATCAGGCTTCTTAGTGTGGTCCATCAGGCTTCTTAGTGTGGTCCATCAGGCTTCTTAGAGTGGTCCATCAGGTTTCTTAGTGTGGTCCATCAGACTTCTTAGTGTGGTCCATCAGTCTTCTTAGTGTGGTCCATCAGGCTTCTTAGAGTGGTCCATCAGGCTTCTTAGTGTGGTCTATCAGGATTATTAGTGTGGTCCATCAGGCTTCTTAGAGTGGTCCATCAGGCTTCTTAGTGTGGTCCATCAGGCTTCTTAGTGTGGTCCATTAGGCTTCTTAGTGTGGTCCATCAGGCTTCTTAGTGTTGTCCTTCTGGCTTCTTAGTGTGGTCCATCAGGCTTCTTAGTGCGGTCCATCAGGCTTCTTAGTGTGGTCCATCAGGCTTCTTAGTGCTCTCCATCAGGCTTCTTAGTGTCGTCCATCAGGCTTCTTAGTGCTCTCCATCAGGCTTCTTAGCTCGGTCCATCAGGCTTCTTAGTGAGGTCTTCAGGCTTCTTAGTGTGGTCCATCAGGCTTCTTAGTGTGGTCCATCAGGCTTCTTAGTGTGGTCCATCAGGCTTCTTAGTGCTCTCATCAGGGTTCTTAGTGTCGTCCATCAGGCTTCTTAGTGCTCTCCATCAGGCTTCTTAGTGTCGCCCTTAGGCTTCTTAGTGCTCCATCAGGCTTTAGTGTCGTCCATCAGGCTTCTTAGTGCTCTCCATCAGGCTTCTTAGTGCTCTCCATGAGGCTTCTTGTGCTCTCCATCAGGCTTCTTAGTGTCGTCCATCAGGCTTCTTAGTGCTCTCCATCAGGTTTCTTAGTGCTCTCCATGAGGCTTCTTGGTGCTCTCCATCAGGCTTCTTAGTGTCGTCCATCAGGCTTCTTAGTGCTCTCCATCAGGTTTCTTAGTGCTCTCCATCAGGCTTCTAGTGTCGTCCGTCAGGCTTCTAGTGCTTCCATCAGGCTTCTTAGTGTCGTCCATCAGGCTTCTGCGTTTCCATCAGGTTTTTAGTGCCTATGAGGCTTTTTATGCTCTTATTGTGGGCTTTTAGTACGGTCTGTCAGACTTTAGTGCGGCCCATCAGAGTTCTTTTTTCTTCTTCAATGCTTCTTAGTGCTGTCCATCAGGTTCTTTTAGTAATGATCTATCAGTCTTCTCTTAGTGTGGTCCATCAGGCTTCTAGTGCGGGTCATCAGGCTTGGAGAGTGTGTCATCCTGTCAGGTTTCTAGTGTGGTCCATTAGGCTTCTTAACGGTCCATCAGTCTTAGAGGTGGTCCACTAGGCTTTAGTGGGTCATCGTGTTTGAGTGTGGTCCGTCAGGTTTCTTAGTGGTCCAACAGGTTTCTAATGGTCCATCAGTCTCTTAGTGTGGTCCATTAGGCTTAATGTGTCCATCAGTTCTTAGTGTAACCACTCTGTGCTTCTTAGTGTATCCATTAGGCTTTAATGTATGTCCATCAGTCTTCTTAGTGTGGGTCCATCAGGCTTTAAAGTGCTTCCATCAGGCTTTAGCGCCTTTTCATCAGGCTTCTCAGTGTGGTCCATCAGGGGCTTCTTAAAAAATATCAGGCTTGAGTGTGGTCCATCAGGCTTTAGTCTCCTCAGGCTTTAGTGTGTCCATCAGGTTTCTCAGTGGTCAATCAGGCTTCTTAGTTTCCATCAGGCTTAGTGTGGTCCATCAGGGCTTAGCATTGTCCTTTCTGGCTTCTAGTGTTGTTCTTTCAGGTTCTAGTGTGAACCACTGGTTTAAAAGTGGTCCATCAGGCTTCTTTAGTGTGTCCATCAGGTTTCTTAGTGTTGTCTTTTCTGCTTCTTAGTGTTGTCCTTCAGGCTTTTTAGTGTGTCCATCAGGCTTTTTAGTGATAATGGTCCATCAGGCTTCTTAGGCAGGTCTATTTGTGGGGATTCTTAGTGTGGTCCCATCAGTCTTCTTAGTGGTCCATCGGTGCTTTAGTGGTCCATCAGGCTTTTAGTGTTGTCTCTTCTGGCTTCTTAGTGTTGTCCTTCTCTGGCTTCTTATAGTGGGTCCGATTGTGCTTCTTAGTGTGGGTCCATCAGGCTTCTAGTGTGGTCCATCAGGCTTCTTAGTGGTCCATCAGGCTTCTTAGAGTGGTCCACTGTATACTTCTTAGTGTGGTCCATCAGGTTTAGTGTGGTCCATCAGTCTTCTTAGGTGGGTCCATCAGGCTTCTTAGAGTGGTCCATCAGGCTTAGTGTGGTCTATCAGATTCTGGGTGGTCCATCAGGCTTCTAGGGAGTGGGTCCATCAGGCTTCTTAGTGGTCCACTGTAGGCTTTAGTGTGGTCCATTAGGCTTCTTAGTGTGGTCCATCAGGCTTCTCTAGTGTTGTCCTCTGGCTTCTTTAGGGTCCATCAGGCTTTAGTGCGGTCCATCAGGCTTAGTGGTCCATCAGGCTTCTTGGCAGTTTCCATCAGGCTTCTTAGTGTCGTCCATCAGGCTTCTAGTGCTTCCATCAGGCTTTAGCCTGTCTATCAGGCTTCAGTGAGTATATTCTGTGGTTTTATGTGGTCCATCAGGCTTCTAGTGTGTCCAACAGTTTAGTGTGGTCCATCAGGCTTTAGTGCTTCCATCAGGTTCTAGTGTCGTCCATCAGGCTTCTTAGTGCTCCATCAGGCTTTTTAGTGTCGCCCATTAGGCTTCTAGTGTTTCATCAGGCTTCTAGTGTCGTCCATCAGGCTTAGTGCTTCCATCAGGCTTAGTGCTCTCCATCAGGCTTTGCGCCCATCAGGTTTAGTGTCGTCCATCAGGCTTTAGCGTTTCCATCAGGTTTCTTAGTGCTCTCCATGGTGCTTCTGGTGCTTCCATCAGGCTTCTTAGTGTCATCCATCAGGCTTCAGTGCTCTCCATCAGGTTTTAGTGCTTCCATCAGGCTTCTAGTGTCGTCCATCAGCTTCTAGTGCTCTCCATCATTTCTAGTACTTCCATGAGGCTTTTGAAGTTTCATCGCTTTTAGTACGGTCTATCAGACTTTATGCGCCCATCATCAGAGTTCTTTCTTCTCTTCACGCTTCTTGTCCATCAGGTTCTTAGTATTTACTCCATCAGCCTTCTTAGCACGGTCTATCATCAGGTTTTAGCACAAACCTTAACAGCTCTTTCTTCTCTCCATCAGGTTTTAGAGTTGTCCATATCTGGGTTTAGTGTGGTCCATCAGGCTTCTAGTCTGGTCCATCAGGCTTTAGTGCTTCCATCAGGCTTTAGTGTGGTCCATGAGGTTTAGTGGGCCATCAGGCTTCTTAGTACTTTCATCAGGCTTCTTAGTGTATCCACCAGGCTTAGTAGTGCTCCATCAGGCTTCTTGTCTTCATCAGGCTTCTCAGTGGTCCATCAGGCTTCTTAGTGCGGGTCATCAGGCTTGAGTGTGGTCCATCAGGCTTCTTAGTGTGGTCCCTCAGGCTTCTTAGTGTGGTCCATCAGGTTTCTTAGCGTGTGGTCAATCAGGCTTCTTAGTGCTCTCCATCAGGCTTCTTAGTGTGGTCCATCAGGCTTCTTAGTATTGTCCTTCTGGCTTCTTAGTGTTGTCCTTCAGGCTTCTTAGTGTGGTCCATCAAGCTTTAGTGCGGTCCATCAGGCTTCTTAGTGTGGTCCATCAGGCTTCTTAGTGTTGTCCTTCAGGCTTTAGTGTTGTCCTTCAGGCTTCTTGGTGGTCCATCAGGCTTCTTAGTGCGGTCCATCAGGCTTCTTAGTGTGGTCTATCAGGATTCTTAGTGTGGTCCATCAGTCTTCTTAGTGTGGTCCATCAGGCTTCTTAGTGTGGTCCATCAGGCTTCTTAGTGTTGTCCTTCAAGCTTCTTAGTGTTGTCCTTCTGGCTTCTTAGTGTGGTCCATCAGGCTTCTTAGTGTGGTCCATCAGGCTTCTTAGTGTGGTCCATCAGGCTTCTTAGTGTGGTCCATCAGGCTTCTTGAGTGGTCCATCAGGTTTCTTAGTGTGGTCCATCAGGCTTCTTAGTGTGGTCCATCAGTCTTCTTAGTGTGGTCCATCAGGCTTCTTAGAGTGGTCCATCAGGCTTCTTAGTGTGGTCTATCAGGATTCTTAGTGTGGTCCATCAGGCTTAGAGTGGTCCATCAGGCTTCTTAGTGTGGTCCATCAGGCTTCTTAGTGTGGTCCATTAGGCTTCTTAGTGTGGTCCATCAGGCTTCTTAGTGTTGTCCTTCTGGCTAGTGGTCCATCAGGCTTCTTAGTGCGGTCCATCAGGCTTCTTAGTGTGGTCCATCAGGCTATGTGCTCTCCATCAGGCTTCTTAGTGTCGTCCATCAGGCTTCTTAGTGCTCTCCATCAGGCTTCTTAGCTCGTTCATCAGGCTTCTTAGTAGGGTCTTCAGGCTTCTTAGTGTGGTCCATCAGGCTTCTTAGTGTGGTCCATCAGGCTCTTATGTGGTCCATCAGGCTTCTTAGTGCTCTCCATCAGGGTTCTTAGTGTCGTCCATCAGGCTTCTTAGTGCTCTCCATCAGGCTTCTTAGTGTCGCATTAGGCTTCTTAGTGCTCTCCATCAGGCTTCTTAGTGTCGTCCATCAGGCTTCTTAGTGCTCTCCATCAGGCTTCTTAGTGCTCTCCATCAGGCTTCTTGGTGCTCTCCATCAGGCTTCTTAGTGTCGTCCATCAGGCTTCTTAGTGCTCTCCATCAGGTTTCTTAGTGCTCTCCATGGCTTCTTGGTGCTCTCCATCAGGCTTCTTAGTGTCGTCCATCAGGCTTTAGTGCTCTCCATCAGGTTTCTTAGTGCTCTCCATCAGGCTTCTTAGTGTCGTCCATCAGCCTTCTTAGTGCTCTCCATCAGGTTTCTTAGTTCTCATGAGGCTTCTTGGTGCTCTCCATCAGGCTTCTTAGTACGGTCTATCAGACTTCTTAGTGCGGCCATCAGAGTTCTTTCTTCTCTTCATCATGCTTCTTAGTGTTGTCCATCAGGGTTCTTTCTTAGTGTCGCCCGTGGGCTCTTAGTGCTCCATCAGGCTGTAGTGTCGTCCATCAGGCTTCTTAGTGCTCTCCATCGGGACTTCTTAGTGCTCTCCATGAGGCTTCTTGTGCTCTCCATCAGGCTTCTTAGTGTAGTATCAGGCTTCTTAGTGCTCTCCATCAGGTTTCTTAGTGCTCTCCTTGAGGCTTCTTGGTGCTCTCCATCAGGCTTCTTGAGTGTCGTCCATCAGGCTTCTTAGTGCTCTCCATCAGGTTTCTTGAGTGCTCTCCATCAGGCTTCTTAATTAATCGTCCGTCAGAGAAGCTTCTTAGTGCTCTCCATCGGAAGCTGTAGTGTCGTCCATCCAGGCTTCTTAGTGCTCTCCATCAGGTTTCTTAGTGCTCTCCGCGGGAAAACTGGTGCTCTCCGGTAGGCTTCTTAGTACGATTTCTATCAGAACTTCTTAGTGCGGCCCATCAGAGTTCTTTCTTCTCTTCATCATGCTTCTTAGTGTTGTCCATCAGGGTTCTTAGTACGATCTATCAGTCTTCTTAGTGTGGTCCATCAGGCTTCTTAGTGCGGGTCATCAGGCTTCTGGTGTGGTCCGTCAGGTTTCTTAATTAATGGTCCATTAGGCTTCTTAATATGTGGTCCATCAGTCTTTAGCAAGTGTGGTCCATCAGAAAACTGCTTAGTGCGGGTCATCAGGCTTCTGAGTGTGGTCCGTCAGGTTTCTTAGTGTGGTCCATCAGGCTTCTTAATGTGATTCCATCGATGCTAATTATGGTCCATTAGGCTTCTTAATGTGGTCCATCAGTCTTCTTAGTGTATGGTTATCAGGCTTCTGAGTGTGGTCCGTGGAAGCTGTAATGTGGTCCATCAGTCTTCTTAGTGTGGTCATCAGAACTGCTTAATTATGCTCTCCATCGAGCTTCTTAGCGCGCTCTTCATCAGGCTTCTCGGTGTGGTCCATCAGGCTTCTTAGTGCGGGTCATCAGGCTTCTGAGTGTGGTCATCAGGCTTCTTAGTGTGGTCCCTCAGGCTTCTTAGTGTGGTCCATCAGGTTTCTTAGCGTGGTCAATCAGGCTTCTTAGTGCTCTCCATCAGGCTTCTTAGTGTGGTCCATCAGGCTGTAGTATTGTCCTTCTGGCTTCTTAGTATTTGTCCTTCAGGCTTCTTAGTGTGGTCCCATCAAGCTTCTTGGTGATGCGGTCCATCAGGCTTCTTGGTATTGGTCCATCCAGGCTTCTTAGTGTTGTCCTTCTGGCTTCTTAGTGTTGTCCTTCAGGCTTCTTGGTATGCAGTGCATCAGGCTTCTTAGTGCGGTCCATCGGAGAAACTGTATAGTGTGGTCTATCAAGTTCTTAGTGTGGTCATCAGTCTTCTTGAGTGTGGTCCATCAGGCTTCTTAGTGTGGTCCATCAGGCTTCTTAGTGTTGTCCTTCTGGCTTCTTAGTGTTGTCCTTCTGGCTAGTGTGGTCCATCAGGCTTCTTGGTGTGGTCCATCAAGGCTTCTTAATTATTGCATCAGGCTTCTTAGTGTGGTCCATCAGGCTTCTTAGAGTGGTCCATCAGGTTTCTTAGTGTGGTCCATCAGGCTTCTTGAGTGTGGTCCATCAGTCTTCTTAGTTAATGGTCCATCAGGCTTCTTAAGAGTGGTCCATCAGGCTTCTTGGTGTGGTCTGTCAGGATTCTTGGTGGTCCATCAGGCTTCTTAGAGTGGTCCATCGGAAGCTGTAGTGTGGTCATCAGGCTTCTTGAGTATTGGTCAGCCCAAACTGTAGTGTGGTCCGTGAGCCTTGGTGTTGTCCTTCTGGCTGTAGTGGTCCATCAGGCTTCTTAATTGCGGTCCATCAGGCTTCTTAGTGTGGTCCATCAGGGCTTCTTAATTGCTCTCCATCAGGCTTCTTAGTGTCGTCCATCAGGCTGTAGTGCTCTCCATCCAGGCTTCTTAGCTCGGTTCATCAGGCTTCTGTAGTGAGGGTCTTCAGGCTTCTTAGTGCTTGGTCCATCAGAGCTTCTTAGTATTGGTCCATCTGAGCTGTAGTGTGGTCCATCAGGCTTCTTAGTGCTCTCCATCGGGTTCTTAGTGTCCATCATCAACTGTAGTGCTCTCCATCAGGCTTCTTAAGTGTGTCGCCCATTAGGCTTCTTAGTGCTCTCCATCAGGCTTCTTAGTGTCGTCCATCAGGCTTCTTAGTGCTCTCCATCAGGCTTCTTAGTGCTCTCCATCAGAAGCTTCTTGGTGCTCTCCATCAGGCTTCTTAGTGTCGTCCATCAGGCTTCTTAGTGCTCTCCATCAGGTTTCTTAGTGCTCTCCATGAGGCTTCTTGGTGCTCTCCATCAGGCTTCTTGGTGTCGTCCATCAGGCTTCTTAGTGCTCCATCCAGGACTGTGGTACTCTCCATCGGAGAAGCTGTAGTGTCGTCCATCAGCCTTCTTAGTGCTCTCCTCAGGTTTCTTAGTGTGCTCTCCATGAGGCTTCTTGGTGCTCTCCATCAGGCTTCTTAGTACGGTCTATCAGACTTCTTAGTGCGGCCCATCAGAGTTCTTTCTTCTCATCATGCTTCTTAGTGTTGTCCATCAGGGTTCTTGGTACGATCTATCAGCCTTCTTAGTACACGGTCTATCAGGCTTCTTAGTACAACCCATCGGGTTCTTTCTTCTCTCCATCAGGCTTCTTAGAGTTGTCCATCTCGCTTCTTAGTGTGGTCCATCAGGCTTCTTAGTCTGGTCATCAGGCTTCCTTAGTGCTCTCCATCAGGCTTCTTAGTGTGGTCCATGGGGGCTTCTTGAGTGTGGGCCATCGGAAGCTTCTTAGTACTCTTCATCAGGCTGTGGTGTGGTCCATCGGAAGCTGTGAGTACTCTCCGTCAGGCTTCTTAGTTCGGTCTATCAGGCTTCTTAGTGTGGTCCATCAGGCTTCTTAGTACTCTCCGTCAGGCTTCTTAGTGCGGTCTATCAGGCTTCTTAATGCTCCATCAGGCTTCTTAGTGTGGTCCCATCAGGCTTCTTAGTGTGGTCCATCATCCTTCTTAGTGTGGTCATCAGGCTTCTTAGTGCGGTCCATCCAGGGTTTCTTAGTGCTCTCCATCAGGCTTCTTAGTTCGGTCCATCAGGCTTCTCTGGTGCAGTTCATCAGGCGTCTTAGTGTGGTCCATCAGGCTTCTTAGTGGTCCATCGGAGAAGCTGTAGTGCTCTCTCAGGCTCTTAGTGCTCTTCATCAGGCTTCTGAGTGTGGTCCATCAGGCTTCTTGGTGTGGGTCATCATGCTGCTGAGTGTGGTCCATCAGGCTTCTTAGTGTGGTCCCTCAGGCTTCTTAGTGTGGTCCATCAGGCTAGTGCGGTGCATCAGGCTTCTTAGTGTGGTCCATCAGGCTTCTTAGTGTGGTCCATCAGGCTTCTTAGTGCTCTCTCCATCAGGGTTCTTAGTGTCGTCCATCCAGGCTGTAGTGCTCTCCATCAGGCTTCTTGAGTGTCGCCCATTAGGCTTCTTAGTGCTCTCCATCAGGCTTCTTAATTGTCGTCCATCAGGCTTCTTAGTATTGCTCTCCATCGGAAGCTTCTTGAGTGCTCTCCATGAGGCTTCTTGGTGCTCTCCATCGACTTCTTAGTGTCGTCCATCGAGCTGTAGTGCTCTCCATCAGGTTTCTTAGTGCTCTCCATGAGGCTTCTTGGTGCTCTCCATCAGGCTTCTTGGTGTCGTCCATCAGGCGCTAGTGCTCTCCATCAGGTTTCTTAGTGCTCTCCATCGGGCTTCTTAGTGTTAGTCGTCAGAAGCAGTGCTCTCCATCAGGCTTCTTAGTGTCGTTATCAGGCTTCTTAGTGCTCTCCATCAGGTTTCTTAGTGCTCTCCATGGGGCTTCTTGGTGCTCTCCATTGAAGCTGTAGTACGGTCTATCGAACTTCTTAGTGCGGCCATCAGAGTTCTTTCTTCTCTTCATCATGCTTCTTAGTGTTGTCCATCAGGGTTCTTAGTACGTCTATCAGTCTTCTTAGTGTGGTCCATCAGGCTTCTTAATTGCGGGTCATCGGAGAAACACGGAGTGTGGTCCGTCAGGTTTCTTAGTGTGGTCCATTAGGCTGTAATGTGGTCCATCGGTCTTCTTAATTAATGGTCATCAGGCTTCTTAGTGCGGGTCATCAGGCTTCCCAGGTGTGGTCCGTCAGGTTTTCTTAGTGTGGTCCATCAGGCTTCCTTAATGTGGTCACATCAGTCTTCTTAGTGTGTGGTCATTGGAAGCTGTATGTGGTCCATCAGTCTTCTTAGTGTGGTCCATCGGAAGCTTCAGGTGTGGTCATTAGGCTGTAATGTGGTCCATCAGTCTTCTTAGTGTGGTCCATCAGGCTTCTTAGTGCTCCATCAGGCTTCTTGTCTTCATCAGGCTTCTCAGTGGTCCATCAGGCTTCTTGGTGCGGGTCATCAGGCTGGAGTGTGGTCCATCAGGCTTCCTTGGTGTGGTCCCTCAGGCTTCTTAGTGTGGTCCATCAGGTTTCTTAGCGTGTGGTCAATCCAGGCTTCTTAGTGCTCTCCATCAGGCTTCTTAGTGTATGGTCCATCAGGCTTCTTAGTATTGTCTTCTGGCTTCTTAGTGTTGTCCTTCAGGCTTCTTAGTGTGGTCCACATCAAGCTGTAGTGCGGTCCATCGGGCTTCTTGGTGTGGTCCATCAGGCTTCTTAGTGTTGTCCTTCAAAGCTGTAGTGTTGTCCTTCAGGCTTCTTGGTAGTCATCAGGCTTCTTGGTGCGGTCCATCAGGCTAACTTAGTGTGGTCTATCAGGATTCTTAATTGTGGTCATCAGTCTTCTTAGTGTGGTCCATCAGGCTTCCTAGAGTGGTCCATCAGGCTTCTTAGTGTGGTCTATCAGGATTCTTAGTGTGGTCCATCAGGCTTCTTAGAGTGGTCCATCAGGCTTCTTAGTGTGGTCCATCAGGCTTCTTAGTGTGGTCCATTAAGCTCATAGTGTGGTCCATCAGGCTTCTTAGTGTTGTCCTTCTGAGCTGTAGTGTGGTCCATCAGGCTTCTTAGTGCGGTCCATCAGGCTTCTTAGTGTGGTCCATCAGGCTTCTAGTGCTCTCCATCAGGCTTCTTAGTGTCGTCCATCAGGCTTCTTAGTGCTCTCCATCAGGCTTCTTAGCTCGGTCATCAGGCTTCTTAGTGAGGGTCTTCAGGCTTCTTAGTGTGGTCCATCAGGCTTCTTAGTGTGGTCCATCAGGCTTCTTAGTGTGGTCCATCATTGCAGTGCTCTCATCAGGGTTCTTAGTGTCGTCCATCAGGCTTCTTAGTGCTCTCCATCAGGCTTCTTAGTGTCGCCCTTAGGCTCTTAGTGCTCCATCAGGCTTTAGTGTCGTCCATCAGGCTTCTTAGTGCTCTCCATCAGGCTTCTTAGTGCTCTCCATGAGGCTTCTTGTGCTCTCCATCAGGCTTCTTAGTGTCGTCCATCAGGCTTCTTAGTGCTCTCCATCAGGTTTCTTAGTGCTCTCCATGAGGCTTCTTGGTGCTCTCCATCAGGCTTCTTAGTGTCGTCCATCAGGCTTCTTAGTGCTCTCCATCAGGTTTCTTAGTGCTCTCCATCAGGCTTCTTAATGTCGTCCGTCAGGCTTCTTAGTGCTCTCCATCAAGCTGTAGTGTCGTCCATCAGGCTTCTTAGTGCTCTCCATCAGGTTTCTTAGTGCTCTCCGGGTTGGTGCTCTCCATTAGGCTTCTTAGTCGTCTATCAGACTTCTTAGTGCGGCCCATCAGAGTTCTTTCTTCTCTTCATCATGCTTCTTAGTGTTGTCCATCAGGGTTCTCTTCTTAGTGTCGTCCGTCAGGCTTCTTAGTGCTCTCCATCAGGCTTCTTAGTGTCGTCCATCAGGCTTCTTAGTGCTCTCCATCAGGTTTCTTAGTGCTCTCCATGAGGCTTCTTGGTGCTCTCCATTAGGCTTCTTAGTACGGTCTATCAGACTTCTTAGTGCGGCCCATCAGAGTTCTTTCTTCTCTTCATCATGCTTCTTAGTGTTGTCCATCAGGGTTCTTAGTACGATCTATCAGTCTTCTTAGTGTGGTCCATCAGGCTTCTTAGTGCGGGTCATCAGGCTTCTGGTGTGGTCCGTCAGGTTTCTTAGTGTGGTCCATTAGGCTTCTTAATGTGGTCCATCAGTCTTCTTAGTGTGGTCCATCAGGCTTCTTAGTGCGGGTCATCAGGCTTCTGAGTGTGGTCCGTCAGGTTTCTTAGTGTGGTCCATCAGGCTTCTTAATGTGGTCCATCGATTCTTATTGTGGTCCATTAGGCTTCTTAATGTGGTCCATCAGTCTTCTTAGTGTATGGTCCATCAGGCTTCTTAGTGTGGTCCATTAGGCTTTAATGTGGTCCATCAGTCTTCTTAGTGTGGTCCATCAGGCTTCTTATGCTCTCCATCAGGCTTCTTAGGCGCTCTTCATCAGGCTTCTCAGTGTGGTCCATCAGGCTTCTTAGTGCGGGTCATCAGGCTTCTGAGTGTGGTCCATCAGGCTTCTTAGTGTGGTCCCTCAGGCTTCTTAGTGTGGTCCATCAGGTTTCTTAGCGTGGTCAATCAGGCTTCTTAGTGCTCTCCATCAGGCTTCTTAGTGTGGTCCATCAGGCTTCTTAGTATTGTCCTTCTGGCTTCTTAGTGTTGTCCTTCAGGCTTCTTAGTGTGGTCCATCAAGCTTCTTAGTGCGGTCCATCAGGCTTCTTAGTGTGGTCCATCAGGCTTCTTAGTGTTGTCCTTCTGGCTTCTTAGTGTTGTCCTTCAGGCTTCTTAGTGTGGTCCATCAGGCTTCTTAGTGCGGTCCATCAGGCTTCTAGTGTGGTCTATCAGGTTCTTAGTGTGGTCCATCAGTCTTCTTAGTGTGGTCCATCAGGCTTCTTAGTGTGGTCCATCAGGCTTCTTAGTGTTGTCCTTCTGGCTTCTTAGTGTTGTCCTTCTGGCTAGTGTGGTCCATCAGGCTTCTTAGTGTGGTCCATCAGGCTTCTTAGTTGGTCCATCAGGCTTCTTAGTGTGGTCCATCAGGCTTCTTAGAGTGGTCCATCAGGTTTCTTAGTGTGGTCCATCAGGCTTCTTAGTGTGGTCCATCAGTCTTCTTAGTGTGGTCCATCAGGCTTCTTAGAGTGGTCCATCAGGCTTCTTAGTGTGGTCTATCAGGATTCTTGGTGGTCCATCAGGCTTCTTAGAGTGGTCCATCAGGCTTTAGTGTGGTCCATCAGGCTTCTTAGTGTGGTCAGCATTCTTAGTGTGGTCCATCAGCCTTAGTGTTGTCCTTCTGGCTGTAGTGGTCCATCAGGCTTCTTAGTGCGGTCCATCAGGCTTCTTAGTGTGGTCCATCAGGCTTCTTAGTGCTCTCCATCAGGCTTCTTAGTGTCGTCCATCAGGCTTTAGTGCTCTCCATCAGGCTTCTTAGCTCGGTTCATCAGGCTTCTTAGTGAGGTCTTCAGGCTTCTTAGTGTGGTCCATCAGGCTTCTTAGTGTGGTCCATCAGGCTTTAGTGTGGTCCATCAGGCTTCTTAGTGCTCTCCATCAGGGTTCTTAGTGTCCATCAGCATCTTAGTGCTCTCCATCAGGCTTCTTAAGTGTCGCCCATTAGGCTTCTTAGTGCTCTCCATCAGGCTTCTTAGTGTCGTCCATCAGGCTTCTTAGTGCTCTCCATCAGGCTTCTTAGTGCTCTCCATCAGGCTTCTTGGTGCTCTCCATCAGGCTTCTTAGTGTCGTCCATCAGGCTTCTTAGTGCTCTCCATCAGGTTTCTTAGTGCTCTCCATGAGGCTTCTTGGTGCTCTCCATCAGGCTTCTTAGTGTCGTCCATCAGGCTTCTTAGTGCTCCATCAGGTCTTAGTGCTCTCCATCGGCTTTAGTGTCGTCCATCAGGCTTCTTAGTGCTCTCCATCAGGTTTCTTAGTGCTCTCCATGAGGCTTCTTGGTGCTCTCCATCAGGCTTCTTAGTACGGTCTATCAGACTTCTTAGTGCGGCCCATCAGAGTTCTTTCTTCTCTTCATCATGCTTCTTAGTGTTGTCCATCAGGGTTCTTAGTACGATCTATCAGCCTTCTTAGTACGGTCTATCAGGCTTCTTAGTACAACCCATCAGGGTTCTTTCTTCTCTCCATCAGGCTTCTTAGAGTTGTCCATCTCGCTTCTTAGTGTGGTCCATCAGGCTTCTTAGTCTGGTCCATCAGGCTTCTTAGTGCTCTCCATCAGGCTTCTTAGTGTGGTCCATGAGGCTTCTTAGTGTGGGCCATCAGGCTTCTTAGTACTCTTCATCAGGCTTCTTAGTGTGGTCCATCAGGCTTCTTAGTACTCTCCGTCAGGCTTCTTAGTTCGGTCTATCAGGCTTCTTAGTGTGGTCCATCAGGCTTCTTAGTACTCTCCGTCAGGCTTCTTAGTGCGGTCTATCAGGCTTCTTAATGCTCCATCAGGCTTCTAGTGTGGTCCATCAGGCTTCTTAGTGTGGTCCATCAGGCTTCTTAATGTCGTCATCAGGCTTCTTAGTGCGGTCCATCAGGCTATATGCTCTCCATCAGGCTTCTTAGTTCTGTCCATCAGGCTTCTTAGTGTGGTCCCATCAGGCTTCTTAGTGTGGTCCATCAGGCTTCTTAGTGTGGTCCATCAGGCTTCTTAGTGCTCTCCATCAGGCTTTAGTGTTGTCCATCAGGCTTCTTGGTGCGGTCCATCAGGTTCTTTGTTCTCTCCATCAGGCTTCTTAGTGTGTCCATCAGGCTTCTTAGTAGTTTCATCAGGCTTCTTTGGTGGTCCATCAGGCTTCTTAGTGTGGTCCATCAGGCTTCTTATTAGTGGTCCATCAGGCTTCTTAGTATGGTCCATCAGGCTTCTTAGTGTGGTCCATCAGGCTAATGTGGTCCATCAGTCTTCTTAGTGTGGTCCATCAGGCTTCTTAATTGCGGGTCATCGAAAACTTAGTGGGGTCATCAGGCTTCTTAGTGTGGTCCATCAGACTTCTTAGTGCAGTCCATCAGGCTTCATAATGTGGTCCATCAGTCTTCTTAGTGTGGTCCATGGAAGCTGTAATGTGGTCCATCAGTCTTCTTAGTGTGGTCCATCAGGCTTCTTAGTGCGGGTCATCAGGCTTCTAGTGTGGTCCATCAGGTTTCTTAGTGTGGTCCATCAGGCTTCTTAATGTGGTCCATCGTATTCTTAGTGTGGTCCATCAGGCTTAGTGCGGGTCATCAGGCTTCTGTGTGGTCCATCAGGCTTCTTAGTGCAGTCCATCAGGCTTGTGGTCCATCAGTCTTCTTAGTGGTCCATCAGGCTTCTTAATGTGGTCCATCAGTCTTCTTAGTGTGGTCCATCAGGCTTCTTAGTGCGGTTCATCAGGCTTCTGAGTGTGGTCCATCGGTTTCTTAGTGTGGTCCATCAAGCTTTAATGTGGTCCATCAGTCTTCTTAGTGTGGTCCATCAGGCTTCTTAGTGCGGGTCATCAGGCTTCTGAGTGTGGTCCATCAGGTTTCTTAGTGCAGTCCATCAGGCTTCTTAATGTGGTCCATCAGTCTTCTTAGTGTGGTCTAGGCTTCTTAATATGGTCCATCAGTCTTCTTAGTGTGGTCCATTAGGCTTCTTAGTGTGGTCCATCAGGCTTCTTATTGTGGTCCATCAGGCTTCTTAGTGTGGGTCATCAGGCTTCTGAGTGTGGTCCATCAGGCTTCTTAATTATTGGTCCATCAGGCTTCTTAGTGTGGTCCATCAGCTTCTTAGTATGGTCGTGGAGGCTTCTTATGGTCATCAGTCTTCTTAATTAGTGGTCCATCAGGCTTCTTAGTGTGGTCCATCAGGCTTCTTAGTGTGGTCCATCAGTCTTCTTAGTGTGGTCCATCAGGCTTCTTAGTGCTCTCCATCAGGCTGTAGCTCTTCATCAGGCTTCTGAGTGTGGTCCATCAAGCTCTTATGCGGGTCATCAGGCTTCTGAGTGTGGTCCATCAGGCTTCTTAGTGTGGTCCTCAGGCTTCTTAGTGTGGTCCATCAGGTTTCTTAGTGTGGTCCATCAGGCTTTGATGCTCTCCATCAGGCTTCTTAGTGTGGTCCATCAGGCTTCTTAGTATTGTCGTCCTGGCTTCTTAGTGTTTCCTCCATCCTCTTATCATCATTATTATCAGGCTTCTTAGTGTGGTCCATCAGGCTTCTTAGTGTGGTCCTTCAGGCTTCTTAGTGTGGTCCATCAGGCTTCTTAGTGCGGTCCATCAGGCTTCTTAGTGTGGTCCATCAGGATTCTTAGTGTGGTCCATCAGGCTTCTTAGTGTGGTCCATCAGGCTTCTTAGTGTGGTCCATCAAGCTTCTTAGTGTTGTCCATCAGGCTTCTTAGTGTGGTCCATCAGGCTTCTTAGTGTGGTCCATCAGGCTTCTTAGTGTGGTCCATCAGGCTTCTTAGTGTGGTCCATCAGGCTTCTTAGAGTGGTCCATCAGGTTTCTTAGTGTGGTCCATCAGACTTCTTAGTGTGGTCCATCAGGGCTTTTTAGTATGGTTCATCAGGCTTCTTATTGCTCTCCATCAGGCTTCTTAGTGGTCTTCATCATGTTTTAGTGTGTCCATTAGGCTTCTTAGTGTGGTACATCAAGCTTCTTAGTGTGGTCCATCGGGCTTCTTAGTGCTCTCCATCAGGCTTTCTTAGTGTGGTCCATCAGGCTTAAAAAGTCCTGAGGCTGATTTTACCACTTGTCTAATGTTTGGCAATTATTATGTATAGCCTACCTAAAATTTTTGGGGTAATGATCTTATATTTCCATAATCCATTGATAAATACGATTAATTTACCATACTGTAGTTCTTTGGTATAGATTCACACAAATAGTAGACCTTGTTTCTTTCTACGATCCACACTTCCGACTTCAATCTCAGATAACACGGGGAAGAGTTATAGGGTACTATCGGTAGTCGTGGTAGGTTACGCTTTATAATGATGTATTGTAAGATCAGTGTAAATAAATGTACATCCTCCCACCACCTTTATTTTTTTTCTCCACTGCTGCTACTATGTTTAGATGCTAGTCCGGGCGATATCTCAGGTACTTTTTACGCTTGGGAGCTGAAAGTTTAACACGTGAGTGACTATAAGAGTAAGGGCTTTGGCTTAAACTTTGTGTGTGTGTGTGTGTGTGTGTGTGTGTGTGTGTGTGTGTGTGTGTGTGTGTGTGTGTGTGTGTGTGTGTGTGTAAATCATATTGTACACCTCCCCTCCCTACCTTGCATTCTTCCGTCCGTCCGTCCATCCGTCCCTGCTCCCGTCTAGAAAATGTAAACAGGATAACGTGAAGAAACATCAATAGGTTGTACACAAATATAATGTGTAGACAAGTCATTCCAAGATCTCGTCAGAATTTCAGTAATCAGTGTTTCGTGTTATGGTGTTACAGAAGGAGGCGAAGGAGGAAGACAAGAAGAAGAACAAGAAGGAGGAGGAGGAGGAGGAGGACTTACCTGCTTACAGTGACAACCTCAACTTTTGGGGAGGGTGGGGATTTAAGCTGAAGCCACGGAAATTAAAATCAAAACACCGCAGCGAAACCATACAATAAATGTATTTTTTTTGTTCTTTTTTAACTATCACGGAAACCGTAGAAAACCAGATAAAAGTGATATACACAAGGGCGTCAGGATTTTATTTCAGGAGGAGAAACAAGAGAGGGAACTCATTTCTGTGTTGCTGGTGAGGGGTGTTCACTAGCGACCCCAACCTCCCTGCTACTACTTGTGTCTCCCTCTACCTGTACTCTCCCTCTTCTCCCTCTACCTGTACTCTCCCTCTTCTCCCTCCACCATTACACTCTCTCTTCTCCCTCTACCTGTACTCTCCCTCTTCTCCCTCTACCTGTCCTCTCTCCCTCTTCTCCCTCTACCTGTACTCTCCCTCTTCACCCTCTACCTGTACTCTCCCTCTTCTCCCCTCCACCATTCACTCTCTCTTCTCCTGTACTCTCCCTCTTCTCCCTCTACCTGCTCTCCCTCTTCACCCCACTCTACTGTACTCTCCCCTTCTCCTCCACCATTACCTCCCTCTTCTCCCTCCCACCACTAATTTTCTCCCCTCTACCTGTTTTCTCCCCTCTTTTCCCTCCCCACCATTACACTCTCTCTTCTCCCCTCTACCTGTACTCTCCTCTTCTCCCTCCACCTGTACTCTCTCTTCACCCTCTACCTGTACTTTCTCCCCCTTCTCCTCCTGCCTCCCTCTTCACCCCTCTCTGCCTCCCTTCTCCTCACCATACACTCCCTCTTCTCCCTCCACTACATTCCTCTTCTCTCTACTGCTCTTCCCCTTCTCCTCCACCATTACACTCCCTCTTCTCCCTCCACCATTACCTCCCTCTTCTCCTCTACCTGTCCTCTCCCCTTCTCCCTCCACCATTACCTCCCTCTTCTCCCTCTACCTGTCCTCTCCCCTTCTCCCTCCACCCATTACACTCCCTCTTCTCCCTCTACCTGCTCCCCTTCTCCTCCACCATTACACTCCCTCTTCTCCCTCTACCTGTACTCTCCCTTCTCCCTCCACCATTACCTCCTCTTCTCCTCTACTGCTCCCTTCTCCTCCACCATTACACTCCCTCTTCTCCTCCACCATTACCTCTCTTCTCCCTCTGCCTGTGCTCTCCCCCTTCTCCCTCCTATTACTCCCTCTTCTCCCCTCTGTACTCTCCCCTTCTCCCTCCCACCGTGCCTCCACCTTCTCCCCCCTACCTGTACTCTCCCCTTTCTCCTCCACCATTCACTCCCTCTTCTCCCTCTCCTTGCTCTCCCCTTCTCCCTCACCATTACACTCCCTCTTCTCCCTCTACTGTACTCTCCCCTTCTCCCTCCCACCATTACACTCCCTCTTCTCCCTCTACCTGTACTCTCCTTCTCCTCACCATTCACTCCCTCTTCTCCCCTCTACTGTCCTCTCCCTTCTCCCTCCCACCTACAATTCCTCTTCTCCCTCTACCTGTACTCTCCCCTTCTCCTCCCACCCCCCTCCCTCTTCTCCCTCTACCTGTACTCTCCCCCTTCTCCCTCCACCATTACACTCCCTCTTCTCCCTCTACCCTGTACTCTCCCTTCTCCTCCTGTACCTCCCCTCTTCTCCCCTCACCGTACCTCCTTCTCCCTCCCACCATTACTCCCTTTCTCCTCTATGTACTCCCCTTCTCCTCCACCATTACCTCCCTCTTCCCCTCTACCTGTACTCTCCCCCTTCTCCTCCACCACCTTAATTCCTCTTCCCTCTACCTGTGCTCTCCCCTTCTCCTCCACCATTCACTCCCTCTTCACCCTCTACCTACCTCTCCCCTTCTCCCTCCCTATTACACTCCCTCTTCTCCCTCTACCTGTACTCTCCCCTTCTCCCTCCACCATTACCTCCCTCTTCACCCTCTCTGTACTCTCCCCTTCTCCCTCCACCATTACACTCCCCCTTCTCCTCCTCATACACTCCTTGCTTCTCCCTCCTGTGCTCCTTCTTCTCCCCTCACCACATTACCTCCCCTCTTCTCCCTCCACCTGTTCCTCTTCTCCCCTCTACCTGTGCTCTCCCTCTTCTCCCTCCACCATTACCTCCTTCTTCTCCCTCCCACTCCTTCTTCTCCCTCCTACGTACCTCCTCTTCTCCCTCCCACCATTACACTTCCTCTTCTCCCTCTACCTGCCACTCTCCCCTTCTCCCACCACCATTACCTCCTCTTCTTCCTCCACCATTACACTCCCTCTTCCTCCACCACCACTTCTCTTCTCCCTCTACCTGTACTCTCCCTCTTCTCCCTCCACCACAATTCCTCTTCTCCCCTCTACCTGTACTCTCCCCTTCTCCCTCCCACCATTCCTCTTCTCCCTCTACCTGTACTCTCCCCTTCTCCCTCCCACCGTACCTCCCTTCTCTCTCTACCTGTACTCTCCCCCTTCTCCCCTCCACCATTACCTCCCTCTTCTCCCCTCTCCTGCCTCCCCTTCTCCCTCCCCTGCCTCCCTCTTCTCCCTCTACCTGTACTCTCCCCCTTCTCCCTCCCACCATTCCTCCCTCTTCTCCCTCTCACCTGCCTCTCCCCCCTTCTCCTCCACCATTACCTCCCCTCCTCTCCCATCTACCTGTACTCTTTCCCCTTCTCCCTCCACCATACACTCCTCTTCTCCCTCTCCACCTGTCTCTCCCCTCCTCCCTCCTCCATTACACTCCCCTCTTCTCCCTCCTGTTACACTCCTTCTTCTCCTCCACCGTGCACTCCCTCTTCTCCCTCCCATTACCTCCCTCTTCTCCTCTACCTGTCTTCTCCCCTTCTCCCTCCACCATTACCTCCCTCTTCTCCCTCTACCTGTACTCTCCCCCTTCTCCCTCCACCATTACCTCCCCTTCTCCCTCTCTTCTCTCCCCCCTTCTCCCTCCCACCATTACCTCCTCTTCTCCCTCTACCTGTACTCTCCCCTTCTCCTCCACCATTCCTCCCCCTTCTCCCTCTACCTGTACTCTCCCCTTCTCCCTCCCACCATACCTCCCTCTTCTCCCCTCTACCTGTACTCTCCCCCTTCTCTCCCATTACCTCCCCTCTTCACCCTCTCTTCCTCCCCCTTCTCCCTCCCACCATACCTCCTCTTCCTTCCTCCTGCATACCTCCTTCTTCTCCCTCCACCGTACCTCCCTCTTCTCCTCCCATTACACTCCCTCTTCTCCCTCTACCTGTCTCTCCCCTTCTCCTCCACCATTCACACTCCCTCTTCTCCCTCTCTGTGCTCTCCCCTTCTCCCTCCACCATTACTCCCCCTTCTCCCTCTACCTGTGCCTCCCCCTTCTCCTCACCATTACCTCCCTTCTCCCTCTGCCTGTACTCTCCCCTCCCCTCCTCCATACACTCCCTCTTCTCCCCTCTATACCTCTCCCCCCTTCTCCCTCACCATGCCTCCCCTCTTCTCCCCTCTTCTGTACTCTCCCCTTCTCCCTCCCACCATTCCTCCCTCTTCTCCCTCTCTGCCTCTCCCCTTCTCCTCCTGTTACACTCCCACTTCTCCTCTCTGTACATACCTTCTCCCTCCTGTTACCTCTTCTTCTCCCCTCCACCATTACCTCTTTAGCCTGTCCCCTCCACCATTACCTCCCCTTCTCCTCCACCACTAATTCCTCTTCTCCTCTGCCTGTGCTCTCCCCTTCTCTCCACCCATGCACTCCTCTTCTCCCTCTACCTGCCTCTCCTTCTCCTCCACCATTACCTCCCTCTTCTCCCTCTACCTGTACTCTCCCTTCTCCCTCACCATTACCTCCCCTTCTCCCTCTATATGCTCTCCCCCTTCTCCCTCCACTTACCTCCCTCTTCTCCTCTCTTATCTCCCCCTTCTCCTCCACCATTACCTCCCTCTTCTCCCTCTACCTGCTCTCCTTCTCCCTCCCTCATTACACTCTCTTCTTCCTCCACCATTACCTCCTTCTTCTCCCTCCCACCGTACTCTCTTCTCCTCACCATTACCTCTCTTCTCCCTCTACCTGTGCTCTCCCCTTCTCCCTCCCACCATTACACTCCCTCTTCCCCTCTTTCTCCTTCTCTCCCCTTCTCCCTCCTGCTTACTCTCATCTTCTCCCTCTACCTGTACTTTACCTATGCTTCCTTTACTTGTGCTCTTCCTCTCCCTCTTTGTCTCTCTCTCTCCCTATTTGTCTCTTCCTTCTCTCTCTCTCTCTCTCTCTCTCTCTCTCTCTCTCTCTCTCACTGTCCTGTACTGTACTGGTTCTGTGTCTGACCGTCTGTGAAAACAAATAATTACATACAGCACGATTATCTGTCTTATACAGAAAGAGCGGCAGTGCGGGCAGGAAGCTGGCGGGTGTTCATTATTACAGGGTAGGGGTACTGGAGTTGCCTATACGGTATAAGTATGATGCGAAGCTGTGTGTGTAGTGCTCCGTATATAACTCTGGATTGTTAAATACTTCATCCAAAATAATAATGTTTATACAGGTTAATAATTAATGTGTACCTTGCTAATTAATACACCTGATGATTTTATAACCTGCTCTCGGGATACGCTGGAAAAAAGAATATGTATGTATTTTTTTTTTCACTAGGATTATCAAGGGGCTATATTTGTATAATCGGGGGACTCTGATGCCTTTGTGAATTATAGAATATATCCCGGCTGTGTCCTCGCTGTTGGGGTATATTGCAGTTGTCAATAGGATATTATGGTAGTGTACTGTGTTATGTCACCCTCCCTTGGGATTGTGATAGTTGGGGGATAAACACCAGTGCAAGAGTAAATAGTTAGCTGTCATGTATAGCTTCAGTACTTAGTGTACTTGCAGCGTGAGTTTAAAACAAGGTAGGTATTAAGTGTGATGTGACCTGTAACATTAAGTTGCCTCACATAATTTTAAGAATAACAAGTATCCTCTTGTGTGTATATATATAAATATATAAATATATATAAATATTTATATATATATATATATATATATATATATATATATATATATATATATATATATATATATATTTATATATATTATATATATACACACAGAGGATGCTATTGTTAAAATTAAAAATATATATATATATATACGAGTATATATATATATATATATATATATATATATATATATATATATATATATATATATATATATATATATATATATATATATATATATATATATATATATATATTTTTTTTTTTTTTTCTGAGGATTAGCCCACTCGGGGACAGGTCACTGACCCACATCGGGGCCTGGGAGGCAAAATGTAATAATAATAATAATAATAATAATAATAATAATAATAATAATAATAATAATAATAATAATTATAATTATAATTATAATTATAATTATAATTATAATTATAATAATAATAATAATAATAATAATAAAATAATAATAATGATGATGATGATGAGACCCTGCAATTGTGTGTAAATGAGGTAAAAAGCCAGCTCAGCAACCTGGGACTTGGTCACAATTTTCATGATGCCATATGTGTTGCCAGTTGTGTTCTGACCTCACTCAGTTGTGTTCTGACCTCACTAGGGGAAAGGTCACGGCAGGGTTAGCTCCGGAGGGATAATTATCAGATATGGCCAGTGCTATGTGCGGTCTTGGGTATGAGAGTTTGTTGACCAAACTGGAGTGGTCCATGGAAAAATTGGCCAAGGCCAATGAAGAAATTGAGAGGGCCACGTTGGAGAACCTGAAATTAAAAGAAGAGCTGGCGAAGTTAAAAGGGGAAGATGGACGAGTAAAGCCAGTGTCTGACGAAAACTCAAGCGAGTGGAAAGTTGTGAGTAATGGGAGGACCAAGCTGGTGGTGAAGAAGTACACCAAGGATACGTCAACAACGACAACAAAAGCTAAGTGTACCAACTCTTTCAGTCCCTTGATAGACGAATTGGACGTTAGTACAGTCAGGGACAGGGATGACAGGGAAGGTATAAAAACTTTAATTGTTGGTGACTCACAGGTAAGGTACATGGACAGGGCCTTTTGTGGTAAAAACAAAAATAGGATGAGGGTGTGTTTGCCAGGAGCTGGGGTGGGGGATATAATTGACAGGATGGACAATATCTTGTCTGGTAATGGGAACAAACCCATTATCTGCCTCAGTGCAGGAGGCAATGATATTGGTCGGTGTAGGAGTGAGGAGCTTCTTGATAAGTTCAAGGCAGCTATAGATCGTATTAGGACTAAGGGAGGGATCCCTATCATATGCGGTGTCCTGCCTAGAAGGAGAGTTGGCAGTGAATGGTTGTCAAGGGCGGTTGGTGTCAACGACCGTCTTGACAGATATTGCAAGTCAATATCAGTCCCATTCATTGACAACTGGGACAACTTCTATGGCAGAAGGGACCTTTATGCTAGGGATGGGGTGCACCTGTCTAGGGATGGAGTAGCAACCCTGGCTGGGGCTCTAGAGGGGGCAGTTCAAAAGATATCGAAGTCTTTAAACTGCTAGGAGAACATATGAGCACGGGGGTGGAGGAGACTGCAGTGGGAGCGGGTAAACAAAGTGAAAGATTACAGGGAAATAGTGTTAGGAATGATGACAAAACTGAATTACACAGGGAGTTTAAAACTAAACGCTGAAGTGGATGTAATCCTAGACAAGGTTCTTGAAATTCCAGGGCACGAGCAGTAGATATATTCAACAAGTGGTACAAGACTTGGCGTGATAGCCAACCGGTACAGGAACAGGAGCCAGCACAAGGAACTCCTCGTCGTAGGCAGGCCGAAGCCGATCTGAGGGAAATTAGCTAGCTAGGCAAGGAGAGTTGCTAGACATTACTAGGACAATAAATGAGGTCTTCTAATTACTCGACTAGCGCGGTACAGACATAGTACATCGGGACATAGTAAATGGACATAGGCATTAGACATAAGCATAGATATCAGACATGGTATAATAATATGTAGCAATACAGACATGTGAATAAATGGTACAATGAATGGTAACAGAGTCCTGCCGTCAGGCGTGTTCACATATCTTGGTACCCACACATCTATACACCTCCCTCCCCCTTTACGCTCGTAGTGCAATCTCGAGCGGCTACGGACTCTTTTTCCATGAGTCGGGGGGAGCGGTGAGGGACGATGGGGGGATCAACTGACAACCTTCGTTCCTGGTCTGGGCAAGGGGACACAGGGGACGGGGAGGAAGGTTCGTCTCTAGAGGATGGCACTGGGCGGAGATGGCGTCTGTTTCGCCACCACACACGACCACTGGGGAGGCGGACTTGGTACGAACGAGACTCGCCACGGCCCATGACGACCCCGACCTTGTCCCAGCGGTGTGACGTCGGGTCCTGGTTTCGTACTTGCTGGCCGACCGTCAACCTGGGAAGGGGGCGGGCGTGGGCGTCATAGTGGCTTGTCACTTGGGCCATCCGGGCAGCCTCACGGCGGTCACACTCGTCCGCCTTGATCTGCCATTCATCTAAGAAGGACTGGGGGTGGGCAGGCACACAAGTACGAAGGGGGCGGCCATACAACACCTGGGAAGGAGAGCGTCCGGCAGGGGTAGGGGTGTTACGGAGTTCCAGTAGGCCCCTGTCGAACTCCTCGCAGTCCAGGTTCCCCGTCGGTGCTGTCTTGAGGATGAGGTATTTTACGGACTTTACCGCTGCCTCGGCGTGGCCATTCGCCTGCGGGTAATGAGGGGAGGTGACGATGTGGTGGACGCCCCAGCGTTCGGCGAAGCTCTTGAACTCGTGGCTATTGAACGGGGGCCCACCGTCGGTTCGGAGGCGGAGAGGCACTCCGACTTCCCGGAAGAAGCAACAAAACATCCGGATGACCCTGGAAGAGGTGGTGTCCCGACCACAGGGAACTACCACGGGCCATCCAGAGAGCCTGTCGGCGACCACCAGGAAAGACTTTCCGGCCACATTAAAGAAGTCGGCGGACACGGACTCAAAGGGCCGCTTTGGGAGGTCATTGCACAGGTACGGCTCTTGTTGCTGGCTGGGCTGGAGTTGCTGGCAAGGCTCACAGGCCTCAACCGTGCTCTTAATATCGGCGTCAATACCAGGCCAGAAGACGGTCTGACGGGCTCTGCGCCTGGTGGCTTCAACGCCGCGGTGGCTGTCATGGAGGCGGGATAAGGTGCGCCGGCGGAGGGCAGCGGGAACGACGATCCTGGGGCCGTACAACACCAGCTCTCCGTCCGCATAGAGGCTATCCCTTAGCTTCCAGAAGGGGAGGGCGGAGGCGTGAATGTCGTAGCGGTTGGTGGGGAATCCAGCGGAGACGTAGTCGAGGAGTTGGACGTATGCCGGGTCTTGAGCGGCGGCGATGCGAAGCTCCTGGAGAGTCCTATCGTCTTCGATGGAGGGCGTCGTCGTCGTCTTGTCAGCAAGAGAAGTGGCTGTGTGTGTCACTAAAGACCGAACGTGAGCAGCGGCCGTGGTACAGTCGACTTCATCTTCAGGTGTGGGGCGACTAACAGGGGCTCGGGAGAGGGCGTCTGGTATGCACAGAAGCTTCCCGGCGCGCCACACAGCTGTAAAGACGTAAGGGGCGGTCTTCTCTTTGAGACGTTGGAGGCGAGGATTTTCGATGGCGTCCAACGTGTAGTGATTGAGGATGGGTATGAGCGGGCGATGGTCCGTCATGAGGGTGAAATGCCCAAGGCCGAACAGGTAAAGGCGGCACTTGGCCATAGCCCAGGCGACTGCCAGCATCTCTAGTTCGATGGTGGCGTATCTGGTCTCCGTGTCCGTCAAAAACCTGGAGCCACACTGAACTAAGCGCAGTCTACCCTGGCCGTGGTCTTGAAGGAGGGCATATCCGAGGCCGTATAGACGGGAGGCGTCGGTCTGGAGGACCACTGGTAAGGACGGGTCGAAGGGTGCCAAGGCTGGTGGTGACAGCAACGCCTTCTTAACATTCCTGAACGCTAGGTCGTGGTCAGGAGTCCAGAGGAAAGAGCGCTTGGGGCTCATGAGGGGGCGTAGAGGTTGGGCTGATGTGGCGATTTTAGGGGAGAAGTCGGCCAGCTGATTTACCAGGCCCATAAATGAGCGAAGGTCGGTCAGGTTCGCTGGAGTAGGGAAGTCCCTGATGGCCTTGACCTTCTCCTCATCAGCTGAGATCCCCTCTGGCGAGATGTTGTAGCCGCAGTAGTTAACTTGGGGGGCGGCGACCACAAATTTATCTTTGTTCAGGGTGATACCATGGGCACGACATCTTGTGAGCATCAGATGAACTCGGTTCAAGTGGGCCGGGAGATCATCGTCGAAGAGCAGGATGTCATCTACGACCTTCACGCAGTTGGTGACACCCTGCAGAGCCATATCCCCACGGAGGCAGTACGCATCCCCCGTTGCTGCGAAGCCCATGGGTCCGCGGCAGTGTTGGAAGCGGCCGTAGGGCGTGATGAATGTAGTGAGGTGGCGATCTTCTTCCGCCAGGTCGACTTGCCAGTACCCATGTAGTGCATCCGCCGTGGTAAAGAACTTTGCAGACGGGGTGACGCTGCGGACTGCTTGGATGGGCGTAGGCGATGGATGGGCGGGACGGGAGACCTGCGAGTTGAGATGGGTGAGGTCCACTGTGATGCGAACACCTACAGGCTTGGGTGCCAAGACCATAGGGTGGCACCACTCGGAGGGCTCCTCACCGGCGTGTCTGATGATCCCCTGCTGCACCAGAGAATCGAGCTCCGCCTTCACCTTGTCCCGTATGGCAAAGGGGATAGGCCTGGGTGTGTGGATGGCGAAAGGCGTCGCGCCAGGCTTGAGGTGGATTCTCATCGGGGGGCCTGTCATCTTCTTGAGCGGCGTCTTCTGGAGGTCGGGCTTGGAGACAAGGACGTCGCTGAACTGACGAAAAAAGAACTCCCGGGCGGCAGCAGGTGTGGTCATGGCTGAAACAGGTATCTCTGCACACCTGTTGAGGTGTGTCACAGCGAGGATGGGCTTTGGGAACTCGGATGAGACGATGGCCAAGTCCTGACAATGGCCACATGACAAGAGAGGGGTTTGGATGCCCTCATGGACGTGGACTGTGGCAAGGCAAGACTTGGGACCGAGCTGTAGTGTTGCCTTGAAGCAACCCAAAGGTGGAGACATCGGGGACCCGTCCGCTGTGAGCACGTCGTTCATGGCTGTGGGTGACAGGCTACTCCTGGGGATGTTGAGGGCGTCCAGGTGTGTTGGTCCAATCACCGTGATGTCCGCGCCCGTGTCAGGTATCATCAGGAGGTTGGAAGAGTTGGTACCGTAGGACAGACGAACATTGACGGGCTTGGGGGACCTGTCACTCGAGGTATCATCCACGCGTCGGCATCCTTTGTTGTTCTTGGGAGACGGTGGTGTGGACGTTCTGTCGGGCTGTGAAGAGACGTTTTGACCTGGAGATGGAGGCTTCTTGGTGGACCTGCAACACTTGGCGAAGTGTCCTTGCTTGTTGCAAGCGTTGCATGAGACCTTGTTGGCAGGACATCGACTTGTGCGGGGCCAATGGCCTTGAAACCCGCAGTTTCGACATGTACTATCAGCCGCAGGGCACTTTCCTGGACCGTGCTGGCGCTGACAGCTTCTGCAGGATTCGGGAGAAAACACTGGTGACTGTGACGGGGGCTGTGGAGAGGACGCCGTCTGCATCTGGCGTTGATTCCTCTTGTAGGTGGAGACGGCGTGGACTTGAGATGGCGATGAGTGTATAGCTGAGGCAGCCTCTCTTGTGGCCTCATACGACCTGCAACAGGTGACGAAGTCGGTGAGGGAAGAGGCGGCGTCGAGGGTGAGGAGTTTCTGAAGCAGGTCCTCGTCACGTACACCCATCAGCAAGATCATCTTGAGCTGGATCTCAGCACAGGTTACAGGATCGCCTGTACATAGGTCCACCTCGGCTGTTAGGTCCTTAAGTCGTGCATAGAAGTCTGAGAATGATTCCCCAGAAGCTTGTTTGCAGGATAGCAGTTCCCTACGACGCAGAGCTTCATTGCGGAGGCCACGGAAATGACTCTGCAAGGCGTTTAAAACCTCTGTCACTGACCTGGGGGAGTCAGGGGGGATGGCTAGCGTGTGCTCTAGGAGGCGTTGAACATCGAGGGAAATGCACGATCTTAATTGGATGAGTTGTTTATGAGGGGGCATTCGGTTGAGGTCAGACATGACAGCAAAGTCTTCGAAACGACGTCGCCATTGACGGTATACTTGATATGTTGCATCAGGTTGAAGAGGTGGGGGACTGGGAACTGAAGACTTGCTGTGCAGGGGTGTACTCGAGACGGCAGGCGGTGGAGGAGGCACGGAGAGGTCGACGAGAGTTGAGACTGGAGCAGGTGGTTGAGAGGGCACTGAGGTATACCCAAGGGGGATAGGTGACGTGTGAGGGGGCGTTGTCTGAAGGATAGATGAAGAGGCTGAAGCTGGCGAATTGGTTGTGGCAGCTGGTGAAGTCGTCCTCGTTGCCAGCAATTCCAATAGTCGCAGGAGTTTGTGGTTATCAGCTTGGTGTTGTTGTTGAAGTTGAAGGCGGTAAGCTGATGCCTCTGACTGTCTTGACAATTCCTCTTGACGTCTTGACCATTCCTCTTGACGTCGTTTTTCCTCCTCTAATTGACGTCTTTGGGCTTCCTTCTCTTGAGAAACTTGTAGGAAGTGGATTAACCGACGTATATCCTGGCTCCCATCCTTTGAATTTGGCGCGCCCGGCGTGTGAGGCGTGAGGGGGGGTGGGGGGGTCTGTGAGGCTTCGTCTACCTCATAATCCTCATCTAAATTTCCCGGCAAATCGTCGTGGTCAGACATCTCGTGTTTGGTATGGTTGCGATGGGAAAGACAAGGAGAATAAGGTGAAGTGCTATGTTTTCGAAAATGGACTTGCTTAAGTGCAGGAACTGGCGGGCAAGTAAAAGAGTACTGACTGTAATATTTGTGAAGTGAGAGGAGGCGGCTGGCGGCTGGCGGTGCTGGTCCCTGTATTCCTCCGCGCGCGGGCGAGCTGGCGGCGGTGGCTCAGTCGAAGGGGGACGCAGGCAGTGGCCTGTGGGCCGGCGTAGATGGAGGAGGTATGCCGGAAGTGCTGTCTTGGAAACTGGGCTGAAGGCGTTTCTGCTACCTGTAGGGCCACAGAAACATAGCAAAGAGACATGAAAGGCACTGCACTTCACTTAGGGCACTTCACAAGGTCGCAAAGCACTTTAAATCCAGGGGCACTGTGGAGTATATCTTCTGGGCGGGAAACGGACGAGGCCGGCTCTTGAGGCTTGTAAACTGTCGTGTTGGAGCTACTCAAACTGCGCCATGTAGTGGATGTAATCCTAGACAAGGTTCTTGAAATTCCAGGGCACGAGCAGTAGATATATTCAACAAGTGGTACAAGACTTGGCGTGATAGCCAACCGGTACAGGAACAGGAGCCAGCACAAGGAACTCCTCGTCGTAGGCAGGCCGAAGCCGATCTGAGGGAAATTAGCTAGCTAGGCAAGGAGAGTTGCTAGACATTACTAGGACAATAAATGAGGTCTTCTAATTACTCGACTAGCGCGGTACAGACATAGTACATCGGGACATAGTAAATGGACATAGGCATTAGACATAAGCATAGATATCAGACATGGTATAATAATATGTAGCAATACAGACATGTGAATAAATGGTACAATGAATGGTAACAGAGTCCTGCCGTCAGGCGTGTTCACATATCTTGGTACCCACACATCTATACAAACGCGGTAAGGGGAGGACTCAGAACATGACTAACTTAAATGTATACTACGCAAACAGTAGAAGTATGAGAAACAAAATGGATGATATTAGGGCCTTGGTATGTACCGTAAAAATCGATATAATTGCATTCACTGAAACATGGATCAACCTAGACACACGTGAGTTACCAGTCGAATACCAAATTGCGGGTTACAAACTGTTCCATACCGATAGGCAGACCAGGAAAGGAGGCGGAGTAGCAATCTATGTTAGGGATAATCTGAAGTGTGAAATAAATAAGGAAATAAAAACTGAGCGGAATACAGAAACAATTTGGATAGAATTAATCGACGGTAGAGAAAAATTAATCACAGGAGTAATATATAGACCTCCCAATCTTGATAGAGTCAAAGAGCGACTTATCTGGGATGAAATGCGCAGGGCTTCCATACACAACAAAGTCTGTATAGTAGGCGACTTTAACCTTGGCCAAATAGATTGGACTGACCTTACAGGTAACTCAGAATCAGAGGATTTTCTCGAGACTATCCAGGACTGTTTTCTAAGTCAACATATAACTGAACCCACACGGGGTAATAATATACTCGATTTAGTTCTGTCAAACAGAGAAAACCTCATTAGCAGGGTCGAGGTAGGGAACGAATTTGCAAACAGCGATCACAAAGAAATTAGATTCCAGCTAGACTTTCTGGGCAGACTTAAGGAAAATTCCACTAGAGTACCAGATTTCAGAAGGGCGAACTTTGACAGTTTAAAGAGGCAGCTGAGAGAGGGGGTGTCGCGCTTGGCCGTGAACCTGTCAGATGACACCGACCTGATAACGAGATCTGAGATTGCCGAGTTCCACGACAATTTAAGTAGTGAGTTACTTAATGCACAAAGGCGGAGCATACCATACAAAAAACTCAGATCAGACAACAATGACCCTAAATGGATTAATAACTATTTAAGGAACATCATTGGCCAAAGGAATGCTATAGGTAGAAGGATAAATCGTGGCGAAATTCACCTCCGGGACTATTATAGGGTATTGGCGAGTAGGGTTAAAACCGAGATAAGGAAAGCAAAGAGGAATAATGAGGTAAGGATAGCAAGGGAGGCGAAGACAAACCCCAAAGGATTCTACCAAATGTATCAAACTAAAACACGAGAAAAGATTGGACCAATACGGTCAGACACCGGCGAGCTCACTGATAACGACAGAGAAATAAGCAATAATTTGAATAAATATTTTTCAACAGTTTTCACCACCGAAAATTTAAACATGATACCCGAGGCACCGACTCTATTCAGAGATAGTGAAGAAAACAAATTAAGTGAGATAGTAGTGACTAGTAACGATGTTAGTAATCAAATAGACAAACTAAAGCCTAATAAGTCACCTGGTCCCGATGAGATATTTGCCAGAGTATTAAAGGAATGTTAGGAAGAGCTTAGTATGCCCTTAGCAAAGTTGTTTAACATGTCCTTAAAAACAGGTGTAGTACCAGAATCCTGGAGGATAGCGAATGTAATACCGATTTTCAAGAAGGGGGATAGATCACTATCCTCTAACTACCGCCCAATCAGTCTAACATCAATAGTAGGCAAATTACTGGAAGCAATCATTTCAAACTCTATTCGAAATCACCTGGAGAAGCACAGATTGATCAATGATTCCCAACATGGCTTCACAAGCGGGCATTCATGTCTAACTAATCTATTAACATTCTTTTCATCAGTTTTCGAATCGGTGGACGAAGGGCACAATTATGATGTGGTATATCTCGATTCTTTAGCAAAGCCTTCGACAGAGTCCCCCACGAAAGACTAATTAGAAAGGTAGAAGCACATGGCATCAAAAGCATTATCCTAAATGGATTGAAAGGGTTACAGGACAGAAACAATGGTGAGCATGATGGATAAATGTCACAAGTAGTTCTCGGTACCAGTATCAACGCATGGTATTTATTATGTTGATAAACATAGAGGAGTCAGATTAGCAACAATATAAGAGAGATGGTTAATACCAAAATAGACGTTATATGATCTGACGAGACTCGGCAAACTACAGGGAGATCTAAAAAAAAATTTCGAATGGTCTGAAAAATGGCAGATGAAATTCAACGTGGACAAATGTAAAGTACTCAGTATAGGAGATGTAAACAGGGAAACCAGATACCAGATGAACAACGATGCCATAGAGAAATCCGACTGCGAGAGAGATTTAGGAGTAATGATAAGTAGGAACCTTAAACCAAGTAAACAATGTGTTTTTGCTCGTAACAAGGCTAATAAGGTACTTGGGTTCATACAAAGGAGTGTTAGTTACAAGACTAGCGAGGTCATCCTAAAACTGTATCTTGCTCTTGTGAGACCACACCTGGACTACGCAGTTCAGTTCTGGTCACCGTATTACAGAATGGATATAGAATCCTTGGAAAGAATTCAGAGGAGAATGACAAGACTAATCCCGGGCATTAGGAACCTTGAATATAGAGACAGGCTAAAGCATCTTAATTTGCACTCCCTCGAGAGAAGTAGAGCGAGGGGCGACCTGATAGAGGTGTATAAGTGGAAGGCAGGGCTAAACAAAGTGGACATTACAAAGGTACTCAAACTATCCAACCAGGAGCGAACTCATAACAATGATTTTAAATTAGATAAATTTAGATTTAGGCGTGAAATCGGTAAACACTGGTTTGGAAACAGAGTAGTGGATGAATGGAACAAGTTACCAAATATCATCATTAACTCGAATACGCTGAATAGCTTCAAACATGGGTTGGATGCATATATGAGCAATAGGGGTTGGGTGTAAACGGGACTGCCTAGTATGGGCCAATAGGCCCGCTGCAGTTTCCTCCATTCTTATGTTCTTATGTTCTTATATGGCAGCATGAAGGACTGAAGGTATATATATATATATATATATATATATATATATATATATATATATATATATATATATATATATATATATATATATATATATATATATATATATATATATATATATATATATATATATATATATATATATATATATATATATATATATATATATATATATATATATATATATATATATATATATATATATATATATATATACCTTCATGTTCGTTATACAAGGAAGTATGTCTTTCTCGACATCACAATTGAGTTCTCAGGAATATATGTGTCTATTTGTTTTTCTAGAGAACATAAGACCATAAGAAAATAAGGAGTCTGCAATAGGCCGGTTGGCCTGCACATTAGGGTGTGTCATACGGAGGCGAATTTTTTTTTTTTGAGTTTGAAAAATCGGCCCATGGTATTAATGATGTAGTTCTATGTGCAGAATCATGTGATATCTTCAGATTTGAAAAGTTTTCATTTTTTGCTAGGTAAATTTTACCTTGAAATCTTATGAAAATTCAGTATTCCCACCCTTTTACCAACACCACTAAATAGCTTATTTAAAGTAAAGTAAATGTATCAGGTTAATTTATTAGGATGAAAATAATCCAGAATAGTGAAACGAATGATCTTGACACATTTATTAAATTTAATATTCCTTTAGAAAACAAAATCATCAAATACAAAAACCGGTTTTACTACTACGACCCGGTGTTGCTGCACACCATAGAGAACATGTCTTTCTTGCTTCTGTTTCTACTCATCACCTCCCTGCTGACCACCTGAGCTCGGATGTAGCCTTCCCTCCTCTCCTGGCTGTACACGTGACTGCTGGCCTCGCTCACTTGCTGTACACAACGCTCTATACTCTGGGTGTGTGAGGGCCAGGCAGGGACATGCATGGGGTTGTCCAGGAAAGCTCTGACTTGAACATTGGTGAGGCTGCAGGTAAGAGGGGGCTCACTACCAGCCTGGATGTTATCCAGATCTATGAGATCAGTGAGGGTCTTGGCACCTAGATTGACTTCAGGAGTCTTCCTGACCCTGAAGGAATCGTCACCAACTTATTCGTCATGCCCAGATCCTCTCATAAGTCTCATATCCAAGATCTTTTTGACTGCCACTCTTCTCTCCTCCTCATCCTTACTGCAGAGCATTGTCTGCAGAACTGCCTCGGGATGAGCATACCAGGAAGATCTCCTCACAGTCTGCTCCACAATCTGAACAACTTTCCTTGGCTGACTCCTCAGGAGCTCAAGCTGGAAGAGAACATGCCTCGGACCTTCGGAGAACGATGACTTGACCTTGGTGTTGAACCAATTTGGCAAGTAGACACTCATGATGAATTGGACAATAAGTGTCCTTGTGTTGTAGGTTGGTTCCTTCAGTTTATGATGAGCGACCCAACGCAGAACCGAGAGCCGCGACACCTAGAATGTGAGACTGGACCCATCTGGCAGGTAAGGTTCATCAGGCATGACCCCAGCTCTTGATGGCACTCAAATCATGTAACCATAGTACTGGTCAGTACTCAGGTCGTCAATGACAGTATGTGCAAGCTCAACGAGTGGAGGGCCAACTGTGATTTTTTTCAAAGCTCGGATTTATTTCTAACTCAGTGGCAGAGTCCAGCATCTTGCCAAGAGGACCAGACCATCTGTTGTTTGAAAGAGTCTTGCCATCCAGCTCCTGGATCAGATGCCTGAGTGGCAACTCGTTGGTGTGGAGGTCACAAACAATCCAGACCAACTTCCTCCCAATCTTCCGCTCTATCCACTGTATGACCCCCCCTTGCCACCCTGTGTTCGTGTTGGTGCTGTCCCCTCCAATGGCCTGCAGGGTCTGGTTTACGTTCCTCTCTCTGAGCCAGTTCACAATGTTATCTGCCACTATCTTAGCTGGTTTCCTGATGTCATCTTTCCCTGGAGTGAAATGCCACAAATACTTCCCTCCTGGTTCACTGCAGCAGGAGTAGTGTTCCTCCTTCACCATGACAGGGAACAACTTGTCAGAATCTCCAACTTTCATGAACACTTTAGTGTCATCCTCTTCCCATCAAAGAACAAACAATTGATTCCATTTTCTTATCCCCTTATCAAACTCCTCTTCTAGGTTACTGACAAGCCCTCCTGATTTCTTACTTTGTTAAGATTCATCACCAGGTGAACATCATCAGGTGTTACATTAAACCACCGTCAATCCAGCAGCTGTTGTTATCTCTCTGCAGTTTCTCTGAGACCAGTGTGGTGTCGCATGCTGGCCAGAGCTACAGTTTCGGGATATCTTTCTATTTCGGAATCTATGCCTGGAAGGTTTGGGGATCATTATTTTCGTTAGGGGACAGTCACCATTCTGGTCAGCACTCGGATCAACAGCCAATACACGAAGCTATTAAACTCTGAATCAGCTTGGACTCCAACATCAGCCTTTTTTACCTCACCCTGGGCCTTTCAAGCCCTTTTCTCGTGGCAACTCTTTCTCCTTCTGTCTTCTGTGGCAGCCTCCTGTCTCTTGGACTCCGGAATATCTTGGCTAGAAATCATGAGAGCCCCTATACTGCCAGTCTTCTCTCTCTGTGCTTTGACAAATGCCAGTTCGATCACAGGAATCTTCAGTTCACGCTTGCAAATACAGGAGATGTGGGCCTCGGATTTACAGTCACGATCGCATCCAAACTCAGGACAGAGAACAATTGGGCACTTGCAAGTAATTATGTCAAATAACTGGTTCAGTTGCTTGGCAAAGCTGTCCTTAACTGCAAGTTTTCCTCTCCCAAGAGAGATATCTCTTGCCTTTTCCCAACTGGCTAGCAGTCTCTCACTAATCTTCTTCTGACTTGTTATGACTGGAGGCTTGAACTGAGCGTTAGCCAGAGTGTACTGTGCCAAGACAGCTTTGGTCATATCACTGGCAATGTCTTTGTTTGTGTAAGTTCTTTGGTTCTTTTCACCGATTTGCCTGATTAAAACACCGTATCTCAAAGCATCTCTCAATGTAGGCAACTCCGACTTCAGGAGCTCTCTCCCAGACCCAAGATAGTGACTGAGATGGCTGGATTTTTGGTTCCTCGTCCTGATGCAAGCAGCCATCGCAAATATTATCAACTTATAAATGCATCAGAATCTGAAACAGAAAAAAATATTGTTAGTTGGGTTGTTAAAGAATGAAGTCAGAAAGCAATGTTCACTATTTAATTGTAATGCACTAATGCAGCTGTACGTTAGATTTTCGATAAATTTCACGCTAAAATTTACCTAGCAAAAGGTTGCAAAATATTGAAACGGAAATTATTTTCTGTTAATATACACTAAAATCTACCAAAAAAGTGATGGGCCATTAATTTTAGCTGATCTTCCCTCCTATGACACACCCTACTGCACATGGCAACTCCTGTCGAGAGTTACAACCACTCTCTATCGTCCATGAATCTATCTAGCCTTCCTTTAAAACTTTCCAGTGTCCCAGCACTTACTACAAAGTTGCTAATCTTGTTCCACTCATCTACCACCCTATTTGTGAACCACTTTCTTCCTATCTCCCTCCTAAACCTAATCTTATCCAACTTAAATCCGTTGCTACGAGTCCTATCCTGCTCGGATATTGTAAGAACTTTCTCTGTATCCCTGTTTATATTCCTTTCACCCACTTAAATACTTCTATCATATCTCCCCGCACTCCTCGTCTTTCTAGGGAATGCAAGTTTAGTTTCTTTAATCTATCTTGATAGGGAAGGTTTCTAAGTCCCGGAATCATTTTCGTCATTCTTCACTGCACCGATTCACGTGAATTGATATCCATTCTATAAGAGCACCAGATCTGAACAGCATAATCGAGGTCCGGCCTGACTAGCGCAAGATATATTGCAATATGACCTCCGCACTCTTATTACTTACACTTCAAGATATAAAACCTAATACTTTGTTTGCCTTAATATCGAACATTAACGCACTGTTTTCTAGGCCGAAGGGCCGGGCTTGCGAGTACCCCTAAGTCTCTTTCACAAATCGACTTCTCTAGGTTGATGTTGTTAGGGCTGTATACTTTGACAGTATTTGTTCTTCCAATATTAAGTAAGCTGCACTTGCTGGTATTGAGTTTCATTTGCCATTTTCTGACCACTCCTGCAATTTATCTAAATCCTCCTGTAGTGCATTTGCAACCTGCCCTGAATTAATCAGCCGCCCTATTTTGGTGTGATCCCCAAACTTGCTTATGTTACTGCTGGCCCCAGTATCTAGATCGTTTATGTAGAGTGGGCCCAGTACTGAGCCTGGGGAACAGCACTAGTTACACAGCCCCACTCAGATATTAAACCATGTACGTTGACCCTCTGTGTTCTATCGGTATGCCTTATTACAGAGCATATACATTCCGGAGAGGTGATGCCTTTTTTATAGAATACAGTATATACCATCAAAAGATAATATCGTTTGATGCTACATTACAGATAACTTCTGTAACAAGGTATTTCACATATAATCCCTAGAATAATTAGGAATTTCTTATTATCGCCGCTACGGTCAGCTAACATATCGCAATAAGAACAGAAGAATGGAGGAGACTGCAGCAGGCCAAATGGCTCCTAAAAAACAACCCCGTTTACATCCAAGCCCAATCGTTCATATATCCATCCAACCTATACTTGAAGCTACTCAGCGTGTTCGAGTTATTGATGACGGTTGGTAACTTGATCCACTTATTCACTATTCTATTTCCAAACCAATGTTTACCTATCTAGCGCCTAAATAAAAATTTGTCTAATTTAAAACCATTGCTTCGAGTTCGCTCCTGGTAGGATAGTTTGAGTACCTTTGTTATATCACCATTTATACACCTCGTTCATATCGTCCCTCAATCTACGTCTCTCGAGGGAGTGCAAATTAAGATGCTATAATGTATCTTTGTAGTCAAGGTTCCCTAATGCCCGGGATTAGTCTTGTGATCCTCCTCTGAATGTTTTCTAGGGATTTAATTTGTATATCCATTCTATATTACAGTGACCAGAACAGAACCGTGTAATCCAAGTGAGGTCTTACAAGCACAAGATATTTAGGATAACCTCACTAGTCTTGTAACTATCGGATAACCTGGTTAGTCTTGTATTGCTAACCGCTAGTTTTGTAACTAACTATGTTAGGTTAGCTTAGCTGACGACCACAGCAATAACAAGAAATGACTAAATATTTTAGGGATAATGTGAACTCCCTAATTAAACAGATTCCCCGTAACATATATGCATATGACTGTAAGATAATAATGGCTTCACAAGACAAGTGTTGACCTGTGTCGACCGCCTGATCATCAGCACCCTCGGATCGGGCAGAAACAGACACCTCGGTTCATTAAGCTGACAACTTTGTGTTTATAGTCGACAATTATACAATATCAGGGGAAGATCTTGTGTAGGTCTTGTGTGGGTCTTGTGTAGGTCTTCTATAGGTCTTGTGTGGGTCTTGTGTGGGTATTGTGTATGTCTTGTGTGGGACTTGTGTGGGTTTTGTGTAGGTCTTGTGTGGGTCTTGTGTGGGTCTTGTGTAGGTCTTGTGTAGGTCTTGTGTGGGTCTTGTGTAGGTCTTGTGTGTGTCTTGTGTAGGTCTTGTGTAGGTCTTCTGTGGGTCTTGTGTAGGTCTTGTGTAGGTCTTGTGTATGTCTTGTGTGGGTTTTGTGTAGGTCTTGTGTAGATCTTTTGTGGGTCTTGTGTGAGTCTTGTGCGGCTCCATATGGGTCTTGTGTAGTTCTTGTGTACGTCTTGTTTTGGCCTTGTGAGGGTCTTGTGTAGGTCTTGTGAGGTCTTGTGAAGGTCTTGTGCGGGTCTTGTGTAGGTCTTGTGTGTGTAGTTCTTGTGTAGTAGGTCTCTATGCAGTCTTGGAGGGTCTCAGGTCTTGTGTGGGTCTTGTTTAGGTCTTGTGTGGGTCTTCTGTGGTTCTTGTGTGGGTCTTGTATAGGTCTTGTTTAGGTCTTGTGTAGGCCTTGTGTGGGTTTTGTGAAGGTCTTGTGTGGGTCTTGTGTGGATCTTTTGTAGGTCTTGTGTATGTCTCGTGTGGGTTTTGTGTAGGTCTTGTGTAGATCTTGTGTAGGTCTTGTGTGGCTCGTGTTTAGGTCTAGTGTAGGTCTTGTGTGGGTCTTGTGTAGGTCTTGCAGGCTTTGTGTGGTCTTGTAGGTCTTGTTTGAATCTGGTGTAGGTCTAGTGTAGGTCTTGTGTGGGTCTTGTGTAGGTCTTGTGTAGGCTTGTGGTCTTGTGTAGGTCTTGTGTGAGTCTGGTGTAGGTCTTGTGTAGGTCTTGTGTAGGTTTTGTGTGTGGGTCTTGTGTAGGTCTTGTGTAGGTCCTTGTAGGTCCTGTGTGGATCTTGTAGGTCTTCTGTGGGTCTGTGTTCTTGGGGTCTTGTGTAGATCTTGTGTAGGTTTTGTGAAGGTCTTGTGTAGGTCTTGCTTGAGTCTTGTGTAGCTCATGTAGGTCTTGTGTAGGTCTTGTGTAGTGTCTTGTGTAGGTCTTGTGTATGTTCCATAGGCCTTGTGGTGGTCTTGTAGGTCTTTGTGGTCTTGGTGTAGGTCTGTGTAGGTCTTGGTGTGGGTCTTGTGTATTCCTTGCATAGGCCCTGGTGTGTGGGTCTTGTGTAGGTCTTGTGTAGGTCTTGTATAGGCCTTATGAGGGTCTGTGGTCTTGTGTGGGTCTTGTTTAGGTCTTGTGTCTTGTGGGTCTTGTGTGGGTCTTGTTGTAGGTCTTGTTTAGTTCTTGTGTAGGCCTTGTGTGGTTTTGTGAAGGTCTTGTGTGGGTCTTGTGTGATCTTTTGTAGGTCTTGTGTATGTCTCGTGTGGGTTTTGTGTAGGTCTTGTGTAGATCTTGTGTAGGTCTTGTGTGGCTCGTGTTTAGGTTCAAGTGTTGGTCTTGTGTGGTCTTGTGTAGGTCTTGTAGGCTTTGTGTGGGTCTTGTGTAGGTCTTGTTTGAATCTGGTGTAGGTCTAATAATAATATAAGGTTATTGAAGAGTCAGCCAGAGGAAAATAAGTTACATATTTGGGAAATGGGTTGAATTCTAATATACAAATAGGACACAAATAAGACATTTCTTAGATGGGATCAGTCAATAGTTATTTCAACATAGTGACAGTGTAGGAGCAGGTTTTGGGAGGTTTTGTTTTGTTTTTTGTTGTGGTGTTGCTGTCTAGTGTAGGTCTTGTGTGGGTCTTGTGTAGGTCTTGTGTAGGCTTTGTGTGGGTCTTGTGTAGGTCTTGTTTGAGTCTGGTGTAGGTCTTGTGTAGGTCTTGTGTAGGTTTTGTGTGTGGGTCTTGTGTAGGTCTTGTGTAGGTCCTTTGTAGGTCCTGTGTGATCTTGTGTAGGTCTTCTGTGGGTCTTGTGTAGGTCTTGTGTGGTCTTGGTGTAGGTCTTGCAGGTTTTGTGAATGTCTTGGCAGGTCTTGCTTGGAGTCTTGTGTAGCTCATGTGTAGGTCTGTGTAGGTCTTGTGTAGTGTCTGTGCAGGTCTTGGGTAGGTCTCTGCACAGGCCCTTGTGTGGGTCTTGTGCAGGTCTTGGTGTGGGTCTTGTGGTCTTGTGTAGGTCTTGTGTGGGTCTTGTGGCACAGGCCTTGTGTGGGTCTTGTGTAGGCCTGTGTAGGCCCTCATGGTCTCTGTGTCTGTCCTTGTTTTGAGTCTTGTGCAGGTCTTGGCAGGTCTTGGTGGTCCCAGCAGGTCTTGTGCAGGTCTTGTAGGTCTCGGCAGGCCTTGTGTGTCTAGTCTGTCCTTGAGTCTTGTGCAGGTCCTGTGTAGGTCTTATGTGGTCTGTGCAGGTCTTGTGCAGGTCTTGGCAGGCTCTGTGTGGGTCTTGTGCAGGTCTTGTTGGAGTCTTGTGCAGGTCTCTTGTGTAGTCTTAGCAGGTCTTGTGTAGGTCTTCATGCAGGCCCTGTGTGTGTGTCTTGTGTAGGTCTTGTTTTGACCCCTTTGTAGGTCTTGTGTAGGTCATGTGTGGTCTTGTGTAAGTCTTGTATTGGTCTTGTGTGGGTCTTGTGTAGGTCTTGTGTGGGTGTGGGTTCTTGGGTAGGTCTTGTGTGTCCTGTGTGGGTCTTGTGTAGGCTTTGTGTAGGTCTTGTGTAGGTCTTGCTTGAGTCTTGTGTAGATCTTGTGTAGGTCTTCTGTAGGTTTTGTGTTGGTCAGGTGTAGGTGTTGTGTAGGTCTTGTGTGGGTCTTGTGTAGGTCTTGTGTAGGACTTGTGTGGGTCTTGTGTAAGTCTTTTGAGTCTTGACTACGTCTTGTGTAGGTCTTGTGTAGGTCTTGTGTTGGTCTTGTGTAGGTCTTGTGAGGTCTTGTGTGGTCTAGGTCTGTGTGTTCCTTGTGTAGGTCTTGTGTGGGTCTCGTGTGTGGGTCTTGTGTGTGGGTCTTGTGTGGGGTTTTGGTTAGGTCTTGTGGGGGTCTTGTGGTCTTGTGTAGGTTTTGTGTGATCTTGTGTGGGTCTTGTAGGTCTTGTAGGTCTTGTGTGTGGGTCTCGTGTGGGTCTTGTGGTTTTGTGTGGTCTCTGTGTGGTTCTTGTGAGGTCTTGTTTGAGTCTTGTGTAGGTCTTCGGTAGGTCTCTATGTAGGCCTTGTGTGTAGGTCTTGTTTTTTAGTCTTGTGTAGGTCTTGTGTAGGTCCTGTAGGTCTTGTGTGGGTCTTGTGTAGGCTTGTGGTTCTGTGTAGGTCTTGTGTGGGTCCTGTGGGTCTTGTGTGGGTCTTGTGTGGGTTTCTATAGGTCTGTGGGTCTTGTGTGGGTCTTGTTTGATTCTTGTGTAGGTCTAGTGTGGTCTTGGTAGGTCTTATGCAGGCCTTGTGTGTGGTCTTGTGTAGGTCTTGTTTTAGTCTTGTGTAGGTCTTTGTGCAGGTCTTGTGTAGGTCTTGTGTGGGTCTCTGTGTGTGGGTCTTGTGTGGGTCTTGTGTGGTTTTCTATAGGTCTTGTGTGTGGGTCTTGTGGTCATGTTTGATTCTTGTGTAGGTCTAGTGTGGGTCTTGTGTAGGTCTTGTGTAGATCTTGTGTGGGTGTGTGTGGGTCTTGTGTAGGTCTTGTGTAAGTCTTGTGTGGGTCTTGTGTAGGTTTTGTGTAGGTCTTGTGTAGGTCTTGCTTGAGTCTTGTGTGGGTCTTGTAGGTCTTGCAGGTCTTGTGTAGGTCCTGTGTTAATCTTGCAGGTCTTCTGGGTCTTGTGTAGTTCTTGTGTAGGTCTTGTTTAGGCCTTGTGAGGGTCTTGTGTAGGTCTTGTGGCTCTTGTGCAGGTCTTGTGTAGGTCTTGTTTAGGTTCTTGTAGGCCTTGTGTGGGTCTTGTGTGTGGGTCTCTGCATTGGCCCTGTGGGTCTTGTGTGCAGGTCTTGTGTAGGTCTTGTGTGGGTCTTGTGTAGGTCTTTGTGGGCCTTGTGTGTGGTTTTGTGTAGGTCTTAGGTCTTGTGTAGGTCTTGTGTGGTCTTGTAGGTCTTGTGTGGCCCTGTGTGGTTCTTTTGTGCAGGTCTTGTTTCAGTTTTGTGTAGGTCTTGCAGGTCTTGTAGGTGTTGTGTAGGCCCTTGTGGGTCTTGTAGGTCTTGTTTGGAGTCTGGTGTAGGTCTTGTGTAGGTTTTGTGTGGGTCTTGTGTAGATCTTGCGAGTCTTGTGTGGGTCTTTCATTGGCCTTGTGTGGGTCTTGTGTAGGTCTTGTGTAGGTCTTGTGTGGGTCTTGTGTCTTGCATTGGCCTTGTGTGGGACTTGTGTAGGTCTTGTGTAGGTCTTGTGTGGGTCTTGTGTATCTTTTGTGGGCCCTTGGTGAGTCTTGTGTGGTTCCATATGGGTCTTGTGTAGTTCTTGTGTAGGTCTTGTTTAGGCCCTTGTGTGGGCCCTCTGTGTAGGTCTTGTGTGGGTCTTGTGTAGGTCTTGTGTGGGTCTTGAGTGGGTCTTGTGTTGGTCTTGTTTGAGTCTTGTGTAGGTCTTGTGTAGGTCTTGTAGGTCTTGTGTGGGTCTTGCGTAGGTCTTGTGCACGTCTTGTGTGTGGTTTTGTGTAGGTCTTGTGTGGGTCTTGTGGGTCTTGTGTAGGTCTTGTGTATGTCTTGTGGTTTTGTAGGTCTTGTAGATCTTGTGGGTCTTGTGGAGTCTTGTGTGTCCATATGGGTCTTGTGTAGTTCTTGTGTAGGTCTTGTTTTGGCCTTGTGAGGTCTTGTGTAGGTCTTGTAGGTCTTGTGAAGGTCTTGTGCGGTCTTGAGGTCTTGTGTATTTGTTGTGTATGTCTTGTATAGGCCTTGTGAGGTCTTGCAGGTCTTGGTCTTGTTTAGGTCTTGTGTGGGTCTTCTGTGGTTCTTGTGTGGGTCTTGTATAGGTCTTGTTTAGGTCTTGTGTAGGCCTTGTGTGGGTTTGTGAAGGTCTTGTGTGGGTCTTGTGTGGATCTTTTGTAGGTCTTGTGTATGTCTCGTGTGGGTTTGTGTAGGTCTTGTGTAGATCTTGTGTAGGTCTTGTGTGGCTCGTGTTTAGGTCTAGTTTAGGCTTTGTGTGGGTCTTGTGTAGGTCTTGTTTGAGTCTGGTGTAGGTCTTGTGTAGGTCTTGTGTAGGTTTTGTGTGGGTCTTGTGTAGGTCTTGTGTGGGTCCTTTGTAGGTCCTGTGTGGATCTTGTGTAGGTCTTCTGTGGGTCTTGTGTAGGTCTTGTGTGGGTCTTGTGTAGGTCTTGTGTGGGTCTTGTGTAGGTTTTGTGAAAGTCGTGTGTAGGTCTTGCTTGAGTCTTGTGTAGCTCATGTGTAGGTCTTGTGTAGGTCTTGTAGTGTCTTGTGTAGGTCTTGTGTAGGTCTTGTGTAGGCCTGTGTGGGTCTTGTGTCTGTCTTGTTTGAGTCTTGTGTAGGTCTTGTGTAGGTCTTGTGTGGGTTTTGTGTAGGTCTTGTGTAGGTCTTGCACAGGCCTTGTGTGGGTCTTGTGTGGGTCTTGTATCAGGTCTTGTGTAGGTCTTGTGTAGGTCTTGTGTGGGTCTTGTGTGGGTCTTGTGTAGGCCTTGTGGTTCTTGTGTAGGTCTTGTTTCAGTTTTGTGTAGGTCTTGGGTAGGTCTTGTGTAGGTGTTGTGTAGGCCTTGTGTGGGTCTTGTGTAGGTCTTGTTTGAGTCTGGTGTAGGTCTTGTGTAGGTTTTGTGTGGGTCTTGTGTAGATCTTGCGTGAGTCTTGTGTAGTTCCTGTGTGGATCTTGTGTAGGTCTTCTGTGAGTGTTGTTTAGGACTTGTGTGGGTGTTGTGTAGGTCTTGTGTGGGTCTTGTGTAGGTTTTGTGAAGGTCTTGTGTAGGTCTTGCTTGAGTCTTGTGTAGCTCTTGTGTAGCTCTTGTGTAGGTCTTGTGTAGGCCTTGTTTGGGTCTTTGTAGGTCTTGTGTGAGCCTTGTGTGGGTCTTGTGTCGGACTTGTTTGAGTCTTGTGTAGGTCTTGTGTAGGTCGTGTGTGAGTCTTGTGTAAGTCTTGTGAAAGTCTTGTGTAGGTCTTGCATAGGCCTTATGTGGGTCTTGTGTTGTTCTTGTTTGACTCTTTGTAGGTCTTGTAGGTCTTGTGTGGGTCTTGTGTAAGTCTTGTGTAGGTCTTGTGTAGGTCTTGTGTAGGTTCTTGTGTAGGTCTTGTGTAGGCCTTGTGTGGGTCTTGTGTAGGTCTTGTGTGGGTCTTATGAAGCCTTGTGTGGGGTCTTTGTGTAGTTCTTGTTTGACTCTTTTGTAGGTCTTGTGTAGGTCTTGTGGGTCTTGTGTAGGTCTTGTGTAGGTCTTGTGTGGGTTTTGTGTAGGTCTTGTGTGGGTGCGTGGGTCTTGTGTGTGGTCTTGTGTAGGTCTTGTGTGGGTCTTGTGTAGGTTTTGTGTAGGTCTTGTCTAGGTCTTGTGTGGGTGTGTGGGTCTTGTTTAGGTCTTGTGTAGGGTATAAATAATAATAATAATAATAATTAACGGTTTATTGAAAGAGCTTGGCAGCCAGAAGGCTGAAAATGTACAGTTACATATTTGGGGAATGGGTTACGAATTACAAATAATATACAAGTAACATAAGTGACACAAATAAGACATATAATAACTAGATGGGGAAAAGCTCAAACTACAGTTCATTTCAACATAGTGACAGTGTAAGGAGCAGTGTTTACTGGGAGTGAATACACTGATTTATTACAAGTTATTGATAATTTTTACAATGGTAGGGACTGGGCTGTTCTTATAGCGATCAGTTCGTGCACGTATGTGGGCTGGATGTGGTTGTGGTGTCGAACCGCAATTTCGACTAGGATCTCAGGTGGTAGTAGGAGCCGGTGTCGGGGGTGGTGTAGAAGCTTCTACCAAGTTTGCAGATGAGGTCGGTGATGGTCAGTGAGAGTCGAAAGGGTCAGTGTGTTGAGCGCTTCTTGATATGTGGAGTAGGAAGGGAGAGAATAATCTTGCATGCCCTCTTTGCACTTTTCTAGGTGTTTACGTTGTGTGGCATTTAGAGGAAGACCAGGTTGGGGAGGCATAGGTGAGCTTGGAAGTATGAATGTTGTGTAAACACTGAGGAGTTCGTGTGCAGGAACTCCGAGGACTTGAGTCGGCGGAGGAGGTGGAGACGGAAACTGAGGATTTGATAACTTCACTGACGTGTGGTTTCCAATTTAGTTTTGTTGTCTATGGTGACGCCGAGGAGCTTGTGAATCTACAACTGGGAGGTTTCGGACCTAGAGAATGGAAGGAGGTGGGACAATGTCGGAGGAGAGGTTGATGTATAACCATTGGTCTTGGTATGGTTTATGGTGACATGGTTGTTGGTGGCCCAGTTTTGAGACTGTTCAATAAATCCTGAAGGGCGGTATAGTTGGGAGCAGAATTGTTGAAACTGATCCCAATGGTGGAGTCGTCGACATATTTCCAGCGAGCAGGGGTTTCTCTTAGGGCATCATTGATGAGCATAAGGAAGCAGAGTGGTCCCATCTTGGTGCCTTGGGGGACGCCACAGGTGAGTGACTGAAAGGTGGAGACAGCCCCTCGGAAGCGTACAGCTTAGCGTCGGTCACTGAGGAAGTCTGTAGGCCTTGTGTGGGTCTTGTGTAGGTCTTGTTTGAGTCTTGTATACGTCTTGTGTACGTCTTGTGTAGTGTTGGTCTTGTGTAGGTCTTGTGTGGGTCTTGTGTAGGTCTTGTGTGGGTTTTGTGTAGGTCTTGTGTGGTTCTTGTGTGGGTCTTGTGTAGGTCTTGTGTGGGTCTTGTGTAGGTCTTGTGTGGGTCTTGTGTAGGTCTTGTGTGGGTCTTGTGTAGGTCTTGTGTAGGTCTTGTGTGGGTTTTGTGTAGGTTTTGTGTGAGTCTTGTGTGGTTCTTGTGTAGGTCTTGTGTGATCTTGTGTGGTCTTGTGTGGATCTTGTATAGGTCTTGTGTAGGTCTTGTGTAGGCCTTGTTTGGGTTTTGTGTAGATATTGTGTGGGTCTTGTGTGGGTCTTGTGTAGGTTTTGTGTTGGTCTTGTGTAAGTCTTGCTTGAGTCTTGTGTAGGCCTTGTGTAGGGTCTTGTGTAGGTCTTATGTAGGTTTTGTAGGCTTTGTGTGGGTCTTGTGTAGATCTTGTTTGAGTTTTGTGTAGGTCTTGTGTAGGTTTTGTGTAGGTCTTGTGTAGATCATGTGTAGGTCTTTTGTGGGTCTTGTGTTGGTCTTGTGTTGGTCCTGGGTATGTCTTGTGTAGGTCTTGTGTGGGTCTTGTGTAGGTCTTGTGTATGTCTTGTGTGGGTCTTGTGTAGGTCTTGTGTACATCTTGTGTACAGTAGGTCTTGTGTGGGTCCCGTAGGTCTTGTGTAGGTCTTGTATGGGTCTTGTGTAGGTCTAGTGTAGGCCATGTGTGGGTCTTGTGTAGGTCTTGTGTGGGACTTGTGTAGGTCCTGTGTGGATCTTGTGTAGGTCTTCTGTGGGTTCTGTGTAGGTCTTGTGTGGGTCTTGTGTAGGTCTTGTTTGACTCTTGTGTAGGTCTGTGTAGGTCTTGTGTAGGACTTCTGCAGGTCTTGTGTGGGTCCTTGGTGGGTCTTGCGTGGGTGTTTTATAGGTCTTGTGTAGGTCTTGTGTAGGCCTTGTTTGGATTTTGTGTAGATCATGTGTGGTCTTGTGTAGGTCTTGTTTGAGTCTTGTGCAGGTCTTGGAGGTCTTGTGTGGGTCTTGTGTAGGTCTTGTGTGGGTCATGTGTGGGTTCTCTTTGTGTCTTGTGGGTCTAGTGTAGGTCTTGTTTGATTCTTGTGTAGGTCTTGTGTAGGTCTTGTGTGTCTTGTGTAGGTCTTGTGTGGGTCTTGTGTGGGTCTTGGTGGGTGTTTATAGGTCTTGTGTGGGTCTTGTGTAGGCCTTGTTTGGATTTTTGTGTAGATCTTGTGTGGGTCTTGTGTAGGTCTTGTTTGAGTCTTGTGCAGGTCTTGGGTAGGTCTTGTGTGGGTCTTGTGTAGGTCTTGTGTAGGCCTTGTGTGGGTCAGTGTAGGTCTTGTTTGAGTCTTGTGTGGTCCTTGTGTAGGTCTTGTAGGTCTGTTGTAGGTCTTGTTTAGGCCTTGTGAGGGTCTTGTGTAGGTTTTGTGTACGTCTTGTGTAGGTCTTGTGTGGGACTTGTGTAGGTCCTGTGATCTTGTGTAGGTCTTCTGTGGGTTGGTGTAGGTCTTGTGTGGGTCTTGTGTGGGTCTTCTTTGACTCTTGTGTAGGTGTTGTGTAGGTCTTGTTTAAGTCTTATGTAGGCCTTGTGTGGGTCTTGTGAGGTCTTGTTTGATTCTTGTGTAGGTCTTGTGTAGGGCTTGTGTGTGTCTTGTGTAGGTCTTGTGTGGGTCTTGTGTAGGTTCTGTGTAGGTCTCGTGTTGGTCTTGTGTAGGTCTTGTGTAGATCTTGTGTAGGTGTTTTGTGGGTCTTGTGTGGGTTCTCTAAGGGTCTTGTGTAGGTCTTGTGTAGGTCTTGTTTAGGCCTTGTGAGGTTCTTCTGTAGGTGTTGTGTGGGTCTTGTGCAGGTCTTGTGTGGGTCTTGTGTGGGTCTTGCGTGGGTCTTGTATAGGTCTTGTGTAGGTCTTGTGTGTAGGTCTTGTGTAGGCCTTGTTTGGATTTTTGTGTAGATCTTGTGTGGGTCTTGTGTGGTCTTGTGTAGGTTTTGTGTGGGTCTTTTATAGGTCTTGTGTAGGTCTTGTGTAGGCCTTGTTTGGGTTTTTGTAGAACTTGTGTGGGTCTTGTGTAGGTTTTGGGGTCTTGTAGGTTTTGTGTGGGGCTTGTAGGCCTTGTGTAGGGTCTTGTGTAGATCTTGTTTGAGTTTTGTGTAGGTCTTGTGTAGGTTTTGTGTAGGTCTTGTGTAGATCTTGTGTGAGGTCTTTGTGGGTCTTGTGTTGGTCTTGTGTTGGTCCTGTGTAGGTCTTGTGTAGGTCTTGTGTGGGTCTTGTGTAGGTCTTGTGTAGCTATTGTGTAGGTCTTGTGTGGGCCTTGTGTGAGTTTTGTGTAGATCTTGTGTGGGTCTTGTGTGGGTCTTGTGTAGGTCTTGTGTATGTCTTGTGTGGTCTTGTGTAGGTGTTGTGTAGGTCTTGTGGGTCTTGTAGGTCTTGTGTAGATCTTGTGTTGGTGTTTTGTGGGTCTTGTGTGGGTCTTGTGTGGTAGGTCTTGTTGTGCCTTGTGAAGGTCTCTGTAGGTCTTGTGTGGGTCTTGTGTAGGTCTGGGTGGGTCTTGTGGGTCTTGTGGGTCTTCTATAGGTCTGTGTAGGTCTTGTGTGGGTCTTGTGTAGGTCTTGTGTAGCTATTGTGTAGGTCTTGGTTGGCCTTGTGGGTTTTGTTGTGTAGGTCTTGTGTGGGTCTTGTGTAGGTCTTGTGTGGGTTCTGTATGGGTCTTGTGTAGTTTTTGTGTAGGCTTTGTGTGGGTCTTTTGTAGGTCTTGTGTGGGTTCTGTATGGGTCTTGTGTAGTTTTTGTGTAGGTCTTGGGTCTTGTGTAGGTCTTGTGTGGGTTCTGTATGGGTCTTGTGTAGTTTTTGTGTAGGTCTTGTGTGGGTCTTGTGTAGGTCTTGTGTAGAACTTGTGTGGGTCTTGTGTGGGTCTTGTGTAGGTCTTGTGTAGATCTTGTGTAGGTGTGTTTTTGGGTCATGTGTAGGTTCTCTATGTGTCTTGTGTGGGTCTTGCGGGGTCTTGTGGTCTTGTGTAGGTCTTGTGTAGCCCTTTGTTTGGATTTTGTGTAGATCTTGTGTGGGGTCTTGTGTGGTCTTGTGTAGGTCTTCGTGGGTCTTGTGTGGGTCTTGTGTGTGGGTCTTGTATAGGTCTTGTGTAGGTCTTGTGTAGGCCTGTTTGATTTTTTGGTTTTTGTGATCTTGTGTGGGTGTTGTGTGGGTCGTGGCTGTGTGGTGGGTCTTTGTGGGTGTGTGGTCTTGTGTAGGTCTTGTGTAGGTCTTGTTTGGATTTTGTGTAGATCTTGTGTGGTCTTTTGTGGGTGTGTGTAGGTCTTGTGTAGGTCTTGTGTAGGCCTAGTTTGGATTTTGTGTAGATCTTGTGTGGGTGTTGTGTGGGTCGCGTGTGTAGGTCTTGTGTAGGTCGTGTGTGGGTCTTGTGTATGTCTATGTAGGCCATGTGTAGGTCTTGTGTAGGTCTTGTTTACGTCTGGTGAGGGTCTTGGGTAGGTCTTGTGTAGGTTTTGTGTGGGTCTTGTGTAGGTCTTGTGTGGGAATTTGTGTAGGTCCTGTGTGGATCTTGTGTAGGTCTTCTGTTGGTTGTGTGTAGCTCTTGTGTGGGTCTTGTGTAGGTCTTGTTTGACTCCTGTGTAGGTCTTGTGTAGGTCTTGTTTGTCTGCAGGCTGGGTCTTGTGTGGGTCTTGTTTTTGATTCTGTGTAGGTCTTCTGTAGGTCTTATGTGGGTCTTGTGTAGGTCTTGTGTGGGGTGTGTGTGGGTCTTGTGTAGGTCTTGTGTAGGTCTTGTGTATGTCTTGTGTGTCTTGTGTGAGGTCTTGTGTGGGGTTCCTCTATGGGTCTGTAGGTCTTTTTAGGCCTTGTTTTGGATTTTTTGTGTAGATCTTGTGTGGGTCTTGTGGGGTGTGGTGGTCTTGGGGGTGTGTGGGTCTTGTGTAGGTCTTGTGTAGTTCTGGGTAGATCTTGTGTAGGTGTTTTGTGGGTCTTGTGTGGGTTCTCTATGGGTCTTGTGTAGGTCTTGTGTAGGTCTTGTTTAGGCCTTGTTTGGATTTTGTGTAGATCTTGTGTGGGTTTTGTGTGGGTCGCGTGTAGGTCTTGTGTAGGTCGTGTGTGTCTGTAGGTCTTGTTTGAGTCTGGTGAGGGTCTTGGGTAGGTCTTGTGTAGGTTTTGTGTGGGTCTTGTGTAGGTCTTGTGTGGGTTGTAATAACAATAATAATAATTAACGGTTTATTGAAAGAGCTTGGCAGCCAGAAGGCTGAAAATATTCAGTTACATATTTGGGGAATGGGTTACGAATTACAAATAATATACAAGTAACATAAGTGACACAAATAAGACATATAATAACTAGATGGGGAAAAGCTCAAACTACAGTTCATTTCAACATAGTGACAGTGTAAGAGCAGTGTTTACTGGGAGTGAATACACTGATTTATTGCAAGTTATTGATAATTTTACAATGGTTGGGACTGGGCTGTTCTTATAGCGATCACGCACGTATGGGCTGGATGTGGTTGTGGTGTCGAACAGCAATTGACAAGGATCTCAGGTGGTAGTAGGAGCCGGTGTCGGGGATGGTGTAGAAGCTTGTGTAGGTCTTGTGTGGGTCTTGTGTAGGTCTTGTTTGACTCTTGTGTAGGTCTTGTGTAGGTCTTGTTTAAGTCTTGCGTACGCCTAGTGTGGGACTTGTGTAGGTCTTGTTTCTTCTTGTAGGTCTTGTGTAGGTCTCGTGTGGGTCTTGTGTAGGTCTTGTGTTTGTGTGTGGGTCTTGTGTAGGTCTTCTGTAGGTCTTGTGCGGGTCTTGTTTAGGTTTTGTGTAGGTCTTGTGTAGGTCTTGCTTGAGTCTTGTGTAGCACTTGTGTAGGGTCTTGTAGGTCTTGTGTAGTTCTTGCATAGGCATTGTGTGGGTCTTTTGTAGGTCTTGTTTGACTTTTTTTGTGTAGGTCTTGTGTAGGTCTTGTGTGGGTCTTGTGTAGGTCTTGTTTGGGTCTTGTGGGTCTTGTGTGGGTGTGTGGGTCTTGTGCAGGTCTTGTGTAGGTCTTGCTTGAGTTTTGTGGCGGTCTTGTGTAGGGTCTTGTGCCGGTCTTGTGTAGGTCGTCTGTAGGCCTTGTGTTCTTGGGTGTAGGTCTTGTGCAGGTCTAGTGTGTGTCTGTAGGTTTTGTGTAGGTCTTGTGTGGGCTTTTGTAGGTCTTGTGTTTTGTCTTGTGTAGGTCTTGTGTAGGCCTTGTGTGGGTCCTGTGTATGCTTCCTTGTGTAGGTCTTTGTGGTCTTGTGTAGGTTTACAGGTCTTGTGGATCTTGTGGGTCTTGTGTAGGTCTTGTGTGTGGTCTTGTGTGGATCTTGTGTAGGCCTTGTGTAGGTCTTGTGTTGGTCTTGCTTGAGTCTTGTGTAGCACTTGTGTGGGTCTTTTGTAGGTCTTGTTTGAGTTTTGTGTAGGTCTTGTGTAGGTCTTGTGTGGGTCTTGTGTAGGTCTTGTTTGGGTCTTGTGTGTCTTGTGTGTGTGTGGGTCTTGTGTAGGTCTTGTTTGGGTCTTGTGTGGGTCTTGTGTGTGTGTGGGTCTGTGTAGGTCTTGCTTGAGTCTTGGGAGGTCTTGGGTAGGGTCTTGTGTCGGTCTTGTGTAGGTCGTCTGTAGGCCTTGTGTGTGGTCTTGTGTAGGTCTTGTTTGAGTCTTGTGTAGGTCTTGTGCAGCTAGTATGGGTCTTTTGTAGGTCTTGCGTTTTGTCTTGTGTAGTCTTGTAGGCCTTGTGTGGGTCTTGTAAGCCTTGTGTAGGTCTTTTGTAGGTCTTGTGGTGCTTTGTAGGTCTTGTGTGGATCTTGTGTAGGTCTGTGTGGGTCTTGTGTATCTTGTGTAGGCCTTGTGTGGGTCCTGTGTAGGTCTTGTGTTGGTCTTGTGTAGTTCTTGTGGGTCTTGTGTGTTTTCTTGTATAGGTCTTGTGTGGGTCTTGTGTGGGTCTTGTTTGATTCTTGTGTAGGTCTTGTGTGGGCCTTGTGTAGGTCTTGTGTAGATCTTGTGTGATCTTTGTGATCTTGTGTGGGTCTTGGTAGGTCTTGTGGGGTCTTGTGTGGATCTGTGTAGATCTTGTGTGGGTCTTGTGTAGGTCTTGTGTGGGTCTTGTGTAGGTCTTGTGTGGGTCTTGTGTAGGTCTTGTGTAGCCCTGTGTGGTTCTTGTGTAGGTCTTGTTTGAGTCTTGTGTAGGTGTTGGGTAGGTCTTGTGTAGGTCTTGTATGGGTCTTGCGTAGGTCTTGTGTAGGTCTTGTGTGGGTCTTGTGTGGGTCTTGTATAGGTCTTGTGTAGGTCTTGTGTAGGTCTTGTGTGGGTTTTGTTTAGGTCTTGTGCAGGTCTTGTGTAGGACTTGTGAAGGTCTTGTGTAGGTCTTGTGTAGGTCTTGTGTAGTTCTTGTGTGGGTCTTGTGTGTTTCTTGTATAGGTCTTGTGTGGGTCTTGTGTGGGTCTTGTTTGAGTCTTGTGTAGATCTTGTGTGGGTCTTGTGTAGGTCTTGTGTGGGTCTTGTGTGGGTCTTGGATGAATTATGTAACAGGAAAACGAGACGCAGAGAGTGAGAGACAGAGTGAAAACAGAATGAGAGTGAGAAACAGAGTGAGAGAGAGAGCGAGAAGAGGAGTTGAAGTGTCAAAATATCATGAGTTTTTGTTTATCGTCAAGAACTTTTTTTTTCAATCCATCTCTTTTTTTATACACTCAAAGGGGATATAAAATATGTAACCTCATTTTCTACACCCAGTCACTATTTACCGAGTGAAGTAATTAGCTGACGTTGAGATTTATAACGGAAATTGATAATAATACCTTGTGAATTTTACAGGAAGGAGTGACAAAGCTCTCTCTCTCTCTCTCTCTCTCCGTTCCCACGTTCGTTCATATCACCCAGAGAAAGAAGAGAACGCCATGGCCTAATAAGGTAAAATAAACCCAATCTCGGAAACTTTCTTTATTTCGGTCAAGGATTAATCTGATTTCTGCACCTTGTAGATTAACCTCCCCTCCCTCGCCGGCTTCCAATCACCTACTAGCCACTAATTACCTACGAGCCACCAATCACCTGCTAGTCACCAATTACCTACAAACCACCAATCACCTGCTAGCCACCAATCACCTTATCGGCCATGGTAGCTTTCTTCTCAAAACTTTCTTCAGTACCTTAACACTCTATTGTACTTTTTAATGTGTACTTTGTGTTGTTTTCCTACTTTTGGTTATACTTTCGTCTTTCCCCATACTTTCTACTGTCTACTATGTATCATCTAATTACGTCCGACTTTCTAAAATCATACTTATCCCTTTTTCTATTCTCCACTTTCTCCTTTCTTACGGGGATTAGCCCACCCGGTCACAGGTCACTGACCCACACATCTGGGCCTGGGGGGCGAAAATGCAATAATAATAATAAATAATAATAATTCATAGTAATTAAAATGTATAAAACAAAATTAAGTAATAATGATAATAATAATTCTGTAATAGTAGTAATAATAATAATAAAAATATAAAACCACAAATACAAAAATAAGAAAAGATCAAAAGTGAGAAACGATATATGTATGTTGTGTTGTCAATAGTAATTGAAACAATTGAGACCCTGCAATTGTGTGTAAATGAAGCAGAAAGTCAGATCAGCAACCTGGGACTTGGTCACAATTTTTGCGATGCCATATGGCAGCAGGGTCTACCATTACACAACACATTATGATTCCAATATCTGCCCAGGCGGTAGTACCTCCCTGTTTGGTAGCTGCCTACTACCTACTACTTGTATTTCTTCACCAACTAATATCCACCTGATCCCTGCTGTTACGAAGAATCCTTGGCCATAATACTCACCTGGCCATGATGCACACCTGGCCACAATATACACCTGGCTACAACGCGCACCTGAACCACAACACACATCTGGCCATAATGCACACCTACCTGGCCACAATACACACCTGAACCACAAAACACGCCTGGCCATAACACACTGGGCCACAACACACCTGGCCACAATATACCGAGCCATAATATACACCTGGTCACAACACACCTGGCCACAACACATTGGGCCACAACACATCAGCCCACAACATACCTGCCCACAATATACACGTGTCCACAACACACATCCAACTACAACACCTGGCCACAACACGCCGGCCCATAATATAAACCTGGCCACAACATACCGGGTCACAACACACCTGGCCACAACACACCGGGTCACAATACACCTGGCCACAACACACCGGGTCACAACACACCTGGCCACAACACACTGGATCACAACACACCTGACCACAACACACCTGGCCACAATATCCACCTGGCAACAATATACACCTAACCACAATACACACCTGGCCCCAACATATCTGACCAAAACACAATTGGCCACAACACACCTGGCCACAACACACCTGGCCACAACACACCAGGCCATATTATACACTTGGCCATAACATCCTGGATTACAACACACCGGGCCACAACACACCTGGCCACAATATACACCTGACCACAATACACACCTGGCCCCAACATATCCGGCCACAACACACCTGACCACAATACACCTGGCCACGTCACAAGCTAGGGGGAAACAATCTGGCCCATAGCACGCTTCTATGTTGATCTTCAATTTTGGTGTAATTAATTTGGACTGCCGTTGAAATACCATTATTATTATTATTATATATATTTTTTTTTTAATTTATTGGCTCCATTTTCTTTGATATAAATTTATGTGATTATCTTTTTTGTGAGTATGAAAAGATTAGTTATTTTACTTTCTTTGTTTTGGTGATGAGTGAAGGTAACTCAAAATATATACACGGAATGTTTTCTTCTGTTTTGATTTTTAGAGGATATTCCTTGGAGATAAACATAAGTAAATTAGTCTTATAAATGAAAGGTAATTATGTAGTATTTTTGGGTCTTAGTAAATTATTGGATGGATTATTTTTGTCAGAGAAGTAAGGGTTAGGTTAGGTTAGGTTAGGTTAGAAGAAGGTGCTGGGGAGGACGAGGTAGTGACTCGGTAACATGGTATTTTCGACTGAAAGGAGTGACTGCATTATATTGTCACGAAATACAGTCCAATATGACTTGCTGATTGCTATACAGGTTTCAGTCGGGAGTGACTGAATACAGACTACAGTGAGGAAATTTTGCGTCCGTGGCCACAGTGTACAGTGAGTTGGTAACTAACTGACCTTCGAAACAGTCAGAGAGATGGCTTACTCCTCTGCCTATCCAGTATTCAGACCAAAGGGGTGACTGATGGGTAACTGACTATCTAACCAATACAATAACAGGTAAATTAAAAACAGTTTTAATGACTGTTTCTCCACTCTTAATATCCAGTCAGTCGGAAGACTCAGTGATCATCATAACAGTCACATCTCACAGTCAATCCCTTACATCAGAGAACTGTGAGGAAGGGGCCGCTCTGGAACAACTGAATGACGCCATTGTGGAAGCTGAAGCTCTTGGATATAATCTGATCCTGTATAGTGAAGGTGGTGGAGGATCCGAGCTCGGGTAGTAGGATTCGACCCCTCAAAGCCGGGAGAATAGGGGATTTGATGCCACATTCAGGTGAGGCAAGGCGATTAAGTGTAACCTTAGGTGTATTAGAACCAGATGTGTGGTACTGAGGGTATGTCAGACAGCTGGACTATACTACACACCTGGTTATATATTGGTGTGTGTGTGTGTGTGTGTGTGTGTGTGTGTGTGTGTGTGTGTGTGTGTGTGTGTGTCAGAAATGAAGTAATCATAATGGTGTGTGTGTGTGTGTGTGTGTGTGTGTGTGTGTGTGTGTGTGTCAGAAATGAAGTAATCATAATTTGTAATTGTAGCGATTATAATCTATAACACTTGTTCCAGGAATCTTAATTGTAATCGATTACAATATTATTCTTATTTGCAATCGTTATCGATTATTCTTAAAATGTAATTTCACTTATGATTATTTTCATACTTACCTATGGCTATTCCCATTATATTTATATGAAAATGCCACACATCCCTGGCTGCTCGTGTAATGGGGCGCCTGTCATCTGTGTACCAGGACTACTCACCTGTTGGTCAGGTGCAGATAATCTTCTCAGATACCGTGGTAAGCCTCTTAAATCAGCCAGTCAGTATCAACCTTTGAAAGGAACCGCCAAGCTGAGTAAGGTCACGACCTCCAGGAACACGGGACAGCGCCACTTACAAGATTAGAGGGGGGTGGGGGAGATAAGGAGGGTTGTGCTCCTCCAAGCGTTACGGTCGGTAGTGATTGTCTCCCAGGTGAGGGGGTCGATTTGGCACTTTTCAGGTTTGTCTTAAAACTATCCTTATACCTTTCCAGCTGCCCGCCAGCGTTTACTATTCGTTAGGTGACTGTAAAGAAGCTGCTTTGGCAGTCTACTGTCGTCCATACAGGTAACATGGCCAGTCCAGCGTATTTGTTCATAGATAATGGTAGCCTCGATGCTTCTACAGTTGGTGTCAACAATAATACTGGCATTTGTTCTCTTGTCTTCCCAACGAACTCGGAGGATGGAATGTAGACTATGTTGGTGAAAGTTTTCAAGTGCCTTGAGGTGCCTCCTGTATGTGACCCTTAGGTCGCTCAATAGCCATTTTAGCCCTATCCGATACCCCTGGGTTGGGGTTCCGGAGATCTTCACTCTCACTTTGGCCATGGTCAGTAACATACATGGAAATCCTACCTAATCTGTCCACCTCAGCTATACCCCATGGATGCCTCTCCTTCTGTCCGCTTGCTGGGCGAGTAAAGTCAGGTCTAGGGGTAGGGTGAACAGACAATCCCCTGACGGGTTCTAGCCAAGCCCTAACACCCGACAGTGACAGGTTATGAAGCACTGCCGAATCCCTAACAGAAAATGTTGCCACCCTTACTGTCTCGACTCAGCAGCTCTCGAAGGGCCCCCCTTGTGGCTTTGCCCGCAGGGTTCGCGTCGTTACCAAATAGTAGGGACTCTAGGCGAAAGGATAGGATAGGGAAGAAGCGCAGTGTACAAGAATAATAATATCCATGTACAACTACAAGATAAAGCAGCCAGAGCGAACTCAACGTGAAAAACAAGGCCGACAGTCGTAAGGGTCAGCAATTTGAACTGAGCAGGGAGCGACGCGTGCTGCGCTCGCTATGAAGGTTGGGTGCGCTCTGTAACACCGCCTGTGGGAGGGCTGGAAGTGCTATTTATGTGACTCAACCAGACGGTAATATAATTGAGAAAGGAGTTAGAATTAACATCTGGGAGTCCACTCTACAAACTGAATTAGTTGCCATACTAACAGCTGTTAAATTCATTGAAACCACTGTCACTGACAGTCTCATCATCACTGGCTATCTATCCTCACTACTTGCCCTTGACACCCTCAACTCAAGTTGTCACGCGCTTGTCTCTGAAGCCAGACACAAATATGCGTACCTTGTTGACCGGGGTGTCAAGGTCAAACTGTTGTGGATCCCCTCTCACAGAGGCCTCATAAAACATGACAGAGTTGATGCCCTCGCCAAACTCGCGTCAAACAAAGACACTGTTGAATACAATATGGGTCTGTCAAAAAGAACCCTTAAAACTGTAATTAGGAAAGAACTTATTGATGAATTTGACGCAAGTAGACAAGTGCAAACATGCACTAGTCGACCCATAGTTTACCATGATGAGATGTATCAAGTGAAACATGTGCATGGAGCAAGTAACAAGATCACTAGATTACAAGATGTTGTAACCGCTAGATTAAGGTTAGGATATACTGTAAGTACTTTTGGCAGTATGTCCTTCAAGCAGATGTAAACAAGACTAAATGTAAAGTGTGTGGCCAGACATATGGCCACACACTTGAACACTACGTCCTCGACTGTGTGAAGATAGAACCTTTTAGGGACAGGTCCAAGCACACTGTGTGTGAAATGGTACAACATTTCATCTCTAATGGCAAGATAGCCGACATATTAAGATTGTATCCACTTTTTTGCACTTAGTAACTATATCAGTTCTCATGCAAAGAACTAAATACACAATGTGCTTGAATACTTCTCACGTAAATGTGAACAACAAAGTGTACGGCCAGACATACTGCCTCACACTCCTGTACTCGCGCAGGTGTGATTAAGTTACCCTTAATGTATAGAACATAATCAAATAATGTAATTGAAATACTGTGTAACACTCAGTGCCATAATATCCTGACCACGGGGGTTAATTATTATGACTCTTTGTAAACCAAACTCTGTAATCCTTTTGCGCTACCGTTCATAAGATGAGTATGGGGTGCACAATAAGCTAGCCGCTGTAAGCGGCAAAATCAAAATCACACATTCTCTCCCATACTAACACCCCTCTCACCCACACACTCTTCCATACTAACACCCCTCTCACCCACACACTCTTCCATACTAACACCCCTCTCACCCACACACTCTTCCATACTAACACCCCTCTCACCCACACACTCTTCCATACTCACACCCCTCTCACCCACACACTCTTCCATACTAACACCCCTTTCTCTTCCATATTCCTATCATATCCTCTTCCCTTCTGTGTGTGTCCTTTGTGAGTGTATATATAAAAAAAAGGATAATCCCCGTGACTTCATTGGTTACCTCGTGTTTCTCTCTTACAGCAGGCACTTGTTTTTAGTTCAGCCTTCCCTTGGTAAGCTTCCATTTTCTGCCATTCGATTGTTTCAGTTATTTTCCTCCTTTCATACATTTATTTGTTTACTAACCTTATTCCCGTCACTGTTGATTATTCACTTCCACTCATCATCACTTCTACTTCACTTACACTCATCATCACTTCTACTGCACTTACACTCATCATCACTTCTGCTTCACTTACACTCATCATCACTTCTACTGCGCTTACGCTCATCATCACTTCTGCTTCACTTACACTCATCATCACTTCTACTTCACTTACACTCATCATCACTTCTACTGCACTTACACTCATCATCACTTCTACTGCGCTTACACTCATCATCACTTCTGCTTCACTTACACTCATCATCACTTCTACTGCACTTACACTCATCATCACTTCTACTGCACTTACACTCATCATCACTTCTACTACACTTCTTCTTACACTCATCATCACTTCTGCTTCACTTACACTCATCATCACTTCTACTTCAATTTACACTCATCATCACTTCTACTGCACTTACACTCATCATCACTTCTACTGCACTTACACTCATCATCACTTCTACTTCACTTACACTCATCATCACTTCTACTGCGCTTACACTCATCATCACTTCTACTTCACTTACACTCATCATCACTTCTACTGCGCTTACACTCATCATCACTTCTGCTTCACTTACACTCATCATCACTTCTACTTCACTTACACTCATCATCACTTCTACTGCGCTTACACTCATCATCACTTCTGCTTCACTTACACTCATCATCACTTCTACTGCACTTACACTCATCATCACTTCTACTGCACTTACACTCATCATCACTTCTGCTTCACTTACACTCATCATCACTTCTACTTTACTTACACTCATCATCACTTCTACTTCACTTACACTCATCATCACTTCTACTTCACTTACACTCATCATCACTTCTACTGCACTTACACTCATCATCACTTCTACTTCACTTACACTCATCATCACTTCTACTGCACTTACACTCATCATCACTTCTACTTCACTTACACTCATCATCACTTCTACTGCGCTTACACTCATCATCACTTCTACTTCACTTACACTCATCATCACTTCTACTTCACTTACACTCATCATCACTTCTACTTCACTTACACTCATCATCACTTCTGCTTCACTTACACTCATCATCACTTCTACTTCACTTACACTCATCATCACTTCTACTTCACTTACACTCATCATCACTTCTGCTTCACTTACACTCATCATCACTTCTGCTTCACTTACACTCATCATCACTTCTACGTCACTTACACTCATCATCACTTCTGCTTCACTTACACTCATCATCACTTCTACTTCACTTACACTCATCATCACTTCTACTTCACTTACACTCATCATCACTTCTGCTTCACTTACACTCATCATCACTTCTGCTTCACTTACACTCATCATCACTTCTACGTCACTTACACTCATCATCACTTCTGCTTCACTTACACTCATCATCACTTCTACTTCACTTACACTCATCATCACTTCTACTTCACTTACACTCATCATCACTTCTGCTTCACTTACACTCATCATCACTTCTGCTTCACTTACACTCATCATCACTTCTACGTCACTTACACTCATCATCACTTCTGCTTCACTTACACTCATCATCACTTCTACTTCACTTACATTCATCATCACTTCTAATTCTATCTTAATAGTTTGTTATTCGTTTCTTCTGTTTTGTTATAAAACACAAAGTAAAATTTTTTCTCCCTTCACTTTCGATGTTATTTTAGAACTGTTTATGAGTTTGTTTACGTTGTGTTCTTTCTACGTTGTCTGGAGTTGTTTTCTTGTTTCTATTGATAAACCAAGTTCTTGTTTAGGTTGAATTTTAATGAACAAAATAAAGACTTTAAAGATCGAGTTCGTTTCATATATCCCTCGTTTTATATATCCCTCGTTTTAAATATCCCTCGTTTTATATATCCCTCGTTTTATATATCCCTCGTTTTATATATCCCTCGTTTTATATATCCCTCGTTTTATATATCCCTCGTTTTATATATCCCTCGTTTTATATATTCCGCATTATAAATATCTAGTTTTAAATATCTTCTCTCATTTTCATTAAATAGAAGAGTCCTTTATTTCAATTTAACTTCTCGCTGACTGTACACTCCCAAGGCAGGTGTAATTGCCCCTCGACAGTGTTACCAACTCGTCTTGACTTAATATCCCCATAAAACTCACACTTAGGTACTTCACTCATAAGGGTTTTATTTGTCGTTATTATCTGGTATAAGCGGTTGGTGTTGCCATAAGAAGTGCACAGCATTTTCTTTACTATTTGATGAGACTTGCTTTTATTTAATATGTTCTCTCGTTGCCATGTGTCGTAGGTATATAGGTCACTTTATACATCAGGTGTGTTGATTAGTTGTATTATGTTTGTTTTAATTAACCTGTTATTTTGTGTTTATTTATATACATTATTGTTTATTTGTTTAATGTTTATCTGGACTAAAACATTATTTATGCATTCTTTTACCCCTATATTTATCTACACGGATCTCTCTCTCCCTCTCTCTTAACAGGTGTAAATAGAGTGAGTTAGGGCGGTTAATGAAGGCCTCCTAACCACACACACACATACTGCGCAGAATCGAGATCCTCAAGTCTTTCTGTCTTTCTTTCTTCTTCCTGGCTTTACTACTTTTTACGTGTTTATAGGCAAGTAAGAGAGAGATAGAGAGAGAGAAAGAGAGTCTGTCTGTCTCTTTGTGTTTATATGTAGAGAGAGAGAGAGTTTATATATACATTGTATCAGTATCTATGTGTATATATACATGTGCACATATTTATACCCATGTCTATTTGTCCGTCTGTTCGTTGATAACAAATAGCGTGACGGCAAAGATCTATTATGACAGGTTCATGTAAGGGTTGTTGGGCGTGGTGAAATATCTTAGGAGTTATAACAATAATGGTTCTCACTCATCCCATGTTGGTACAGGTTGTCATCACCATTAGTGTCACAGCTTCATGATATCGTAATAGTAATAACTCCGTATATTAGAGGATAACAATACCATTTCGGAATAGGAACAGCTGAGAGGATCACTAACTTGATTCAAACTACTCTAGATTACCTGGTGATATTATGTAATACTACATAAATCCTGAACACTGAAATCGGACACAACTTGAATTAATTTAATTTAACCTAATCTGATTTAACCAAACTTATGAATGATACGAGTAGGATACGACCAGTAAGCCTCCCGTGGAAGTGTTACCGCTGTGCTGGTGGCCACGAGAGACGCCTGATGGAGCTAAACTGAACCTTCACTTACACCGCCACTCTCAGCCTGCTTCCTCCACATCTACTATATTCCGCTTTATTTCCTCTTCCCACTCACCTTCTACTCTTACTGTCTCACACTTTTCTCTCTGCTCCCTCTCTCCGTATGTTGGGTCCCTTGGCTCAGAGAGGTTGGCTGCGCTAGTAGATGGTACAGGTTATCGTGGCACAACAGCGCCGCTTGATGCAACATGGAACTAAACCTTATAGGAGCGCTAAGGGAAGCTGTCCAATCAGCAAGCGAGTAATCCCGGGATAGGAGTAATGTCAGTTTGCGACTGGATAGATCCTTGCTACTTGAAGGGGGGGCAGGGCCACATGTAGACTGTTTTTATTCATCAATTTCGGAGTTAGATTCACTAATTTGTTTCACGCCTCTTGTCGTCACTGCAGCCACATACCGACTGTGAGCAATAATCCAATGAACCTTACAGCAAGTAAAAATCCTCCTCGGCCATCCAGCCAATCAGTTTCATTGCTTTTGTTATAATATTGTGCTATAACATAGAACAGGCCACACTAACGTAAACCTTATGCACATCCATCTGAAATCACGTCTCTATATTCCCTGTCTTAATAACTCTCAGGTTTCCTCGACTGTTGGCCCTAATTTCTGCTTAGCTCCTGTTAACACCTTCCTGATGTTTTTTTTGCCATCAAGAGCAGAACTGTTCAGAGTTCTCTACCTCGACAGCTTGAGTCCCCTCCCTAACTATTGATCAGCTACGGTTTAAGCTTTCACTTACCTTTCATCTATCACTCCCCCAGTAACGCTAATCCTACACCCTTTGCCTTCTTAATCTCTCAATTTGAAAGCATTCTCACCTTCAACCATGTTGATGAAATAGCCATCCTTTGTTATTTCAATTTCCACATAATTCCCCATCTTATCTGCTCTTCTTTAGCAGATATTGACAGTCGATTCAGAAACCTTTTACTTTACAAATGGCGTCACGCAGCTAGTCACAGAGCCCCACTATCCTAGCGACTCACCAAAACTTATAAAACACAGCCAAACCTGATGTCCTCTCCTATATTATGTTCCTTACATCTCTGTATTGCTTCTGCGATTTTCACTCTCGTCTTCTCTCTCCAGTTCACACTTTCCCAAACACACACACTACCTGCCACCTCGATAGTAGAGCTCTCACACCTTTCCACCAGCCTACGTCCCCTACTTCCTACATCTTGTAAAAATTGGACATACTCTTATACCCACTGTAGTATTACATCACCCTTCAAAGAGAAATGATAACATGTTCCTCCTCAAGGTCCATCACAATGTTAAAAAACAAACAAAAAATAGTGCGTGCGTGCGTGCGTGCGTCCACCTACAGACAGACTCACAGACACAGGGAGACAGTAAACAGTAAGTCTTATCCAAACTAATCCCAACGTGATCTGTGTCGAGCGCCTGGAGGCCGTGGCGTCTCCTGTTCCTCCACGCCTCCTCCTTCTCTCTCTCTCTCTCTCTCCCCTAACCCGAACATCCAACAATCAGATCTCAACACCATCTACTCCTACTCCGACCACTCTTACTTTATCTACCCCATCTACAGGTAATGGTAATTCGGGGGAAAGCAGTCGGTGATATATCTTCTAGTGGTCGGCTGGTCGGGGATATATCTTCTAGTGGTCGGCTGGTCGGGGATATATCTTCTAGTGGTCGGCTGGTCGGGGATATATCTTCTGGTGGTCGGCTGGTCAGTGATATATCTTCTAGTGGTCGGTTGGTCGGGGATATATCTTCTAGTGGTCGGCTGGTCAGTGATATATCTTCTAGTGGTCGGTTGGTCGGGGATATATCTTCTGGTGGTTGGCTGGTCGGGGATATATCTTCTGGTGGTCGGCTGGTCGGAGGTATATATTCCAATGGTCTGAGAGAGAGAGAGAGAGAGAGAGAGAGAGAGAGAGAGAGTTAGCTGGCACCGTCGATCTTGTGAGGGAACTGCCCGAGGCCCTCCACCACCACGTCAAGTTATTACTCCAGCCACAGCAGATAAGCCTCCATCCACCTACGTAATTACTGACACAGCTACACACCCTCCTCCTCCTCCTCCGCCTCCTCCTTTCCCAGTCATACCCAGGGGAGGGAGGAAGGGTTTTGATGTTGAGGGGGAGGAAGGACGTTGGGTAGGAAGGAGGTTGGGGAGGGGCAGGAGGTTGGGAGGGGCAGGAGGTTGGGCAGGAGGTTGGGAAAGGAGGTTGGGGCAAGAAGGAGGTTCAGGAGGTTGGGGAGGGGCAGGAGGTTGGAGACAGGAAGGAGGTTAGGAAGGAGGTTGGGAGGGCAGGAGGTTGGGAGAAAGGACGTTGGGGAGGAAGGAGGTTGGGGAGGAAGGAGGTTAGGAGCAGGAAGGAGGTTGGGGGAGGGGCAGGAGGTTGGGGAGGGCAGGAGATTGGGGAGGGGCAGGAGGTTGGGGGGAAGAGGTTGGGGCAAGGAGGAGGTTGGGGAGGGCAGGTTGGGGCAGGAGGGAAAGCCGGGGAGAGAGAAAAGGAAGGGGAAGGAGAAGTAGGACGGGAAAGGGGCCGTCAATGTTATGGAAAGACAGAACTGCTGTTGAAGGAGAGAGAGAGAGAGAGAGGTATATCAGAGTGAGAGATACAGACAGTCATATACAGAAGGACATAACATGTAATCATACAGACAGACAAACAGACATATAGACCGCGAGAGAAATAACATTACATAAACTTGTAAATAAACATACATACAATCGGCTCCCGGACAGATGGCCGAAGAACATTTGGCCGACGGACATTTGACCGAACGGACATCGAGCCTACAAACATTTGGCCGAACGGACAAATGGCCGAACGGACATTTGGCCGAATGGATATAGGGCCTTTTTAAGTTTTGATGTTATTTTTCTTTCTTCTTTGCAATGTATTTGCTTTATAAAACAAAGGATAACAAGATAACATAATTGTAATGTGATTCATTTGCTTGATATACATTTTTGTTTGCACATTTACTAAAGGATAGAAGATATGAAATGCAATGTAATTGCTTTATAAAAATTGCTGTATAAAACAAAATGTTCATAACTATTTAAAGATTGTCGGCAATTGCTCTCAAGAAGTCGATTCTGGGATACTCCTCATTCTCAATGGCAGACTTCAGTCTTGTGTTTAATATCTGGTACTTCTTCGGTTTCCTCAATACCATTCCTGCTGCTGCCTGCTCAATTGTCAACTCCCAGTCCGACTGCTCTTTTCTTAGTTTTGAAACGAGACGGCAGACGGTGGGGTGGGTGATTGCCATTCTCTGCTCAAACCCTCTGTGCCATCCTTCAAGAGAGTTTGTTGTCCGTGGAAGGCCTTGTGTGTTTCTCTCCAATATGTTCCATAGCCTGAGTTCGAATGCTGGTCTTCGTCGTCTTCCACGCTGTACAACACCAATCCATGTCGCTTCAAAGTAGCCAAGAAACTCAGATAGAAGTTCATCAGTTTCATCATCTAGTGCTGTAACAAATTCATTCAAGCTTTCAGCAACGTCACTGACTGGCACAAATGCCTGAACGGACTTGACAATGAGTGCATTTCTTGGGTCATTATACCAAGTCTGTAGTCCTAAGCCCTGTATTTGTCTCCACAAGCACTGCCCGCAATGGAAAAAAAAAACATCCAAAAATGTTTGTGTTTGGAAAACATGCTGTGATGCTATTAAGAGCCGCTCTTTCATAGTCAATGGTGACTGAAACAGGATTGAGATCTGGTCTCACTTGCTTGAGGGTGCTAAAAGCAAGTCATAAGTTGCTTGGTTTTTGTTCCTTGCAATGCAGTATACCAAGAGAATTGTATGGCTCTCATCCAGCATAACATGCACTGTATATAACTGAAAGCCTACTGGCGCAGAATCAAATGTCCCATCACACAGCCAGTGGTCTTTGAAAGCAAGAAGCTGTAAGTTTCGAGGTGTTGACAGAATTAGCAGGTTGTCACTTTCATGGATGACAAAGTCTTCTCCTCTAATTGATTTCCGTAAGTCGTCAGTTAAAAAGTCCCCGTCTGGTGCCATGCGTTGTCTGTGCACCATTCAAGCCAGAGTTTTTTTCTTAGGAAGAGCACCTGCAGCATCAAGAGGGGACTCACTGGTGCAGTTTTGTATAATAGTCGATGTCACTTCCTCCGACTGGCTGGCTCTTTCTTTAATTTTCTTTACTGTTTTCAAGGACAGGTTACGTCCGGCATCAGGCGGATGTGAGTGATTACTTGCTTCTCCTTGAATAACGTCTTCTTCTGTTTTTAATCCTCCCCAACAACTTCCTTTGCATTTACATCGCCAATATATTACATTGTCTTTCCGTTTATCGACGATGTAGGCGTAGCCGTCAAGCAAAAGCCTTCTTCCTCCTCTTGTCGTTGGTATGAATTCCATGGTCTTAAAAGAAACAAATATTAAATAAAGTAATAATAATAATAATAATAATAATAATAATAATAATAATAATAATACTGTCATAATAAAAATAATAATAATAATAATAATAATAATAATAATAATACTGTCATAATAAAAATAATAATAATAATGATAATAATAATAATAATAATAATGATGATGATGATAACATCGGCTTACCTTTACAATCTCTGAAGAGCGACTGCATCAGAGTCTAGGCAAGCAGGGCTAATGTTTGGTTGGTTTGGGGAAAGTTCGAACAAGCAGTCTTTCAAAAACTTGACCTGACTTAACATGACTAGTTACGTCGCCTTTTCTTTTGTGTTTGTGGTGATGTTGGTGGGTGGATTAGAGGATGTCGTGTTTTTGACCTGACCTCATGTTTTGTAAGGTCACCCTGTGTACATAAACCTCCCTCAGTCCTTGTAATTCACTAGTTAAATTGAAATTGTGGAAAATAATGCTGATTGTTTCCGAATATTGCTGATTATTTCCGACAACTACCGGATATTAAACACAAGACTGAAGCAATTTTTATAAAGCAACTAACAGAATCGCCGCCCTCCGGGCGGCTCATCCACTAGGCCAAGGTAGGACGCCACCCTCGGGGAGGCTCCACATTGTCTCACTATTCAGTCCCCAAAACTTCTTCCATCAATAGTTCATTAACGGTGTATGTAAGATCCACCATGTTTTTCACTACAACGGTACAGCAAAGTATATTTTTTTTAGCATTAAACTGTTATTATTATATTGTCGAATCATCACTACATATAACATCATCCATCATCACTACATATAACACCACCCATCATCACTACATATAACAATATCCATCATCACTACATATAACACCATCCATCATCACTACATATAACACCACCCATCATCACTACATATAACAATATCCATCATCACTACATATAACACCATCCATCATCACTACATATAACACCACCCATCATCACTACATATAACAATATCCATCATCACTACATATAACACCATCCATCATCACTACATATAACACCACCCATCATCACTATATATAACAACATCCATCATCATTACATATAATATCATCATCCATCATCACTACATATAACACCATCCATCATCACTACATATACAGTAACACCATCCATCATCACTACTGATCGGTAAAGTAGTTTCCGAGATTCTCGTGCGGACACACACACACAAACATACTTCTTTGTTTTATATATATAGGCTAGCAGAATCGCCATCCTCTGGGCGGCTCATCTGCTAGGCCACGGTAGGACGCCACCCTCCTGGAGGCTCCACATTGTCTCACTGTTCAGTCCCCAAAACTTCTTCTTCCATCAACAGTTCATTAACGGTGTATGTAAGTTCCACGATGTTTTCACTACAACGGTACAGCAAAGTATACTTTTTAGCATTAAACTGTTATTATTTTATTGTCTAATCATCACTACATATAGCACCACCCATCATCACTCCATATAACATCATCCATCATCACTACATATATCACCATCTATCATCGCTACATATAACACCATCCATCATCACTACATATAACACCACCCATCATCACTACATATAACTTCATCCATCATCACTACATATAACACCATCCATCATCACTATATATTACACCATCCATCATCACTCCATATAACATCATCCATCATCACTACATATAACAACATCCATCATCACTACATATAACATCATCCATCATCACTACATATAACACCACCCATCATCACTGCATATAACACCACCCATCATCACTACATATAACACCATCCATCATCACTACATATTACACCATCCATCATCACTACATAGAGCACCACCATCACTACCATCACTTCTACGACCATCATCACTACTACCACCATCATCACTACCACCACTACTACCACCATCATCATTACCACCACCAACCTTACCATTACTATCAACCAGTCTCTACTCCCACCACTATCACCACAAACATGCTACTATCACCATCACCACCACTACCACTGTCACTACCACCATCACCACCACCACCACTACATATAACACCATCCATCATCACTACACATAACACCATCCATCATCACTACATATAACACCACCCATCATCACTACATATAACAACATCCATCATCACTACATATAACATCAGCCATCATCACTACATATAACACCATCCATCATCATCACTACATATAACACCACCCATCATCACTACATATAATAACATCCATCATCACTACATATAACATCATCCATCATCACTACATATAACACCATCCATCATCACTACATATAACACCATCCATCATCACTACAGATCGGTAGTGTCCGAGATTCTCATGCAGACACACACACAAACAAACAAACATACTTCTTTGTTATATATATACATATATATATATATATATAGATTACATTACAATTAATATCTTTTATCCTTTAGTAAATGTTCAAAAAATACATTGCAAAGAAGAAATAAAAAAAAATAAAAAGGCCATATGTCTATTCGGCCAAATGTCCGTTCGGTCTATTGTCCGTTCGGTCAAATGTCCGTTGGCTCGATGTCCGTTCGGTCAAATGTGCGTCGGTGAAACGTCCGTCGGCCAAATGTCCTTCGGCCATCTGTCCGGCCACGCATACAGTCATACAGACACAGAGGCACGTATCAGAGAGACAGATAAAGACAGACATTCTAGTAGACTTAATACTTATAGAAAGAGGAAATAGACAGGAAAACAAACAAACAAACAGGGACGTGGTAATTAGACAGGTAAGAAGCTTTCGTGTTTTTCACAACATTTTCCATTAAGGTGTTCCCGGGCGTGACCTAGTGACCTCCATCTACCAGGCCAGGTAGATGTAAGGCGAGATTCTCCTACACCAGACCAACTTGATAGAGATATAGATGTAGAGACACGAAGATGAAGGTAGACAAAAATAAGCTATTGAAGGTAAACGTAGATAATGATGACAGGTTAATGAAGATATAATTGAAGGGTAGATGAGGCAGTAATGAGTTAGATGGAGATAGATTAATGTGGATGAAAGTAGATAAGGACATTGATGAACGTAGTTAATGGTAGATAAATAGATAAACGGTGGAACAAAGGATTAGATGTGACAGTGTTAGAAACATCACCACTACAGGCAGAAGGGGGAGCAAACGTTCGCCAGGCGTACAACTTCTAGTGAACGCTATCATTGCCAGGGAGAGAAGAGCTACGTCAAGCGCTAATATTTTTTTTTCATTTTGGGTCATATTTTACCATAAGGGCGTTGATAATTTGTAATTGAGAGAGAGAGAAATGGAGGAATAAGAGGAAGAGAGAGAATGAGAGAGAGAGAGACAGGCAGACAGACAGTGATGGAGGAATAAGAGGAAAAGAGAGAGAGAGAGAGAAAGCGAGACAAACAGATGGGGAGATGAAAGATTAAGAGACATACTGACAAACAGATATTGAGGAATAAGAGAAAGAGAGAGAGAGAGAGAGAGAGAGACAGGCAAAGAAAGATGGATGGATAAGAGAAAGAAAGAGACCGAGACAGACAGACAAATAGTGCCAGTGGTGCGTAAGGAGAAAGACATATAGAGACAAGGAAGACCAAGAGATAGAAATAGATATAAATATAGAAAGTAAGAAAGTGAGAGATAGAAAGAAAAGAGGGAAAGTGAGATAGAAAGTGAGAAAAATAAAGTAGATGCAGTGAAAGAATGTAGAGACAAAGAATGGAAAAACAAACGTAGAAAGAGAGAGAGAGAGGGTAGCTGACACAGTCCACACAAGGGAGGATTAATAGAGACATGTAGAGAGGAAATCACCTCATATGTTCACCTTCTACCTAACCCCAGCAGGTGTGTGTGTGTGTGTGTGTGTGTGTGTGTGTGTGTGTGTGTGTGCTGGTAGTCAACGCATGATACTCTGTCACTAAAGAGGTAACACGAGCTACAGTCTCCGGTAGTCTTAAGCAGCATGCAGTTCACCCCCCTCCCCAGCGTCAGACGGTGCCCACACTGTAGTGATGTCAACACAGGCGAGTAATTTGCGTCAGAAAAGTAATTAAAGTTTTTGAGGTGTCATTTGGACAAGTAATTATACAGATATGAAATTGCGAACAACAGATCCCTAAACATCATTTTCAGGAGTACATATATTGAGATTTTTAACAAAATCGGTGAGATCAAGATTATGGCCAAAACGGTAAGCCATATAGGATTTGAGGCCGTAAACACATTTTCTCTCGGAATTGAAATTTAATGTGTCTAACTATTTAAGTACAACCAGAATAACTCATAAACACAAAAGTGACCTTGAAAAACCATAGGCGGCGAGTAATTAGCTATGGTTTAAATTGGTTAACCCTGCATCATCCAACTTTTATTTTCCTCCCTTCCCTTTTCCCCTCTTTCCCTCCCCCTTTATCTTCCTCCCCTTTCCCCTTCCCCACCCTCCCCTTCCCCTACCCTCTTTTCCCCATCCCCTCTTCCCCCATCCCCTCCCCTCTTTCCCCACCCCTTCCTCTCTTCCCCACCCCTCATGGCCGGAGAAAGGTTAAGACTTTACATTGATTGCTAAAACACCTGTTATAGACAGTACCATTCAGTCTTCTGTGTGAGACTCTCGTGACCTTACACCCGTGGGACGTCAATAAAATAGCAGAAATTCGAAATATGTTTGTCGGCGAGGCCTTGAGAGTAGCCTCTAGGAGTTTTCTACAGAGGTTGATATAAATTATTCAAAATAAACAAGATTGACAGGATGAAACCCCGAATTATTTTTCGTAACCTTTGACTCTTTACTGTAGGAACCAAAGTCTAGAAGTTCTGAATTTGTTTCAATCTGCCTGTGAGGGTTTATCAAGGTGCCTGTGTGCAATGTTATGACTTGATTGAATGACAAATGAAGTAACAGTTGGAAAGAAAACCCCAAATTTTACAAAGAGTGTCTAGCTTTCATGTCCGTATATTAATAAAACTTTGCAAACATTACATCGTTTTGTTTTTCTGTTTACAGGCTCTCAGAGTTTGTGTGTGTGTAAGCCAAAGACTACCCGCAGGCCAAGATGTATGTTATTGTTGTGTTGAGCACTTGATCTCCGTAAAATTGTAGTGAGGAACTGAACAAAATAGAAAAATAGTTAAATTTGAAGCAGCTGACCATGAGGACATGTTTACTAAACCTCAAATTAATCGGACCAGAAAATATGGAAGGTAATCAATTGTGTTTTGTTAGAAGACTGAATGGGATACTACAAAAACAGTATGTCTCCCTCTATGGGCCAGGGGAGGGGATGAAGAGGATTTTTTTTTTTTTTTAGAGAAAGGGGGGGGGAAGAAGATTAGAGGGGGGGGGAGGAAGTTATAGTTCGGAACTTGAAGAAATTTAGGAGGAGGTAAGAGAGGGCGGGCTGATCGCCTAGCTAAGCTAATAGTGTGTTAGGGTTGTGTCATGCGTCAGTTATTATCTGTCGGTACAGGCACTAGACATCCTACCCTGCCCCATATATGGGTGTTTTAAGGGCCTTATTTCATATTCCACCGACCCTACTGGCGGATGCTGGTCTAGGGAGGTTGTCTATTGCCTGGCAGTGTAGATCGGGGGTGGTAATGGACCTTTTGAGATTTGGTAACTTTTTGGGAACCATGTATGGTTGTTGTCGTTATCTGGTGGAGGTCTTTGAAGGAGTTCTTGCTCTGATCGTTCTATCTTTTGCCAGATTCTGCTGGCCAGGGTGTGCAGCTGCTGGTTGATGGGTTTTATTCTCAGGTCTCTATGTATCTCGGCTGTGGTTCTGGTGAAGGGGTATCTTTCACCTGTGACGAATCTTAGGGTTTCATTTTGGACCACCTGTAATTTTAATATTTGAGTGGTGCTCATAGTGTGAAGAGGTATTGCTGGGTAAGTTAATATCGGTGTGATAAATGATGTCACCAGGCGGAGTTTTATTTTCTCAGGAAGCGCTTTAAAGCGGTATAGTTTTCTCAGCTCTCTTCTTGCTTTTTTCTTCCTGGTGTGAACATGATGGGAGTAACCTGTCGTGGATATATGTAGGCCCAGGAGGGTGCCTCTGCTTTTGTATTCTATCTGGGCATTATTGGTTACTAATGGATGGGTTTTCCTTCTGCATAAGGGTATCACTGTGAATTTCGGGAGATTAGTTTGGATTCTCCATTGTTTTTCGTAATTATTTACCCTTTCTAATTCCCGCCTGGTGTTGTCGACCTGTAACGCTCGCGATTTTCCTTGATGTGTTGTTATTTGAGTGCTGTCATCTGCATACATAATATCTTCATTACCTATTTTAGTGGGAGACGGGGTGTTACTTGTATAGATATAGTGAAGAGGGTAAGTAGGAGGGGGTGGGGAGGGGTGGCGGAAGAACGGAGGAGCTGTCGGAAGGGGTGGGGAAAGGGGAAGGGGGGAGGAGTGAGGGATGGAGCAAAGGGAGGAGAGGAAAATAAAGTTAGACGATCACCTGTGTTGACATATTATGTCGTGTTGTAGTAATAACTCTAACAAAGGTTGTACGTAGTTGAGGTGAGAAACGCTGAGAAACAAGGAGTTACATCATACAGAGCGAGAATTCTCTCTCTCTCTCTCTCTCTCTCTCTCTCTCTCTCTCTCTCTTTCTCGTGACCTTTGAAATATTCCTTCATTCATCGATGATTTACAATCTCTTTCAAAAAGGTCAAAATAGAATCCTAGTTCTATAAAACTTTGATGATACCGATGGCTATGAAAGAGGAAGAGAGAGAGAGAGACCGGGAAATAAAGAATGAAACAGTAAAAGAGAGAGACAGACATATAGACAGAGAAAAGAACTAAACAGGCCGACAGAAACAGGGAGAGCGAAACGAACAGACAGAGTTTGGGAGAAAAAGAGTTAAGTTTATTGAAAAGTTCCAATTTTCAATTTTGCTCTCTGGAATGTAGTAGCTAAAAAAAAGCATCTGACAGGGTGGGTCCAACACATGGGGTGAGTTGACATATAGGAATAAAATAAACGGTTAAATGATTACTATTACATAGTATAAGAAGGCAACACGCATATCCCAATACCTATCGTCCGTGTCTCAATGTTTCACACAGGGTATCCACAGATACTTTTTTTACCTACTGTACGTACAAGAACTTTATTAAAATGCCAATACTTTACGCCACTTCAAGATGAGAAACAGGTTGAGAACAGGTAACCATAGAGACAGCCAGGGAAATATAGCCAAAAATAGCTAAGCAAGGAATTGCTAATAAAATAATAACCAATTAGTAGCCACTAAGAATAGTCAGATATGGCGAGAAAAAAGTAGCCAATATTCTGGCCAATAAGAAACGACCTATATGATAGCTAATATGAGATAGCCACAATGAGAGCCAATAGGAACAGACCAAATTAGTCGATTGGTAAACACAATCCAAAAAGACCTTATTTTTAGGGAAACAGCCAAACGTAGACAATACAATAACAAATTACAAATAAATTATCATTTAGATAAGACACCAGTAACCATCCATATCAGTCACCATCCACCTCAGTCACCACCCACCTCAGGCACTATCCACCTCACTCACCATCCACATCAGTCACCATCCACCTCTCACCATCCGCCTCAGTCACCATCCGCCTCAGTCACCATCCACCTCAGGCACCATCCACATCAGTCACCACCCACATCAGTCACCATCCACCTCAGTCACCACCCACATCAGTCACCATCACACCAGTCACCATCCACAGTCATCATCCACCTCAGGCACCATCCACCTCAGTCACCATCCACCCCAGTCACCATCCACATCAGTCACCATCCACCTCAGTCACCATCCACCTCACTCACCATGCACCTCACTCACCATCCACATCAGTCACCATCCACATCACATCAGTCACCATCCACATAAGTCATCATCCACCTCAGGCACCATCCACATCAGTCACCATCCACCTCACTCACCATCCACCTTTCCAACCATCCACATCAGTCACCAGCCACATCAGTCACCATCCACCTCAGTCACCATCCACCTCAGTCACCATCCACACCAGTCACCATCCTGACTCACCATCCACCTGACTCACCATCCACCTGACTCATCATCCATATCATCCACCTCACTCACCATCCACCTCACTCACCATCCACATCAGTCACCATCCACATCAGTCACCATCCACCTCAGTCACCATCCACACCAATCACCATCCACACCAATCACCATCCACACCAATCACCATCCACACCAATCACCATCCACACCAATCACCATCCACCTGACTCACCATCCACCTCACTCACCATCCACCTCACTCACCATCCACCTCACTCACCATCCACCTCACTCACCATCCACCTCACTCACCATCCACCTCACTCACCATCCACCTCACATCCACCTCCTCCATCCACCTCACTCACCACCTCACCTCACCATCCACCATCACCTCCTCACCATCCACCTCACTCACCATCCACCTCACTCACCATCCACCTCACTCACCATCCACCTCACTCACCATCCACCTCACTCACCATCCACCTCACTTACCATCCACCTCACTCACCATCCACCTCCCTCACCATCCACATCAGTCACCATGACCCAGGTCTCGCCTGACAGGTAAAATAACTTTCTGCGAAACTAAAAAATGTGTCAAATTCCGATTCCACACTTTTTTTTTAGTATATAATAGAACGCTCATCTTTTGTTGATAAATACAAACAATAGCCAGAACTACAAAACTTCTCTTTAGTTACACAGTTCCACTAAACCCATACAAAAGATCTATTGGATTTTAAGAGAGCAAAAATTCCGTACTTACTTGGGCTTTTTTCTCTCTTTTTTTTTACCAAATCTTGTCTGTTCCTCGTTGATATTCTCTTTGTGTTTCTCGAAAAGGAAAAAAAAACTGAATCGGAGAACTGAATGAAGTTTTTTTAAGTGAGTTTTCGAGTGTAGGGATTTAGAAGAGGGGGGAGGGGGTAGGAGAGGTGAGAGTGAAGGGGGAAGTGCTGTGCTGAAGGGGTGGCAGTGAAGGGGGTATGGGGCTGAGGCGATATCCGCATTCGAGAATGAAAAAATACACTCTGTTTTTATAAACGCTCGGACGGTGATCCAAAGGGAAAAAATGAACTTTTTTGGCGGGTATTTTTTCGCACACTTGACTCTTTTTTTTTCCTGGTTCTGTGGTTCCAGATAACTGACATGAGAGCTGAGGATTTAGATCGGAAAAAGAAAGAATCTGCAGTGCTTTACATTCATGCTCTCTCTCTCTCTCTCTCTCTCTCTCTCTCTCTCTCTCTCTCTCTCTGTTTACCATCACCAGATAAACACTCTCACCATCATTACTACCACCACCATAATCACTACCACAACCACCACCAGCAAGTACACTCTCTCACCATCCATCACCACCATCACCATCACCATTATAAATGTAATAATGGTGTTGTTTCTTGTCTACGAGGGGTCTATGGCATCTAAACTGTACAACACCTTAACTAAGATGGGTCAAGCTTTTAGTCACTGCTCCCAATGATTGGTTAGGTTAGGTTGTAAATTTTTAATGTTTCTCAGGTTGATTTAGGTTAGTTGGTCTTGTTTCTTGGTTGGGTTAAGTTAGGTTATGTTAGTTAATGTTACCTAGTTATGTTAATATTCCCTAGTTTAAGTTATGTTCCTTAGGTTAGATTTGTTAATATTTTTTTTTTAGGTTTAATTGGTTTGGAACAGTTCCGTGCACTGAATGACCTTATTTCAACTCAACAATCCCCGCCCCTTCCTCTTCTTTCCTCCTCTTCCACTCCTCTCTTCATCTCCACTTCCCTCTCCCACATCCCGCCACGTTCTTTTTCTTCCCCTCTCCCTTCTATCTGCTCCCTTCCCCTCCACTACCTATCTCTTTTCCTCTCTCCCTTCCTATCTCTCCCCCACACAATCCTCACCCATCCCCCCCCCCCAGGCCCTCGGGTTACTGTAGTGCACAACATTGAAAAAGATTGAAAGAAGAATATGCCAGAAATATACATCTTAGTTCATAGTCTATCTTCTTCTTCTTCTTCTTTTTCTTCATTTTCTTCTCCTTCTTCTTCCTCTTCTTCTTGCCTTCAGTTTTATGGGTGAGGGAAGTGAAGAATTAAGAGATAAACAAGTGAGAGCACGTAGGTTTGGATAACTCATGCTCTACACACACACACAAACACACACACAAATACACACACAGATTATCCCATGAGAACAAAAAGAGCGTGACAGGGAAATAAATATTATGTATATATACAACGTGGACTGACAATATTCACACCAACTGAATATTGAATATAATTTTTGCTCTCCAGACGACACAATATTATTTTTAACAGAGGAACTTGTTGGAAAAGACTGTAAGTAGGGAGCTTAGTGGAAGATTCTGTACGTGGGGAGCTTGGTGGAACACTGTACGTGGGGAGCTTGGTGGAACACTGTACGTGGGGAGCTTGGTGGAACACTGTACGTGGGGAGCCTAGTGGAACACTGTACGTGGGGAGCTTGGTGGAACACTGTACGTGGGGAGCCTAGTGGAACACTGTACGTGGGGAGCTTGGTGGAACACTGTACGTGGGGAGCTTGGTGGAACACTGTACGTGGGGAGCTTGGTGGAACACTGTACGTGGGGAGCTTGGTGGAACACTGTACGTGGGGAGCTTGGTGGAACACTGTACGTGGGGAGCTTGGTGGAACATTGTACGTGGGAGCTTGGTGGAACACTGTACGTGGGGATATTGGTTTATGTATGTTGCTCTGACAAAGATTGACAGTTGCTGTTTGACCTTTGGCCTTTTTTTGGCGAGCATGTGTGTGTGTAATAATAATAATAATAATAATAATAATAATAATAATAATAATAATAATAATAATAATAATAATAATAATAATAATAATAATAATAATAATAATAATAATAATATTAATAATAAACGGTTAATTGAAAAAGTTTCCAGCCAGAAGGCTGAAAATATACATTGGACATAAATGACTTATTACATGCATTGGTGGTTTAACAAAAGCCTTCATTAGAGAAAGGTGAAGGAACATACAGTGAACATACAGATTAATGTTTACACACGTAGATCATGTGGGCTGAGGTGTTGAACAGCAGACACGTAGTGTAGTAACTCCCTCACAGATGGCGTTATGAGGGGCATCACGTGGAGTACTAGTTCCCTCACAGGTGGTGTTATGAGGGGCTTGACGTGGTGTAGTAATTCCCTCACAGATGGTGTTACGAAGGGCCTGATGATGTAGCAGTTCCCTCACAGATGGTGTATGAGGGGCCTGATGATGGAGTAATTCCCTCACAGATGGTGTTATGAGGGGCCTGATGTGGTGTAGTAATTCCCTCACAGATGGTGTTATGAGGGGCCTGATGTGGTGTAGTAATTCCCTCACAGATGGTGTTATAAGGGGCCTCACATGGCGTCTAACATCAATAGTAGGCAAATTACTGGAAGAAATCATTTCAAACTCTATACGAAATCACCTGGAGAAGCACAGATTGATCAATGATTCCCAGCATGGCTTCACAAGCAGACGTTCTTGTCTAACTAATCTATTAACATTCTTTTCATCAGTTTTCGAATCGGTGGACGAGGGGCACAATTATGATGTGGTATATCTCGACTTTAGCAAAGCCTTCGACAGAGTCCCCCACGAAAGACTAATTAGAAAGGTAGAAGCACATGGCATCAAAGGTAACATTCTTAAATGGATTGGGGTGTGGTTACAGGACAGGAAACAGCGAGTGAGCATTAACGGCACTAAGTCCCATTGGAGCAACTTCACAAGTGGGGTTCCCCAAGGCTCAGTACTTGGACCATTATTATTTATTATATACATAAACGACATAGATATCGGCATAGACAGCAACATAAGTAAATTTGCTGATGACACTAAAATAGGACGTGTTATTAAATCTGACGAGGACTCCTCAAAACTATAGGAAGATCTAAACAAATTTTTCGAATGGTCTGAAAAATGGCAGATGAAATTCAACGTGGACAAATGTAAAGTACTCAGTATAGGAGATGTAAACAGGGAAACCAGATACCAGATGAACAACAATGCCATAGAGAAATCCGACTGCGAGAGAGATTTAGGAGTAATGATAAGTAGGAACCTTAAGCCAAGTGAACAATGTGTTTTTGCTCGTAACAAGGCTAATAAAGTACTTGGGTTCATACAAAGGAGTGTTAGTTACAAGACTAGCGAGGTCATCCTAAAACTGTATCTTGCTCTTGTGAGACCACACCTGGATTACGCAGTTCAGTTCTGGTCACCGTATTACAGGATGGATATAGAATCATTGGAAAGAATTCAGAGGAGAATGACAAGACTAATCCCGGGCATTAGGAACCTTGAGTATAGAGACATCTTAATTTGCACTCCCTCGAGAGAAGTAGAGTGAGGGGCGACCTGATAGAGGTGTTTAAGTGGAAGTCAGGGCTAAACAAAGGGGACATTACAAAGGTACTCAAACTATCCAACCAGGAGCGAACTCGTAACAGTGGTTTTAAATTAGACAAATTTAGATTTAGGCGTGAAATAGGTAAACACTGGTTTGGAAACAGAGTAGTGGATGAATGGAACAAGTTACCAAATATCATCATTAACTAGAATACGCTGAATAGCTTCAAACATGGGTTGGATGCTTATATGAGCAATAGGGGTTGGGTGTAAACGGGACTGCCCAGTATGGGCCAATAGGCCTGCTGCAGTTTCCTCCATTCTTATGTTCTTATGTTCTTATGTTCTTATGTTATGAGGGGCATCATGTGGTGTAGTAATTCCCTCGCAGGTGTTATGAGGAACTTCACATGATGCTGTGGCAACTCATTCACTATGCGGTGTCGTGCATAATGGGACACCACGAGGTCCGTTGTCACAGGAATTCACTCACTCAAGTGGGTGAGGTGTGGTCCTAGGCCTCTCTATTGTGGAGTCTCAGGGGAATTATCACTGGGTACCTGGGACCTCACTGTGTGAAGGTTAGCTTGGCTCAGACTCAACTGCCGAGTAGTTTTTCACTGACTTAAGCACTGTTCACCACTATTCAATACTGGTTCCATTCCTTTTCCAAATGAAATAGTAACTTCTGGCGAGAACTTGTTGGTATTCCGGTGGGGAGGAGGGTTCAGGGGAGGGAGTTGGTATGAGCGAACATAACGGTTGACATGGCTGCTGCTGAGCAGTGCCAGGTGCGTCTGACCCGTCTTGACCCGTCGTGTGTGTGTGTGTGTGAGAAGCAGGTACTTTTTCTGCTCCTCTTGTGTGACGCTTCATTCTGTTACGTTTTCCACGACTTTAAACAGGTAGACAGTCTTTTTTGTTTGTGTAACTCTCGTCAGCCCAAGACGTCAGCGAGGATGTCCAGTAAGGTGAAAAATCGCTTCTTATTCTCGGTAACAAAATAACCTTGAGACAGACTACCACTAACTTGATCAGTCTTGATGGTGTCTGTCCTGTGCAGTTGTTTATTCCTTATCCGAGGCTCTCAACGCCATTCTCTGGTGGCTATTGAGACTTCGTCATCAGATCACGTGAAGGCAACGCAACCACTTCTTCACCACTGATGGCAAAGAAATGTCTTATACAAGTTTGAAGTTGATCCTTGAAGCAGGTAAGCTCACCGGAGTAATGTGCTAAGCTTCTAGGCACAGTCAAAATAAAAAGTTCGCCGAAAATTCCCTGCTAGTATTATGTTTCTGTTCATCACACATACTGTAGATGGCAATCTTTCCACCAACGGTTGACATGCAGTCCACTCACAACAAGACGACGCCTCCACGCGTTGGTGGAGAGACTGTCATCTGTGAGTAATTAACACAAAAACAATGCTAGTAGGGAATTTTCGCCGACCTTCTGATTTTGCCTTAACATCTTGAACAAAACTTAAGATGTTTTGCAAAAATCCCTACGATTCTCTAGTCATATAAATAGTTCACGAAAGAGATATATTGATAGTGCAGTATATATCAGGTGGAAAGCGCTTAAGTTGCTCCCAAATATCCTTGATAAATTGGAGGAGGTCCTTGAGGACAGCAGTGTCCACCTTGTCCGTCAGCATTCTAAACTTGGACGTGTCAGTCAACTCGAACTTTTACCGAAAACGTTTGGATAAGCCACGTTGAGGACCAGATGATGTGTCAAGGCATGTGACAAATGCTTTCTCGTCTAGATGGAAGAGTCTGACCTTCAGTTTTACATGTACAGTACAGTGTGTCTCGTTCTTCTCGCCCGTGTTGGAGGCAGCCGTGTCATGTGGCAAAGCTTTGATTGTGTCAGCGACCGACCACTCACTCCCCAGATTCACGACAGCATCAAGTTGAGCAATTCCAGTTATCGACGGCAGTTCTGTGACACCCAACAGCTTCTCGACTCATGTTCAGCGGCGATAAATGTAACTTTATCCACAAGTTGTTTGTTGATGACGTTTAGGCCATCTTTCCCTCGCAGCAAGCCTTCACGTGTGTCGAGAAACAGTTGGTTTTTACTTCAACAACAAAAAATCCCACAAAGTTTATTTTATTTTAGTTACGGAAGGATTTCCAAATGTTTGACAAAACATCACCGTTGTAGTATATAATAACTTAACTGGGGCGCCATTAATATTCGCTGAAGCTTGTTGACAGTTCACTGGTGAGTTTGGTCCTCAACTACACAGATGACTGTGGTGCCGAGCCCGTGGCCAACTTCACTTTTCAGGACCACATTTGTGTGCTTCAGTGTACGTTTTTGTGTACGTCGATGTGTATATCTGCCTATATGCCTTTCTCTGGGCCAACTCCAAACAAGCAGTTTTTCCACGTCGTGTCGTGCAGCAGCAGCTGTCCCAGGAGTAGCACTGTTACTCTCTCACCAAGTGTAATGCCGTCGGTAATATTAGATAGCCATCTCTTTAGCTCAGTGTCTGTATCTTCCGTGTACTGTATATATCAACACTCCAAGTACAGGTTTACTCTAAGCTGAATAATGTTGACTGGTGTTAAAGCCAGAATAAAAACCTTAAGTGTCGAGAGCACTGAATGATCATCGACTGAACAGGACAAACAATTACTCCTAACAGTTTGTCATACAATACTTTGCACTTAAAATAATATATTAATTCGCCTCTCAGACGCCACGTGTCGATAATTTAACCCAATAACAAATTATGGCTTGTTTATACAGCCATTTTGAGTGGCTGGTTGGGTCACGGTCATTATCATTCCTCGCCTTCCTACCAAATCATGTTTTCGGACGCAGTCATAACTCAGTCTGACGAGTGAGGTAGCCTCGGCCCGGACAGCTCATCAACGTAATTATTCACTAAAGCCTCACCGATTAACCGCACATTTACCGATTTCCCGGACACAGATGTTTTACCAACGGCCAAGTAGTGGCAGCATGAGCGTTCGGCTAATTGTTAACGGGTGTCAACTGCGTTTTTCAAGGGAGTTTTTACCCTCGGCGGTTTTTTTCCACCACGGTGAGTTTTAGCCTCCAGTGAGTTTTTACCTGCGGAGTTTTTCATGCCGTGTTTACTCCTGGCGTTTTGCCAGTTTTTTTTTCTTTTATTCTGGGATTTTGTTTCTTTTAGCGTTTTGCGTTGATTGAATTTTGATGGAAATTCCCTTTTTTCCAGTTTTTTGTTGAGATATTTTTAATGTCATTTTGTTTGTTTTATCTTACATTTTTCGCTGATAGTTGTTGATGGCGTTGTGTTTTCAGTGTTATTTTCCACGTGTTAGTTTACTTAATTTTTTGTGATAAAAAATTTGGGATCGTGATGTTTTTTCGGGGAATATTTTTCACTGAAGATTCTGTTGAAAATTATGAGAACGTTCTCTCTCTCTCTCTCTCTCTCTCTCTCTCTCTCTCTCTCTCTCTCTCTCTCTTATTCAGCGCTTGAGTCCACAAAGGTTGATCAAAACTCGTTTGATTAATGAAAAAAAATTACACCGCCCCAAACCAACCATCACCCCCATGTTGACAACCTTACCCTTGTCACCATCACTGTCACTATCATCACCACAACAACAAGACCATAATCATTCACCACCAAAATGAATGACACCAATCATTATCACTACGCCTGTCGTCAACACCATCACTGCCATCATGATTGTTATTATTTCCATCGGCACATCATCACTATCGTCGCCGCCACCTCCACCACACTATCACCAACACTTATACCACATCACCATTAGCACAATCCCATCATATTCACCATTCCCCCAATGTCATTTTCATCATCATTATCATCATCATCGTCATCATCATCATTATCATTATCATCATCGTCATCATCATCATCACCATCATCATCATCATCATCATCATCATCATCACCATCGCCTACCTACTATCATCATCATCTACATTACGCCACAGTCTTCATCACCACTACAGTACACCATCACATCACCTCGCCCTCTACCACCACCACCACCACCACACTCTCTCCACCACTACCACACGAGTACACCCTCTCTACTGTACCACCACCACACCACCACGCGCCTCTCTACCACCACCAAACCACCACACCCTCCCTAAATGCCACACAACGTAAACACCTAGAAAAAGTGCAAAAGAGGGCATGCAAGATTATTCTCTCCCCTTCCTACTCCACATATCAAGAAACGCTGAACACACTGACCCTTTCGACTCTCACTGACCATCACCACGACCTCATCTGCAAATTTGGTAAGAAGCTTCTACACCATCCTCGACACCGGCTCCTACTACCACCTGAGATCCCTAGCCCGAGAATTGCTGTTCGACACTACAACCGCATCCAGCCCATACGTGCACGAACTGATCGCTATAAGAACAGCCCAGTCCCAACCATTGTAAAAATTATCACTAACTTGTAATAAACCAGTGTATTCACTCCCAGTAAATACTACTTCTTGCACTGTCACTATGTTGAAATGCACTGTAGTTTGAGCTTTTCCCCATCTAGTTATTATATATCTTATTTGTATCACTTATGTTACTTGTATATTATTTGTAATTCGAAACCCATTCCCCAAATATGTAACTGTATATTTTCAGCCTTCTGGCTGCCAAGCTCTTTCAATAAACCTTTAATTATTATTATTATTATTATTATTACACCCTCTCTACCACCATCACTCCACCACGCCCTCTCTACCACCATCACTCCACCACACCTTTCTACCACCACCACACCTTTCTACCACCACCACCACCACCACCACCACCACCACACACCACACCCTCTCTACCATCACTCCACCACGCCCCTCTACGACCACCACACCTTCTACTACCTCCACACCTTTCTACCACACCACACCTTTCTACCACCACCACACCTTTCTACCACCACCACCACATCCTTCTTAACCACCATCACATCACCACGCCCCTACCACCACCACCACCACCACACTCTTCCACCACTACCACACGACTACACCCTCTGTACTGTACCACCACCACACCACCACGCGCCTCTCTACCACCATCACACCACCACACCCTCTACCACCATCACACCACCACGCTCTCCGCCTCTACCACCACCACACCTTTCTACCACCACACCCACCACCACACCACCACCCCCTCCCTACCACCACCACACCACCACGCCCTCTCTCCACCACCACACACACCACGCGCCTCTTACCACCCACGCCCTTACACCACCACGCGCCTCTTTTTACCACCACCACACCACACCGCGCCTCTACCACCACCCACCACACCACCACACCCCACACCACACCACACCACCACGCCCTCTTTTACCACCACCACACCACCACGCCCTCCCTACCACCACCACCACACCACCACACCCTCTCTACCACCACCACCACAATCTCACCACGCCCCCTCTTTACCACCACCACACCACCACGCGCTTCTTACCACCACCACGCGCTTCTTAGTACCACCACCACACCACCACCACGCGCCTCTCTACCACCACCACGCGCCTCTCACCACCACCACACCTTTCTACCACCACCACACCACCGCGCCCCTCTACCACCACCACACCACCACACCCTTTTACCACCACCACACCACCACGCCCTCTTTACCACCACCACACACCCACCACGCCCTCTACCACCACCACCACCACACCACACCCACTTTACCACCACCACACCACCACGCCCTCTTACTCTCCACCACCACACCACCACGCGCCTCTACCACCACCACACCACACCACGCACGCCCCTCTTTTACCACCACCACACCACCATGCGCCTCTACCACCACCACACCTTCTTCCACCACCACACCACAGGCGCCCTCTCTACCACCACCACCACACCACCACGCGCCTCTCTACCACCACCACACTTTCTACCACCACCACACCTTTTCTACCACCACACCACACCACACCGCGCCCTCTCTACCACCACCACACACACCACCACGCGCCTCTCTACCACCACCTCACACCACCACACCCACCACCACACCACCACACCCTCTTTACCACCACCACACCACACGCCCTCTTTACCACCACCACCACACTCCTCAATTCAATTCTGCGCCCCTCTACTCACCACCACACCACCACACCACCACCACCACACCACCACGCCCCTACCACCACCACACCACCCACACCCTCTCTTTTTACCACACACCACGCCCCTTACCACCACCACACCACCACGCGCCTCTCTACCACCACCACACCTTTCTACCACCACCACACCTTTCTACCACCACCACACCACCGCGCCCCTCTCTACCACCACACTACCACCACGCGCCTCTCTACCACCACCACACTTTTCTGCACCACCAACACACCTTTCTACCACCACCACACCACCGCGCCCCTCTACCACCACCACCACACCACCACGCCCTCTCTACCACCACACCACACCACCACGCGCCTCTTACCACCACCACACCACCACGCCCTCTTTACCACCACCACACCACCTCAATAAGCGCCCTCTCTCTACCACCACCACACCACCACGCCCTTTCTACACCACCACACCACCACGCGCCTCTTTACCACCACCACACCACCACGCCCTCTTTCCACCACCACACCACCACCGCGCGCCCTCTCTACCACCACCACCACCACCACGCCCTCTTCTACCACCACCACACCACCACGCGCGCTCTTTACCACCACCACACCACCACGCCCTCTTTACCACCCACCACACCACCACCGCGCCCTCTCTACCACCACCACACCACCACGCCCTCTTCACCACCACCACACCACCACGCGCCTCTTTACCACCACCACAACACCACACCCCTCTCTACTACCACACCACACCACCACGCCCCCTTCTTTACCACCACCACACCACCACGCCCTCTACCAATCTCACACCACATCACGCGCCTCTCTACCACCACCACACCACCACGCCCTCTTTTTACCACCACCGCACCTTCTACCACCACCACCACCACGCTCCTCTCTACCACCACCACACCACCACGCGCCTCTCTACCACCACCACCACCACCCACCACACCACCACCAGCGCCCTCTCACCACCACCACACCACCACTACCACCTCCCACCACCACACCACCACGCGCCTCCCTACCACCACCACACCACCACACCCCTCTACTGCACCACTACCACACCACCACACCCTTCTCTACCACCACCACACCACCACGCGCCTCTTTACCACCACCACACCACCACGCGCCTCTACCACCACTACACCACCACACCCTCTACCACCACCACACCACCACGCGCCCTTACCACCACCACACCCACCACGCGCCTCACACCACCACACCACCACGCGCCCACCACTACCACACCACCACATCCACCACCACCACACCACCACGCGCCTCTCTACCACACCACACCACCACACCCCTACCACCACCACACCACCACGCGCCTCTACCACCCACCACACCACCACGCCCTTTACCACCACCACACCACCACGCGCCTCTACCACCACCACCACCACCGCCACTCTACACTACCACACCACCACACCCCCATTACAACCACCACACCACCATCACTCCCACGCCCTCTACCACCACCACACACACCACATACCACACACCAATGCGCCCTCTCTACCACCATCGCAGAGCGCACCTGAATAAACAAAATGGCGGACGCGGTGATTAAATAACAATTGTAGCTGTTGCATCAGTTTATAATCTCTCTCTCTCTCTCTCTCTCTCTCTCTCTCTCTCTCTCTCTCTCTCTCTCTCTCTCTCTCACCTTACCTGCCTGTGTTACAATCATTTGATATACCTGTTTATACCTTGCTTGTCCATCTTACACCTGTTCAGTGTACATTTATCCTTGATGCACCTGTTAATGTCACACCTGTCCATGTTGCTTTTCTATTACACCTGTCCATGTTGCATCTATGTTACATCTGCCCATGTTGCATCTATGTTTCACCTGTCCATGTTGCATCTATATTACATCTGCCCATGTTGCATCTATGTTACACCTGTCCATGTTGCATCCATGTTACATCTGCCCATGTTGCATCTATGTTACACCTGTCCATGTTGCAAGTGTTCCTGCACGGTGTCGACGAAGCAGTAATCCTGCTGTATGATAATAGCTGAGCTTTTATGCAACACAGTTGATTGTTGCTGCTGGCTTGTTGCATACTGACGACGACAGTGTGTGTGTGTGTGTGTGTGTGTGGGTGTAGTAATGAAATTAATATATTGTATTGGTGATTTATATCGTGATAGTGATTCACAGCGTGATAGTGGTTCATAGCGTGATAGGAATTAATAGCTTGATAGTGATTCATAGCCTGATAGTGATCCATAGCGTGATAGTGATTCATAACGAATAATGTGATTCATTGCCTGATAGTGATTCATAGCGTAATAGTGATTCATAGCGTGATAGTGATTCATTGCGTGATAGTATTTCATAGCGTGATAGTGATTCATAGCTTGATAATGATTCATATCGTGAAAGTGATTCATAGCTTGATAGTGATTTATAGCGTGATAGTGATTCATAGCCTGATAGCATTCATAGCCTGACAATGATTCATATCGTGAAAGTGATTCATAGCTTGATAGTGATTTATAGCGTGATAGTGATTCATAGCCTGACAGTGATTCATAGCCTGATAATGATTCATATCGTGATAGTGATTCATAGCTTGATAGTGAATTATAGCGTGATAGTGATTCATAGTTTGAGAGTGATTCATAGCGTGATAGTGATTCATAGCGTCATAGTAATTCATTGCGTGATAGTGATTCATAGCGTGATAGTGATTCATAAAGTGATAGTGATTCAATGCGTGATAGTGATTCATAGCGTGATATTATTTCATAGCGTGATTGAGATTCATAGCCTGACAGTGATTCATAGCGTGATAGTATTTCATAGCGTGATAGTGATAACATAGCCTGATAGTGATTCATAGCCTGATAGTGATTCATTGCGTGATAGTGATTCATAGCGTGATAGTGATTCATAGCCTGATAGAGATTCATAGCCTGATAGAGATTCATAGCGTGATAGTATTTCATAGCGTGATAGTGATAACATAGCCTGATAGTGATTCATAGCCTGATTGTGATTCATTGCGTGATAGTGATTCATAGCGTGATAGTGATTCATTGCGTGATAGTTATTCTAGTAGCGTGATAGTGATTCATAGCGTGATAGTGATTCAGTGTCAGCGTCATAGTGATTCATAGCGTCATAGTGATTCATTGCGTGATATTGATTCATAGCATGATAGTGATTCATAGCGTGATAGTGATTCATTGCGTGATAGTGATTCATAGCGTGATAGTGATTCAATGCGTGATAGTGATTCATAGCGTGATAGTGATTCATAGCGTGATAGTGATTCATTGGCGTGATAGTGATTCATAGCGTGATAGTGATTCATAGCGTGATAGTGATTCATAGCGTAATAGTATGTCATGGCGTGATAGTGATTTATACATTGATAGTGATTCATAGCGTGATAGTGATTCATTGCGTGATGGTGATTCATAGCGTGATAGTGATTTATATTTTGATATTGATTCATAGCGTGATAGTGATTCATAGCGTGATAGTGATTTATAGCGTGATAGTGATTCATTGCGTGATGGTGATTCATAGCGTGCTAGTGATTCATAGAGTGATAGTATTTCATAGCGTGATAGTAATTCATAGCCTGATATTCATTCATAGCGTGATAGTATTTCAGTGCGTGATAGTGATTCATAGCGTCAGAGTGATTCATAGCCTGATAGTGATTCACAGCGTGATATTATTTCTTTACAGCGTGATAGTGATTCATAGCCTGATAGTGATTCATAGCGTGATAGTATTTCATATATGTGATAGTGATTCATAGCCTGAGAGTGATTCATAGCGTGATAGTATTTCATAGCGTGAAGGATAACATAGCCTGTTAGTGATTCATAGCCTGATAGTGATTCATAGCGTATAGTGATTCATAGCGTGATAGTGATTCATAGCTTGATAGTGATAACATAGCCTGATAGTGATTCATATGCTGATAGTGATTCATAGCGTGATATTATTTCATAGCGTGATAGTGATTCATAGCCTGATAGTGATTCATAGCGTGATAGTGATTCATAGCGTAATAGTGATTCATAGCCTGATAGTGATTCATAGCGTGATAGTGATTCATTGCGTGATAGTGATTCATAGCCTGATGGTGATTCATTATTTTCTGGTTTCAGAGATGGGAAAAAATTATTCTCTCTCTCTCTCTCTCTCTCTCTCTCTCTCTCTCTCTATTCATTTCTCATTAAATTTGACTTTAACAGTTAGGTTGATAGGTTAGTCTGATGTCACATATCACTGCTGTCACATGTTATGACTTATTGTCCCTTGTGTTCGAGGATGGCCGACAAAATCACAATTAACGAGCTGTACGGATCCAGTGTCAAGGAATAACAGAAGACCGGACACCCAACTGCACTGGTAAATCACTAGCCCGTAACACTAGCCGCAAATCGATTAACTTCCAGGTTCCCAATTTCTGATGGGTAGACAGAGGAGCTGTTTTGACTTAAGGTGGCCATGAAACACAGGGGCAGAAGGTGTAAGTTCACCTGTGTGACATAGATGTTGCCTGTGTGACAAAAATGCTTGCCTGTGTGACATAGATGTTCCTGTGTGACATAAATGTTGCCTGTGTGACATAGATGTTCCTGTGTGACATCGATGTTGCCTGTGTGACATAGATGTTGCCTGTGTGACATAGATGTTGCCTGTGTGACATAAATGTTGCCTGTGTGACATAGATGTTGCCTGTGTGACATAGATGTTTCCTGTGTGACATAGATGTTGCCTGTGTGACATAGATGTTTCCTGTGTGACATAGATGTTGCCTGTGTGACATAGATGTTTCCTGTGTGACATAGATGTTGCTTGTGTGACATAGATGTTGCAAAGTTTGTTATGAAGTTCTGCCAAGATTTGTTGCGTCGCCTCTGAGTTGCTAATTTCCAACTCACAGAGGAATCAGGTGCAAGTTGTAGCGAATCAGTTGGGAATAAACTTAGGTGTTTGAAGACAATTGGCTCTATGATTTGTCGAGGTTCAAATGTGAATTTCAAGTGATTCAAAATTGTAATGAGGTAAATCTGGTATATACACACTTAAGAGAACAACCCAGTTTAATATTTATGTGTTAATATTGTTAATTGTAATGAAATGGTTAATATTTCGAGAAAAGTCGTAATAGTTTAGTGTAAAATCCGTTTTGAAGTAGCTGCCCCCAAGCAACTAGCATGGCTCAGCCCCTCATTCATGACGTCATCAAAGGGCTGTTGCCACAATAAGAACTAAAGTGATAGTTACTTCCAGGTGAAACTGTTGTGTCGTTTTGTCAGTAACTTTATACGACATAAATTTAGTTACCAGTTGAACTTTACAATACAATCGTTCTCTGGCAGTTAAGACATCACTGATCCCAGCCCTCTGTTGATCTGATATACTGTGTATATTATAAATACTGTCTGTACATAATTATAGTCTCGGTGGTAAAGTGGTGTGGCTGAAACTGTTAAGGTATTCAAGCGTCATTCTCAGCCTGAGGCAGCCTTCAACTTTCACCTCCAGTAATAATGAGGCGTCAAACTTAGAGAAGTGTATTGATGAGTTATCAATTTAAGGAAGGTAAAAGGATATTGCCAAGTTGCATCAACAACGTAGACTGATTAAGTTAGCGAGTTTGTTGGTTAATCTCTTTATGAAGTTGGATCATGAATATATTACAGCGAGCTACAACATTATATATGTTAATTAATTCTCTTGCCTCACAGAACAGAATCTCAACTTAAAACAAAAATAATTATATTAAATTCTGATTTGGATTAGTTTGACGTGGAAAAATGTGCCTCGACATGTAGCCTTCAGTGTCTCTCATTGTTGGTTTACTTTCTTACATACTCTCTCTCTCTCTCTCTCTCTCTCTCTCTCTCTCTCTCTCTCTCTCTCGTGATGTCAGAAGCATCACATTTTCCGGTGCTTGAGACATGAGTAGATAGATGTGTTTTACGCCTTCAGGTTGCACCACAGATAATTATTCTTAAATTGTGTCGTCTCCTGTAAGCTGATGCCGTAAAGGGTCCATCACCTGAGAATAACAATAACATTTCGCCTTTTTTCTTTATGTTGTTTTCTTCTTCCTTTCCTGGGATATTGGAGACACTTGGATATTTTTTTTAACTGAAAAATAAGAACCTGTTTAATGTTTCGATCATCAGAGGCTCTTCCTGTCTCTTTCTTCCTCCTATTCCTCCTCCTCCTCATCTTTCTCCTTTTCTTCTTCTCTTTCTCCTCATCTTCATTTCCCTTATGTCCTTTTCCTCCTCCTCCTCCTCTTCTTCTCCTTCTCCTCTTCACCTCCTTTATGTCCTCCTTCTCCTCTTCTCATCCTCCTCCTCTTCATATTAATCTTCTTTTTGTTTAGCTCTTCCTCCTTTCTTCTTTCTTAACTCCTCGTTTTTTCCTCTTAATTTTCTTCCTCCTCCTTTTCCTCTTCTTTCTCTTCTTCCCCTTCTCCTACTCCTCCTTTAACTCATCGTCATCAAAGACTTCCTCCTCCTCCTCCTTTAACTCATCCTCCTCTTTCTCCTCCTCCTTCTACACGTTTTCCTCCTCCTCCTCCTCCTCCTTTAGCTCCTCCTCCTCCTTTAAATCCTTCTACTCTTCCTCCTCCTCCTTCTACACGTTTTCCTCCTCCTCCTCCTCCTCCTCCTCCTCCTCGGTGCTGATAGCGTCCCCGACTGGCGTATTGGAAATTAAATATTGACATACTTCTCAACGAGTCACCTGTGGTTATACCTCGGCTCCCAAGTGTTGGCAGATAGGGTGTATCTTGAGAGAGAGAGAGAGTGAAAGAAACAATAAAGAGAGTAAGAGAGATAAGAGAAATAACAGGTAGAGCGAGTGAGAGACAGAGAGAAATAGAGATACTAATGACTGAAAGAAATAAATGTTAGAAAGAAAGAAATAATACTGAGAGAGAAAAAAATGAAAGAAGAGAGAGAGTGAGAGACAGAATGAGAAAACCAGATGAAGAACACGAGGCAACATGAAGTAGTGCCCAGGAGAGGAGTGGTGAAGAACGATAGATTGTCAGTAAAAATATTAAAGTGGATATACTGCGAACAAACTCAGAGACTGTGAAGATATTATTTAATATTCAAAGTTTAATATATAATGTGATATATGTAAAGTGTGGTATGTGTATAGTGTGGTATGTGTATAGTGTGGTATGTGTATAGTGTGGTATGTGTATAGTGTGGTATGAGTATAGTGTGGTATGTGTATAATGTGGTATGTGTATAGTGTGGTATGAGTATAGTGTGGTATGTGTATAGTGTGGTATGAGTATAGTGTGGTATGTGTATAATGTGGTATGTGTTATAATTATTGGTATATTATTATAATTAGTATGTGTATAAAGGTGTGGTATTATGTGTATAATTATTGAGTATGAGAGTATAGTGTGATATATGTATAGTGTGTGGTATATTGTATAGTGTGGTATGTGTATAGTGTGAGGTATGTGTATAGTGTGGTATGTGTATAGTGTGGTATGTGTATAATTAATTTATGTGTATAATTAATGGTATAGTATAGTGTGGAAATGTATGTATAATTGGTATGTGTATAGTGTGGTATGTGTATAGTGTGGTATGTGGATAGTGTGGTATGTGTACAGTGTGGTGTATGTATAATTATTAGTATATTATAGTGTGGTATGTGTATAGTGTGGTATGTGTATAATTAATGAGTATGTGTATAGTGTGGTATGTATAGTGTGGTATGTGTATAGTGTGGTATGTGTATAGTGTGGTATGTGTATAGTGTGGTATGTGTATAGTGTGGTATGTGTATAGTGTGGTATGTGTATAGTGTGGTATGTGTATAGTGTGGTATGTGTATAGTGTGGTATGTGTATAGTGTGATATATGTATAGTGTGGTATGTGTATAGTGTGGTATGTGTATAGTGTGGTATGTGTATAGTGTGGTATATGTATAGTGTGATATATGTATAGTGTGGTATGAGTATAGTGTGGTATGTGTATAGTGTGGTATGTGTATAGTGATGGCATGTGTATAGTGTGATATATATATATATATATATATATATAGTGTGGCATGTGTATAGTGTGATATATATATATATATATATATATATATATATATATATATATATATATATATATAATTAATGTGTATAGTGTGATATATATATATATATATATATATATATATATATATATATATATATATATATATAGTGTGGCATATATATAGTGTGATATATGTATAGTGTGATATATGTATAGCGTAGTATGTGTATAGTGTGATATATCTACAATATATGTATAATCATTGGTAAATATTCAGGTTATTGTTCAAATATTTCCTATTTTTTCCTCGAGTGACGTGTCCATTACTACATCAAACTATTGGTACCTGAATACATACAGTCACTCAAATAACTATCTGTACTTCGGAGGGTCGATGAATTTCAGAATGAACACTGCGACTCCTGTTGTCTCGGTAGTGTTGTCAAAATCCTTCGTCCGTTGTGTCATATTTTTTAAACACAATTTTTTATAGATAGTTTTCTGAGTGACTGTACAGTTGGTTAATATGTTAATAATAACATTTGATATGAGGTAAATATTTGGTGTGCGCTGGTTAGGGGGAGGAATACCTGGTTTGATTTGTGTTATTGGCGCGTAAGTTTACCAGAACCCAATTATAATACCTCAGGTACACATAAAAGCTGTCACTTTACTCAGCAACAGCCCAACAGACCTCTCCAGGCTGTCACTCTACTCAGCAACAGCCCAAACAGACCTCTCCAGGCTGTCACTCTACTCAGCAACAGCCAACAGACCTCTCCAGGCTGTCACTCTACTCAGCAACAGCCCAACAGACCTCTACAGGCTGTCACTCTACTCAGCAACAGCCTAACAGACCTCTCCAGGCTGTCACTGTACTCAGCAAAAGCCCAACAGACCTCTCCAGGCTGTCACTCTACAAGGCAACAGCCCCTTAGACTCACAGGCTGTCACTCTACTCAGCAACAGCCCAACAGACCTCTCAGGCTGTCACTCTACAAGGCAACAGCCCAACAGACACTCTACAGGCTGTCACTCTTCTCAGCAACAGCCAAGCAGACCTCTCCAGGCTGTCACTCTACAAGGCAACAGCCCAGCCAGACCTCTCAGGCTGTCACTCTACAAGAGCAACAACCCAAACAGACCCTCTCCAGGCTGTGTCACTCTACTCAGCAACAGCCAACAGACCTCTCAGGCTGTCACTCCTGCTCAGCAACAGCCAACAGACCTCTACAGGCTGTCACTCTACTCAGCAACAGCCTAACAGACCTCTCCAGGCTGTCACTGTACTCAGCAAAAGCCCCTTGAACCTCTCAGGCTGTCCACTCTACTGTAACAGCCCAACAGACCTCTACAGGCAGTCACTCTACTCAGCAACAGCCTAACAGACCTCTCCAGGCTGTCACTGTACTCAGCAAAAGCCCAACAGACCTCTCCAGGCTGTCACTCTACAAGGCAACAACCCAACAGACCTCTCCAGGCAGTCACTCTACTCAGCAACAGCCCAACAGACCTCTCCAGGCTGTCACTCTTCTCAGCAACAACCCAACAGACATCTCCAGGCAGTCACTCTACTCAGCAACAGCCCAACAGACCTCTCCAGGCTGTCACTCTTCTCAGCAACAGCCCAACAGACCTCTCCAGGCTGTCACTCTACTCAGCAGCCCAACAGACCTCTCTGGCTGTCACCCTACTCAACAACAACCCAACGGACCTCAGCTGTCACTCTCAGCAACAGCCCAGCTAGACCTCTCATAGCTGTCACCCTACTCCTTAACAGCCCAACAGACCTCTCATGGCTGTCACCCTACTCAGCAACAGCCCAACGGACCTCCCGGCTGCATCACTCTACTCAACAACAGCCCAACAGACCTCTCATGGCTGTCACCCTACTCAGCAACAGCCCAACAGACCTCTCATGGCTGTCACCCTACTCAGCAACAGCCCAACGGACCTCTCCCGGCTGTCACTCTACTCAGCAACAGCCCAACAGACCTCTCCTGGCTGATCACACTAGTTACTCTTACTCTTTGTCTCAGAAAGTATTATGGGTGAGTGTAGGTGTGTCAGCCCAGGTGTAGATGGTCATGAATGAGTGTCAGCCCCGGTGTAGATGGTCATGGTGGCCGTGTGTCAGCCAGGTGTAGATGGTCATGAATGAAGGAGTGTCAGCCCCGTGTAGATGGTCATGAGTGTGAGTGTGTCAGCCCAGGTGTAGATGGTCATGAATGAAGGAGTGTCAGCCCCGGTGTGAATGGTCATGAGTGTGGTGTGTCAGCTCAGTGTAGATGATCATGACTGTAGGTGTCAGCCCAGGTGTATGAATGAAATCATGAATGAAGGAGTGTCCCAGCCCCCAGTGTGGAATGGGCCATGGTGTAGGTGTGTCAGCTCCGGTGTAGATGGTCATGTGACTGTAGGTGTGTCAGCCCGTTGTAGATGGTCATGAGGTGTAGGTGTGTCCAGCCCGGTAAGATGATCATGAGTGAAGGTGTGTCAGCCTCGGTGTAGATGGTCATGAGTGTAGGTATGTCAGCCCAGGTGTTGATGGTCATGGAGTGTGGGTGTGTCAGCCTCAGTGTAGATGGTCATGGTGTAGGTGTGTCAGCACCTCGGTGTAGATGGTCATGGAATGTAGGTATGTCAGCCCAGGTGTTGATGGTCATGAGTGTAGGTATAATCAGCCCGGGTGTTGATGGTCATGAGGTGTGGGTGTGTCAGCCTCAGTGTAGATGGTCATGAGTGTAGGTATGTCCCAGCGGGTGTTGATGGTCATGAGTGTAGGTATGTCAGCGGGTGTTGATGGTCATGAGTGTAGGTGTGTCAGCCTCTTTGTAGATGTGGTCATGAGTGTAGGGTGTCAGCCTCGCTGTAGATGGTCATGAGTGTAGTGTGTCAGCCCCGGTGTAGATGGTCCATGAGTGTAGGTGTGTCAACCTCTTTGTAGATGGTCATGAGTGTAGGGGTGTCAGCCTCGCTGTAGATGGTCATGAGTGTGGGGTGTGGCCCCCAGTGAATGGGCATGAGGTGTGAGGTGTGTCGCCCCGGTGTAGATGGGCATGAGTGTAGGTGTGTCAACCTCGCTGTAGATGGGGTCATGAGTGTAGATGTGTCAGCCTCGCTGTAGATGGTCATGGTGTGGAGTGGGTCAGCCCCGGTGTAGATGGGCATGAGTGTGGTGTGTCAGCCTCGCTGTAGATGATCATGAGTGTGTGGGGGTGTCAGCCCCGATTGTAGATGGTCATAGTGTAGGTGTGTCAGCCTCGCTGTAGATGGTCATGGTGTAGGTGTCAGCCAGGTGTAGATGGGCATGGTGTGGGTGTGTCAGCCTCGGTGTAGATGGTCATAGGTGTAGGTGTGTCAGCCCCCGTGTAGATGGTCATGGGTGTAGGGGTGTCAGCCCCAGTATAGATGGTCATGAGTGTGGGTGAGTCAGCCTCTTTGTAGATGGTCATGAGTGGGTGTCAGCCTCGGTGTAGATGGTCATGAGTGTGGGTGTGTCAGCCTCGCTGTAGATGGTCATGGTGTGGGTGGGTCAGCCCCGGTGTAGATGGTCATGAGTGTAGGTGTGTCAGCCTCTTTGTAGATGGTCATGAGTGTAGGTGTGTCAGCCCCGGGTGTAAATGGTCATGAGTGTGGGTGTGTCAGCCTCGCTTCCTTAGATGATCATGAGTGTAGGGGTGTCAGCCCCGGTGTAGGTCATGAGTGGGTGTGTCAGCCTCGCTAGATGGTCATGATTGTGGGTGGGTCAGCCCCGTGTGTGGAGTGGTCATGGGTGTAGGTGTGTCTGTACCTCGGTGTAGATGGTCATGAGTGTGGGATGTGTCAGCCCGGTGTAGATGGTCATGAGTGTGAGGTGTGGCCCCGGTGTAGATGGGGTCATGAGTGTGGGTGGGTCAGCCTCATGTAGATGGTCTTGAGGTGTATGTGTCAGCCTCGCTGGCAGATGGGCATGTGGGATGTGTCAGCCTCGGTGTAGATGGTCATGTGAGTGTGGGTGTGTCAGCCTCGGTGTAGATGGTCATGGTGTGGGTGGGTCAGCCTCGCTGTAGATGGTCATGAGGTGTGGGTGGGTCAGCCGGTGTGGTGGGATGGTGTAAGTTGTGTCAACCTCGTGTAGATGGTCATGAGTGTGGGTGTGTCAGACCCGGTGTAGATGGTCGGTGTAGATGTGTCAGCCTCGGTGAAGATGGTCATGAGTGTAGGTGTGTCAGCCTCAGTGTAGAGTGGTCCTTGAGTGTAGGTGTGTCAGCCCCGGTGTAGATGGTCATGAGTTTAGGTGTGTCAGCCTCGGTGTAGATGGTCATGAGTGTGGCAGGTGTGTCAGCCCCGGTGTAGATGGTCATAGTGTAGGTGTGTCAGCCCGGTGTAGATGGTCATGAGTGTAGGTGTGTCAGCCCCGGTGTAGATGGTCATGAGTGTAGATGTGTCAGCCTCGGTGTGGGTGGTCATGGTGTAGGTGTGTCAGCCCCGGTGTAGATGGTCATGGTGTAGGTGTGTCAACCCGGTGTAGATGGTCCTTGAGTGTAGGTGTCAACCTCGGTGTGGGTGGTCATGAGTGTAGGTGTGTCAGCCCCGGTGTAGATGGGCATGAGTGTGGGTGTGTCAGCCTCGGTGTAGATGGTCATGAGTGTAGGTGTGTCAACCTCGTTGTAGATGGTCATGAGTGTAGGTGTGTCAGCAGTGTAGATGGTCCTTGAGGTTTAGGTGGGTCAGCCCGGTGTAGATGATCCATGAGTGTGGGTGTAGCCCCGGTGTAGATGGGCATAGTGTAGGTGTGTCAGCCTCAGTGTAGATGGTCATGGTGTGGGTGTAGCCTCGTTGTAGATGGTCATGGTGTGGGTGTGTGTCAACCCCGGTGTAGATGGTCATGAGTTTAGGTGTGTCAGCCTCGGTGTAGATGGTCATGGTGTAGGTGTGTCAACCCCGGTGTAGTGGGCACATGAGTGTAGGTGTATGTCAGCAGTGTAGATGATCATGAGTGTAGGTGTGTCAACCTCGTTGCAGTGCATGAGTGTAGGTGTGTCAACCCGGTGTAGATGGGCATGAGTGTGGGTGTGTCCAGCCCCGTTGTAGATGAGGGTCATGGAGTGTAGGTGTGTTGTGCACTCGGTGTAGATGGTCATGAGTGTAGGTGTGTCAGCCTCGGTGTAGATGGTCATGAGTGTAGGTGTGTCAGCCTCGGAGTAGATGGTCATAAGTGTAGGAAGAAGTCAGCCTCTCGGTTTAGCAGATGGTCATAAGTGTGGGTGTGTCAGCCTCGGTGTAGATGGTCATGAGTGTAGGTGTGTCAGCCTCGGTGTAGATGGTCATAAGTGTACGTGTGTCATACCTCGGTGTAGATGGTCATAAGTGTGGGTGTGTCAGCACCGGTGTGAATGGTCATAAGTGTAGGTGTGTCAGCCTCCCGGTGTAGATGGTCATAAGTGGGTCTGTGGCCTCAGTGTAGGTGGTCATGAGTGTAGGTGTGGCACCTCGGTGTAGATGGTCAAAAGGTGTACGTGTGTCAGCACCTCGGTGTAGATGGTCATAAAGTGTAGGTGTGTGTCAGCCTCGGTGTAGATGTCGCATAGGGTGTCGTGTGTCAGCCTCGGTGTAGATGGTCATAAGTGTAGGTGTGTCAGCCTCAGTGTGGAATGGTCATGAGTGTAGGTATGTCAGCCTCGGTGTGAATGGTCATGAGTGTAGGTGTGTCAGCCCCAGTGTAGATGGTCATGAGTGTGGGTGTGTCAGCAGTGTGTCCCAGCCCAGTGTAGATGGTCATGAGTGTGGGTGTGTCAGCCTCAGTGTAGATGGTCATAAGTGTGGGTGTGTCAGCCTCGGTGTAGATGGTCATGAGTGTGGGTGTGTCAGCCTCAGTGTAGATGGTCATGTGAGTGTAGGTGTGTCAGCCCCGGTGTAGATGGTCATGAGTGTAGGTGTGTCAGCCTCGGTGTAGATGGTCATAAGTGCAGGTGTGTCAGCCTCAGTGTAGATGGTCATGAGTGTGGGTGTGTCAGCCTCAGTGTAGATGGTCATGAGTGTAGGTGTGTCAGCCCCGGTGTGGAATGGTCATGGGGATGTAGGTGTGTCAGCCTCGGTGTAGATGGTCATAAGTGCAGGTGTCAGCCTCGGTGTAGATGGTCATGAGTGTGGGTGTGTCAGCCTCGGTGTAGATGGTCATGAGTGTGGGTGTGTCAGCCTCGGTGTGGAGTGGTCATGGTGTGGGTGTGTCCCAGCCTCGGTGTATATGGTCATGAGTGAAGGTGTTTCAGCCTCAGTGTAGATGGTCATAAGTGTAGGTGTGTCAGCCTCGGTGTAGATGGTCATGAGTGTGAGTGTGTGTCAGCCTTTTCAGTGTAGATGGTCATAAGTGTAGGTGTGTCAGCCTCGGTGTGGAGGAAATGGTCATGAGTGTAGGTGTGTCAGCCTCGGTGTAGATGGTCATAAGTGTGGGTGTGTCAGCCTCGGTGTAGATGGTCATGAGTGTAGGTGTGTCAGCCCAGTGTAGATGGTCATGAGTGTGGGTGTGTGTCAGCCTCGGTGTAGATGGTCCGCCAGGTGTAAGGTGTCAGCCCGGTGTAGATGGTCATGAGTGTAGGTGTGTCAGCCTCGGTGTAGATGGTCATGAGTGTGGGTGTGTCAGCCTCGGTGAAGATGGTCATGAGTGTAGGTGTGTCAGCCTCAGAAATTGGCCAAGATGGGGTCATAGAGTGTAGGTGTGTCCCAGCCTCGAGGTGTGATGGTCATGAGTGTGGTGTGTCGCCCCGGTGTAGATGATCATGAGTGTAGGTGTGTCAGCCTCAGTGAAGATGGTCATGAGTGTGGGTGTGTCAGCCTCAGTGAAGATGGTCCATGAGTGTAGGTGTGTCAGCCTCGGTGTAGATGGTCATGAGTGTGGGTGTGTCAGCCTCGGTGTAGATGGTCATGAGTGTGAGGGGTGTCAACCCCGGTGTAGATGGTCATGAGTGTAGGTGTGTCCTTGGTGTAGATGATGATCATGAGTGTGGGTGTGTCAGCTTGGTGTAGATGGTCATGAGTGTAGGTGTGTCGGCCTCGGTGTAGATGGTCATGAGTGTAGGTGTGTTAGCCTCGTTGTAGATGGTCATGGAGGTGTGGGTGTGTCAGCCTCGGTGTAGCTGGTCATGAGTGTGGGTGTGTCAGCCCCGGTGTAGATGGTCATGAGTGTAGGTGTATCCCAGCCCCGGTGTAGATGGTCATGAGTGTGGGGTGTGTCGGCCAGTGTAGATGGTCATGAGTGTAGGTGTGTCAGCCCGGTGCCAGATGGTCATGAGTGTGGAGTGTGTCAGCCCCGGTGTAGATGATCATGAGTGTAGGTGTGTCAGCCCCCGGTGTAGATGGTCATGGGTGTGGGTGTGTCAGCCCAGTGTAGATGGTCATGAGTGTAGGTGTGTCAGCCCCGGTGTAGATGGTCATGAGTGTGGGTGTGTCAGCCCCCCGGTGTAGATGGTCATGGTGTGGGTGTGTCAGCCCCGGTGTAGATGATCATGGTGTGGAATGTGTCAGCCCCAGTGTAGATGGTCATGAGTGTAGGTGTAATGTCAGCCCGGTGTAGATGATCATGAGTGTGGGTGTGTCAGCCCGGTGTAGATGGTCATGAGTGTGGGTGTGTGGCCCCGGTGTAGATGGTCATGAGTGTGGGTGTGTGTCAGCGGTGTAGATGGTTATGAGTGTGGGTGTGTCAGCCCGGTGTAGATGATCATGAGTGTAGGTGTGTCAGCCCCAGTGTAGATGGTCATGAGTGTGGGTGTGTGCAGCCCCAGTGTAGATGGTCATGAGTGTGGGTGTGTCAGCCTCGGCGTAGATGGTCATGAGTGTGGTGTGTCAGCCCCGGTGTAGATGGTCATGGTGTGGGTGTGTCAGCCGGTGTAGATGGTCATGAGGTGTAGGTGTGTGTCAGCCCGGTGTAGATGGTCATGAGTGTGGGTGTGGCCAAACCCCCAGTGTAGATGGTCATGAGTGTAGGTGTGTCAGCCTCGGCATAGATGGTCATGAGTGTGGAGTGTGTCAGCAGTGTAGATGGTCATGAGGTGTGGGTGTGTCAGCCCCAGTGTAGATGGTCATGAGTGTGGGTGTGTCAGCCCCGGTGTAGATGATCATGGTGTGGAATGTGTCAGCGGTGTAGATGGTCATGAGTTGTAGGTGTGTCAGCCCGGTGTAGATGGTCATGGGGTGTAGGTGTGTCGCCCGGTGTAGATGGTCATGAGTGTAGGTGTGTTAGCCTCGGTGTAGATGGTCATGGTGTGGGTGTGTCAACCTCAGCGTAGATAATGGTCATGAGTGTAGGTGTGTTTAGCGTCTGGGACGTGAGATGGTCATGGTGTAGGTGTGTCAGCCTCGCGTGGGTAGGGTCATGTGAGTGTGGGTGTGTCCCAGCCCGGTGTAGATGGTCATGAGTGGGTGTCAGCCCCAGTGTAGATGGTCCATGAGTGTGGGGTGTGTCCCAGCCTCGGCGTAGATGGTCATGAGTGTGGGTGTGTCAGCCCGGTGTAGATGGTCATGAGTGTAGGTGTGTCAGCCCCGGTGTAGATGGTCATGAGTGTGGGTGTGTCAGCGGTGTAGATGATCATGAGTGTGGGTGTGTCAGCCCCCGGTGTAGATGGTCATGAGTTGTAGGTGTGTCAGCCCCGGTGTGGAAGTGGTCATGGTGTGGGTGTGTCAGCCCCGGTGTAGATGGTCATGAGTGTAGGTGTGTTCAGCCTCAGTGCTTAAAGATGATCATGAGTGTAGGTGTGTCAGCCCCGGTGTAGATGGTCATGAGTGTAGGTGTGTTAGCCTCGGTGTAGATGGTCATGAGTGTAGGTGTGTCAGCCCCGGTGTAGATGGTCATGAGTGTCCCTGTTGTTATAGTGCTGTGATGTATCTGAGTTTATATTTTCACTCCCCAAAGACAGACAGACAGACAGACAGACAGAAGGAAATGAAGAGAACTAGACAGAAAGAATAGGGAGAGAGAAAAAAGAAGAAGAAATTCTTTACTACTTGACGTCATACACCCAGCAACACCACAAAGAGAAAGAGGAAAAATAAATACCTCGAGTATAAACAGTTCAACTTGGGTGTTTCAGGTCGCCCTTGACTGGTGATCAAGTCGTACTCGACAACTCATCATCTTCTTTAAGAGTCTTGAAGATATTAAAATCAGGGAAGTCATCAAACGCTTCTTCGCCTGTTGTTGACTGAGCTGACTCGGGGGTCCTCTCTCTCTCTCTCTCTCTCTCTCTCTCTCTCTCTCTCTCTGTGTGTGTGTGTGTGTGGCGTCGCTGGCTCATTGTTGACAAGCCGTAAGTGTTTGGCCAGACCAGGACAGGTCACAGGAGTAAAAATCTAAATGGTTATTAAGGAAACTTAGTTATTTGATAGTAGCTTTACACCCATTACTCTCTCTCTCTCTCTCTCTCTCTCTCTCTCTCTCTCTCTCTCTCTCTCTCTCTCTCATTGTTCTCGGTTCACCAACAAGGTTGTTATTAAGGTAATCAGCTTACCCTGGTGTTAATAACGTACGGTAAATCTGTTCTTTGTCGATGTTAGGAATATATATATATAGTTCTTCGTCACTAACTGTGTGTGTGTGTGTGTGTGTGAGTGTGTGTGTGTGTGTGTGTGTGTGTGTGTATTATTAATAATGTTTGTGATGTTTGTTATTGATATACAGTGATATTCGTTAATACTGTCTGCTAGTTTTTTTAATGATATTCGTTTTTCTTTTCTTATTATTTAATTTTTATTTACATCAGTATTTTTAATTATTTGTTCATTAATGTTTTTTCCGGGTTTTTCTTCGTTATTCGTCTCATTTTATTATGTTTCATTATCGAGAATATTTATACTTTCGTTATTAATAAATATTTTTCATTATATTTATTAATAATGTAAGACAGTTTTGTTTTTGTTTCACCTTCTATTGTTTGTTGTTGTTGTTGTTAGTAACGTATCTGTGGTTAGTTTGGTGTCAGTCTTCTGGCAACAACAAATAATAGTAATACTGTAACAATAATATTAATTGTGATAATGAAAAGATTATTTGTAACATTACTGTAATACTAAGTTTGTATAATTATTATTATTATTATTATCATCATCATCATCATCATCATCATCATCATTATGGCTTTGTTTTTGTTATTGCTTATATCATTATAATCTATGTTAGGAGTCGTCGTGAGTGTGCATCCTTATCTCTCTCTCTATATCTGTCTATCATCTGTATTATCTATCCAAGTATTTCCCCTGCCTGGCCAGCTGTCTCCATCACCAGTCAATGTTTTATCACTCTGAATAAATCATCACTGTTGGCTTCAGGACGACGGCGGCCATATTAATAATAGAGTGACGTGGCTCTTTTATGGTGGCTTCTCCTGCCCTGTTTTATTACAGGATGATCTAGGTGGTGTCTCCTGCCTTGTGTTATCCCAGGATAATCTAGGTGGTGTCTCCTGCCTTGTTTTTGTCCCAGGATGTTCTAGGTGGTGTCCTTCAGTATATCTATTACCCCATCCTACTTTCCATGTTTCTATATTTTTGTCCACAACTCTACATAACAACCTAACATGTTATAGTGTTTAGCTTTTATCTGTCTGTCTTGCCGTCTAATTTCTAACCATAAAACAGTATATTTGTGTATATTACTGTCTATCTTATCTTATTTATCTGCCTGTGTGTCTGTAGATCATTTTGTGTAGTTATGTGTCTCTGCATTTTTCTGTTCACTTGCGTTGGTATTAATGATGTTGCAATATATGAAAGAAGACAAGTTCACGATAGATACGGCGGACAGATATATATATATATATATATATATATATATATATATATATATATATATATATATATATATATATATATATATATATATATATATATATATATATATATATATATTGTTACGAGTTGGGGATTTAGAATATAGTTAAAAGTCTACCCAGATCCCAACAGGCAACAACAATAAAAAACAAAGACAATCGGACTATAAAAGGGTAGACAAAGGATGTGAGTTTTTGTTGTGTATAATAAAGTACCATAAATTCCTTAACAAAATATTCAGCTTTCTATAATTTACCCTTAACCATACTTAACCTAAACATTAACAGTATATACATATTTATACAACATACAATAATTTGAAGCAAGGTGGAGGTGGGGAGGCAATACAAGATTACAAATACTTAAGTGCGGAGCTGAGATGGCTGACGAGTAAGGCTGAGTATTGTAGAAGACGGTAGGTAGTCACTGTGCCGTAGGTTTCCAGGATAGGTGATCCTGTGGTCACTTCCCAGAGTGAACTGAACTCTCATCGAACTGGAGCTGACGAAGAAGACCTGTAGGAGGTGACGCAACAACCAGGATATGGAGAAGGGAAACCCCAGAGTGGCAACTAAGACTAGTCATACTCGTGTTTCGTCCCTAGATGGCGTTGCTCATGGTGCTGGGTAGGTAGATCAGGACAATAGATGACGTGGTTCGTAGTGCTGGGTAGGTAGATCATGACAATTGGTGGCGTGGTTCGTAACACACCCCCCTCTCCAAAGACCTCCGTAGTGCGGGCGCGAAGGAGGTGATCACCTGGTGTGTCTGTAGAGTAGCTGCTGCATTTCCACTGGAACTTGGGATAAGGAGTCCGCAATCATGTTGTCCACCCCCTTTATGCGCCGGACTTGTAGATTATAGGGCTGGGTGAGGAGAGCCCAGCGGAGGATTCGCTGGTTGGAGGTCTTGTTGGTTTGGATGAACGTGAGTGGGTTATGGTCGGTGAAGACTAGGGTTGTTTGTGGGCAAGACTGGAGGTAACATTCAAACTTCTTTATTGCCAACACGAGAGCCAGGGCCTCCTTCTCTATGGTCGAGTAGTTGGTCTGATGTTTTTTCAACTTGGCGGAGTAGTATGCCACAGGGTGAAGGACATCAGTGGTTGGGTCGGGTTGTAGGAGCACAGCCCCAACTCCGACACCGCTAGCGTCGATTTGCAGATGGAAGGGCAACGTGTAGTCAGAGGGGTGGACTACAGGCTTGGAGGCAAGGAAGGCTTTGAGGCGGTGGAAAGACTGGTCGCACCTCTGGTTCCAGATGTAAGGGACCGCAGAACTGGTAAGGTCTGTGAGGGGTCCAGCCACACTGGAGAAGTTACTGCAGAACCGACGGTAGTAGCCGCACATCCCCAGGAAGCGCATGAGTTCCTTCCTCGTCCTTGGAGTGGGGAAGGACAAGATGGCTTTAACGTTTGCGTCCTTGGGTCTGACCATACCATGCCCAACGATATGTCCCAGGTAAGTCACTGAGGCCCGGCCAAAAGCAGATTTAGCCAGGTTTATGGTGAATCCAGTCTCCTGCAGTCGTGCGAACAGTATCTCCAAACGCACCAGTTGTTCGTCCCAGCCGTCCGACACCACCACCAGGTCATCCAGGTAGGCGAACGTCCCACCTAGGTCCTGAATTAGGTAATTGATGGCCCTCTGGAATGTGGCCGGAGCATTAGAAAAGCCAAACGCCATAACCAAATATTGAAAAAGACCAAATGGAGTTATGCCGAGATTATTTTTGCCCTATCCGTGAGTCCCACTTGATAATATCCTTTCAATAAGTCCACCGTACTGATAAATTTGGCACAGCCTATGCTGTCTATTATATCTTCAATCAAAGGTAAAGGGTAGGAGTCTGAGACAGTGACCTGGTTCACTTTACGATAATCGGTACAGAAACGAAAAGTGCTATCGGGTTTTGGAATCAGAAGGCAAGGTGAAGCCCAGGGGGAGGTACTAGGCTCAGCTAAGTTATGTTTTAACAAAAAATCTACCTTCTTTTTCATAATCTCTCTTTTTTGTGGATTTAGTAGATATGCTGATTGCCTAATGGGTTGTACATCATCTGAGATTAGCTTAATATCATGTTTAAGTATATTGCAAAACCCTGGGAGGTCTGACGTGACTTTAGGAAATGTTGATAATAACTTAGTGAGATCTTTTGCTTGAGATGGATTCAGAACAGAAAAATACTCATCCAAGTTGTTGAGTATGTGACTGTTAGCAGGGTTTTTTTTAGGTAGAGGGAAGTCTAAATTCTCCAATAGGTCCATGTCATCTGTCTCCGGCTCTATAGCCTCTGGGATGTCTCCTGACTGCCTGGAATGGTAAGTTTCATGTGATTAATTGGGTGGCGTGGTTCGTAACAATATATATATATATATATATATATATATATATATATATATATATATATATATATATATATATATATATATATATAAGTAAATCACTGTAGGTGCAGGGGTGAAGGATATAACTACAAGAAAACAAGGAAGCAGAATTATACTGAAAGCGCTTGGGAACTTCGTGTTATCTTGTTTCCGTGGTTATCAGTATATATATATATATATATATATATATATATATATATATATATATATATATATATTACACATATCTATCTATCTATCTATCTATCTATCTATCTATCTATCTATCTACCTATCCGTCTTTCAATGTTTCTGAGTGTATATCTGTCCGCCGTATCTATCGAGAACTTGTCTTCTTTCATATATTGCAACATCAGTGATACCATCATCAGTTTGCAATCATCAACAATTTCACTATCAATTTTCTATATCAACATCAGACTAAAATTAGAACATCAACAACATAATCTTTAATTTTCAACATCGGCATTAATTTGCAATAAAACCTCTTGGCAACATAAACCATATCACTGTAAGAATCAGTTGAAATAGTTTAAACACCAGGCTCTTAATATTACAGTAACCTTGCAACTATCACCATGGCAACACCACAGCCTAGAGCATTACCCTATCCTGACTGTAGTGTTGAATGTAGTGTTAATTGTAGTGTTGACTGTAGTGTTGCCTATAATGTTGACTGTAGTGTTGCCGATAGTGTTGAATGTAGTGTTGAATGTAGTGTTGCCTATAGTGTTGACTGTAGTGTTGATTGTAGTGTTGACTATAGTGTTGACTGTAGTGTTGCCGATAGTGTTGAATGTAGTGTTGAATGTAGTGTTGAATGTAGTGTTGCCTATAGAGTTGACTGTAGTGTTGATTGTAGTGTTGCCTATAATGTTGACTGTAGTGTTGCCGATAGTGTTGAATGTAGTGTTGAATGTAGTGTTGCCTATAGTGTTGACTGTAGTGTTGACTGTAGTGTTGCCTATAGTGTTGAATGTAGTGTTGACTGTAGTGTTGACTGTAGTGTTGCCTATACTGTTGACTGTAGTGTTGCCTATAGTGTTGACTGTAGTGTTGACTGTAGTGTTGCCTATAGTGTTGAATGTAGTGTTGACTGTAGTGTTGACTGTAGTGTTGACTGTAGTGATGCCTATACTGTTGACTGTAGTGTTGCCTATAGTGTTGACTGTAGTGTTGACTGTAGCGCTGACTGTAGTGTTGCCAATAGTGTTGCCTGTAGTGTTGACTATAGTGTTGCCTGTAGTGTTGACTATAGTGTTGACTGTAGTGTTGACTATAGTGTTGACTATAGTGTTGACTGTAGTGTTGACTGTAGTGTTGACTATAGTGTTGACTGTAGTGTTGACTGTAGTGTTGCCTATAGTGTTGACTGTAGTGTTGACTATAGTGTTGACTGTAGTGTTGACTGTAGTGTTGCCTATAATGTTGACTGTAGTGTTGCCTATAATGTTGACTGTAGTGTTGACTGTAGCGCTGACTGTAGTTTTGTGACAAGTGTGAGGTATTCATTACTAGTCACATGAAGACGTAAACTGCATAATACTGGTGGTAACGTAACGCTAAACTATGTACACATCTGAAACCTCTTGTCTTTACTGAGATAATGGCAATATTTATCTTATCTTCACTATCATACTTATAAAAAGATGATCATTATGATGCCAAAAGGTACGAAAATGAAGATCATTTTCACCGACGTTCGCATACACAGACACAGACAATCGCATCCAGCCCATACGTGCACCAACTGATCGCTATAAGAACAGCCCAGTCCCAACCATTGTAAAAATTATCAATAATTTGTAATAAACCAGTGTATTCACTCCCAGTAAATACTACTTCTTGCACTGTCACTATGTTGAAATGCCCTGTAGTTTAGGCTTTTCCCGATCTAGTTATAATATATCTTATTTGTATCACTTATATTATTTGTATATTATTTGTAAATCGAAACCCATTCCCCAATTATGTAACTGTATATTTTCAGCCTTCTGGCTGCCAAGCTCTTTCAATAAACCGTTAATTATTATACATATAATATACATAACAATACATACATACACATACATATATTATTATTATTATTATTATTTATATTATTATTATTATTATTTATTATTATTATATTATTATAAGAAGTGTCTGGAGACGGCGGGGAGTCTGTAGGATAATTAAGGAAAATTATGACGGAAAAAGCAGTCAAACTGAGGGAGAAAAGGCGAATGGTAGGAAAAAAACAGCAGACTAACAAGACGCTGGAGAGATGTTGACTCTCTTGACCTCTGACGGAGAGGACAGCAATGATAAAAACAACATACAGGGCACTAATAACAGCATCAAGTGCAGCAGTGTCGGTGATAACAGCAACAAGTGCAGACAGTGTCGGTGATAAAAGCAACAAGTGCAGCAGTGTCGGTGATAACAGCCAGTGCAGCAGTGCGGTGATACAACAAGTGCAGCAGTGTCGGTGTTAACAGCAACAAGTGCAGCAGTGTCGGTGATAACAGCAAAAGTGCAGCAGTGTCGGTGATAACAAGTGCAGCAGTGTCGGTGATAACAGCAACAGTGCAGCAGTGTCGGTGATAACAAGCAACAAGTGCAGCAGTGTCGGTGATAACAGCAACAAGTGCAGCAGTGTCGGTGATAACAGCAACAAGTGCAGCAGTGTCGGTGATAACAGCATCGGGCGCAGCAGTAGCGGTGATAACAGCAACAATTGCAGCAGTGTCGGTGATAACAGCAACAAGTGCAGCTATGTCGGTGATAACAGCAACAAGTGCAGCAGTATCGGTGATAACAGCAACAGTGCAGCAGTAGCGGTGATAACAGCAAATGCAGATGCAGCAGAATCGGTGATAACAGCAACAGGTGCAGCAGTATCGGTGATAACAGCAACAATTGCAGCAGTGTCGGTGATAACGCAACAAGTGCAGCTATGTCGGTGATAGCAGCAACAAGGCAGCAGTATCGGTGATAACAGCAACAAGTGCAGCAGTGTCGGTGATAACAGCAACAAGTAGATGCAGCAGAATCGGTGATAACAGCAACAGGTGCAGCAGTATCGGTGATAACAGCAACAAGTGCAGCAGTGTCGGTGATAACAGCAACAAGTGCAGCTATGTCGGTGATAACAGCAACAAGTGCAGCAGTATCGGTGATAACAGCAAGTGGCTGGCAGTGTCGGTGATAACAGAAACAAGTGCAGCAGTATCGGTGATAACAGCAACAAGTGCAGCAGTGTCGGTGATAACAGCAACAAGTAGATGCAGCAGAATCGGTGATAACAGCAACAGGTGCAGCAGATTGCGATAACAGCAACAAGTGCAGCAGTGTCGGTATAACAGCAACGGTGCAGCTATGTCGGTGATAACAGCAACAAGTGCAGCAGTATCGGTGATAACAGCAAAGTACAGCAGTGTCGGTGATAACAGCAACAAGTGCAGCAGTATCGGTGATAACAAACAAGTGCAGCAGTGTCGGTGATAACAGCAACAAGTGCAGCAGTATGCGGTGATAACAGCAACAAGTAGATGGCAGAATCGGTGATAACAGCAACAGGTGCAGCAGTGTCGGTGATAACGAAGCAAGCGCAGCATGTCGGTGATAACAGCAACAAGTGCAGCAGTATCGGTGATAACAGCAAGTACAGCAGTGTCGGTGATAAGCAACAAATGCAGCAGTATCGGTGATAACAGCAACGTGCAGCAGTGTCGGTGATAACAGCAACAAGTGCAGCAATTGGTGATAACGCAACATGAAGCAGTATCGCTGATAACAGCAACAAGTGCAGCAGTATCGGTGATAACAGCAACGTGCAGCAGTATCGGTGATAACAGCAACAAGTGCAGCAGTATCGGTGATAACAGCAAAAGTGCAGCAGTGTCGGTGATAACAGCAACAAGCGCAGCAGTATCGGTGATAACAGCAACAAGTAGATGCAGCAGTATCGGTGATAACAGCAACGTGCAGCAGTATCGGTGATAACAGCAAAAGTGCAGCAGTGTCGGTGATAACAGCAACGTGCAGCAGTATCGGTGATAACAGCAAAAGTGCAGCAGTGTCGGTGATAACAGCAAATGCGCAGCAGTATCGGTGATAATAGCAAAAAGTGCAGCTGTGTCGGTGATAGTAGAAAACAAGTGCAGCAGTATCCGTGATAACAGCAACAAGTGCAGCAGTATCGGTGATAACAGCAACGGCGCAGCAGTGTCCGTGATAACAGTACAATGTGCAGCAGTATCGGTGATAACAGCAACGCGCAGCAGTACGGTGATAACAAGGTGCGAGCACTGTCGGTGATAACAGCAACAAGTGCAGCAGTACGGTGATAATAGCAAAAGTGCAGCAGTGTCGGTGATAATAGAACAAGTGCAGCAGTGTCGGTGATAACAGCAACAAGTGCAGCAGTGGTCGGTTATAACAGCAAATGCGCGCAGCTGCGTCGGTATTAACAGCAACAAGTGCAGCAGTGTCGGTGATAGTAGCAACAAGTGCAGCTGTATCGGTGATAACAGCAACAAGTAGCTGTGTCGGTAATAACGCAAAAAGTGCAGCAGTATCGGACACCAGCACCGCGCAGCAGTGTCGGTGATAACAGAAATGCGCAGCAGTGTCGGTTATAACAGCAACAGTGCAGCTGCGTCGATATTAACAGCAACAAGTGCAGCAGTGTCGGTGATAATAGCAACATGCAGCTGTGTCGGTAATAACAGCAACAAGTGCAGAAGTATCGGTGATACGCAACGCGCAGCAGTATCGGTGATAACATCAACAAGCGCAGCAGTGTCGATGATAGTAGCAAAAGCGCAGCAGTGTCGGTGATAACATCAACGCGCAGCAGTAGCCGAGATAATAGCAACGCGCAGCAGTGTCGATGATAGTAGCAAAAGCGCAGCAGTGTTGAGATAACAGCAACAAGTGCAGCAGTGTCGGTGATAATAGCAACAAGTGCAGCAGTGTCGGAGATAACAGCACCGCGCACCAGTGTCGGTGATAACAGCATCAAGCGCAGCAGTGTCGGTGATAACAGCAACAAGTGCAGCAGTGTCGGGAGATAACAGCACCGCGCAGCAGTGTCGGTGATAACAGCATCGGGCGCAGCAGTGTCGGTGATAACAGCAACAAGTGCAGCAGTATCGGTGATAACAGCAACGGTGCATGCAGCAGTATCGGGATAACACAAAAAAGTGCAGCAGTATCGGTGATAACAACAAAGTGTAGCAGTGTCGGTGATAACAGCAACAAGTGCAGCAGTATCGGGAGATAACAGCAACAATTGCAGCAGTGTCGGTGATAACATCAACCAGCGCAGCAGTGTCGATGATAGTAGCAACAAGTGCAGCAGTGTCGGTGATAACATCAACGCGCAGCAGGTCGGTGATAACAGCAATGGCACAGCAGTGTCGGGATAACAGAAACATGTGCAGCAGTAGTCGGTGATAACAGCAAAAGGCACAGCAGTGTCGGTGATAACAGCAACAAGGCACAGCAGGGTCGGTAACAGAAACATGTGCAGCAGTGTTGGTGATAACAGCAATGCGCAGCAGTATCGGGGATAACGGCAACAAGTGCAGCAGTGTCGGTAACAGCAACAAGTGCAGCAGTATCGATGATAACAGCAACAAGTGCAGCAGTGTCGGTGATAACAGCAACAAGTGCAGCTATGTCGGTGATAACAGAACATGTGCAGCAATGTCGGTGATAACAGCAACAAGTGCAGCAGTATCGGGGATAACGGCAACAAGCAGCAGTGTCGGTGATAACAGCAACAAGTGCAGCAGTGTCCATGATAACAGCAATTAGTGCAGCAGTATTATAACAACAAGCGCAGCAGTGTCGGTGATAACAGCAACAAGTGCAGCAGTATCGGTGATAATAGCAAAAAGTCAGCTGTGTCGGTGATAGTAGAAACAAGCGCAGCAGCATCGGTGATAAGGCAAAAGTGCGCAGCAGTGTCGGTGATAACAGCATCGGGTGCAGCAGTGTCGGTGATAACAGCAACAAGTGCAGCTGTGTCGGTAATAACAGCAACAGCGCAGCAGTGTTGGGATAACAGCAACAAGTGCAGCGGTGTCGGTGTTATCAGCAACAAGTGCAGCAGTGTCGGATAACAGCAACAAGTGCAGCAGTGTCGGTGATAACAGCATTGGCGCAGCAGTAGAGGTGATACAGCAACAATTGCAGCAGTGTCGGTGATAACAGCAACGTGCAGCTATGTCGGTGATAACAGCAACAAGTGCAGCAGTATCGGTGATAACATATTAAGTGCAGTAGCGGTGATAACAGCAACAAGTGCAGCAGTGTCGGTGATAACAGTAACAAGTGCATGCAGCAGTATCGGTGATAACAGCACTGGTGCAGCAGTATCGGTGATAACGCGTGCGCAGCAGTGTCGGTGATAACAGCAACAAGTGCGCAACAGTATCGGTGATAATAGCAAAAGCGCAGCTGTGTCGGTGATAGTAGAACCGGCGCAGCAGTATCGGTGATAACAGCAACGTGCAGCTGTATCGGTGATAACAGCAAAAGCAACTGTGTCGGTGATAGTAGAAACAGGGCAGCAGTGTCGTGATAACAGCAACAAGTGCAGCAGTATCGGTGATAACAGCAACAAGTGCAGCAGTGTCGGTGATAATAGCAACAAGTGCAGCAGTGTCGGAGATACCAGCAATTGGCGCAGCAGTGTCGGTGATAACAGCAACAAGTGCAGCAGTGTCGGTTATAACAGCAGCAGCGAAGCGGCTGTAATTAACAGCAACGAGTGCAGCAGTGTCGGTGATTGCAGCAAAGTGCAGCTGTATCGGTAATAACAGCAATGCAGCAGTATCGGTGATAACAGCAACAACTGCAGCAGTATCGGTGATAACATCAACAAGTGGAACAGTGTCAGTGATAACATCAACGTGCAGCAGTGTCGGTGATAGTAGCAACAAGTGCAGCAGTGTCGGAGATAACAGCAACAAGTGCAGCAGTGTCGCTGATAACAGCAACAAGGCACGCAGTATCGGTGATAACAGCAACAAGTGCAGCAGTA
>NW_024716703.1:11800905-11825905 GCF_018991925.1 Homarus americanus
TCGGTGATAACAGCGGTGCAGCAGGGTGATAACAGCAACGTGCAGCAGTATCGGTGATACAGCAAAAAGTGCAGCTGTGTCGGTGATAGTAGAAACAAGTGCAGCAGTATCAGTGATAACAGCAACAAGCAGCAGTATCGGTGATAACAGCAACAAGTGCAGCAGTGTCGGTGATAAAAGCATCAAGCGCAGCAGTGTCGGTGATAACAGCAACAAGCAGCAGTGTCGGTGATAACAGTAACAAGTGCATGCAGCAGTATCGGTGATAACAGCAACAAGTGCAGCAGTATCGGTGATAACAGCAAAGTGCAGCACTGTCGGTGATAACAGCAACAAGTGCAGCAGTATCGGTGATACAGCAAAAGTGCAGCTGTGTCGGTGATAGTAGAACCAGGCGCAGCAGTATCGGTGATAAAACAGTGCGCAGCACTGTCGGTGATAACAGCAAATGCGCAGCAGATGTCGGTGATAATAGCAAAAGTGCAGCTGTAATGGTGATAGTAGAACAAGCGCAGCAGTATCGGTGATAACAGCACAGCGCAGCAGTATCGGTGATAACAGCAAAGTGCGGCAGCAATGGTGATAATAGCAACAAGAGCAGCAGTATCGGAGATACCAGCACCAATTGCAGCAGTGTCGGTGATAACAGCAACAAGTGCAGCAGTGTCGGTTATAAGAACAAGTAGCTGTGTCGGTATTAACAGCAACAAGTGCAGCAGTGTCGGTGATAGCAGCAACAGCGCAGCTGTATCGGTGATAACAGCAACAAGTGCAGCTGTGTCGGTATAGCATCAACGTGCAACAGCATCGGTGATAGCATCAACAAGTGCAGGTGTGGTGATAACAGCACTGGCGCAGCAGTGTCGGTGATAACAGCAACTAAGTGCAGCAGTATTGGGATAACAGCAACAAGTGCAGCAGTATTGGTGATAACAGCAACAAGTGCATGCAGCAGTATCGGTGATAACAGCAAAAGTGCAGCAGTGTCGGTGATAACAGTAACATGCAGCATCGGTGATAACAGCAACAAGTGCAGCAGTATCGGTGATAACAAAGTGCAGCACTGTCGGTGATAACAGCAACGCGCAGCAGTATCGGTGATAATAGCAAAAAGTGCAGCAGTGTCGGTGATAATAGCAACGTGCAGCAGTGTCGCGGTGATAACAGCAACAAGTGCAGCAGTGTCGGTTATAACAGCAACAAGTGCAGCAGCGTCGGTGTTAACAGCAACAAGTGCAGCAGTGTCGGTGATAGTAGCAACAAGTGCAGCTGTATCGGTGATAACAGCAACAAGTGCAGCTGTGTCGGTAATAACAGCAACAAGTGCAGCAGTATCGGAACACCAGCACAAATTCGAGTGTCGGTGATAACAGCAACAAGTGCAGCAGTGTCGGTTATAACAGCAACATTTCCGTCGATATTACAGCAACAAGTGCAGCAGTGTCGGTGATATGTAACAAGTGCATCTGTCGGTAACAGCAACAAGTGCAGAAGTATCGGTGATAACAGCAACAAGTGCAGTATCGTGATAACATCAACAGGTCGCGGTAATGGCAGCAACAAGTGCAGCAGTGTCGGTGATAACATCAACAAGTGCAGCAGTATCGGTGATAATAGCAACAAGTGCAGCAGTGTCGGTGATAGTAGCAACAAGTGCAGCAGTGTCGAGATAACAGCAACAAGTGCAGCAGTGTCGTGATAATAGCAGGCAGCAGTGTCGGTTGATAACAGCATCAAGTGCAGCAGTGTCGGTGATAACAGCAACAAGTGCAGCAGTGTCGGAGATAACAGCACCAAGTGCAGCAGTGTCGGTGATAACAGCATCAAGTGCAGCAGTGTCGGTGATAACAGCAACAAGTGCAGCAGTATCGGTGATAACAGCAACAAGTGCATGCAGCAGTATCGGTGACATAAAAAGTGCAGCAGTATCGGTGATAACAAAAGTGTAGCAGTTCGGTGATAGCAACAAATGCAGTATCGGAATAACAAATTGCAGCAGTGTCGGTGATAACATCAACAAGTGCAGCAGTGTCGATGATAGTAGCAACAAGTGCAGCAGTGTCGGTGATAACAGCAACAAGTGCAGCAGTTCGGTGATAACAGCAACAAATTCAGCAGTGTCGGTGATAACAGCAACATGTGCAGCAGTGTCGGTGATAACAGCAACAAATTGCAGCAGTGTCGGTGATACGCAAAAATTCAGCAGTTCGGTGATAACAGAAACATGTGCAGCAGTGTCGGTGATAACAGCAACAAAGTGCAGCAGTATCGGTGATAACAGCAACAAGTGCAGCAGTGTCGGTGATAACAGCAACAAGTGCAGCAGTATCGATAACAGCAACAAGTGCAGCAGTGTCGGTGATAACAGCAACAAGTGCAGCTGTCGGTGATAACAAAACAGATGCTGTAATGCAGCAGTATCGGGGATAACGGCAACAAGTGCGGTATCGGTGATAACAGCAACAAGTGCAGCAGTGTCGGTGATAACAGCAACAAGTGCAGCAGTATGGTGATAACAGAACAAGCAGCAGTGTCGGTGATAACAGCAACATGCAGTATCGGTGATAATAAAAAGTCAGCTGTGTCGGTGATAGTAAAACAAGTGCGCAGCAGTATCGGATAACAGCCAATAGCAGTGTCGGTGATAACAGCATCAAGTGCAGCAGTGTCGGTGATAACAGCAACAAGTGCAGCTGTGTCGGTAATAACAGCAACAAGTGCAGCAGTGTTGGTGATAACAAACTAGCAGTGTCGGTGTTATCGCAACGACAATTGATAACAGTAACAAGTGCAGCAGTGTCGGTGATAACAGCATTAAGTGCGGCAGTAGAGTGATAACAGCAACAATTGCAGCAGTGTCGGTGATAACAGCAACAAGTGCAGCTATGTCGGTGATAACAGCAACAAGTGCAGCGTATCGGTGATAACAGCATTAAGTGCAGCAGTAGCGGTGATAACAGCAACAAGTGCAGCAGTGTCGGTGATAACAGTAACATGCATGCAGCAGTATCGGTGATAACATCAAGTGCAGCAGTATCGGTGATAACAGCAAAAGTGCAGCAGTGTCGGTGATAACAACAAGTGCAACAGTATCGGTGATAATAGCAAAAGTGCAGCTGTGTCGGTGATAGTAGAATCAAGTGCAGCAGTATCGGTGATAACAGCAACAAGTGCCTGTATCGGTGATAACAGCAAAAGTGCAACTGTGTCGGTGATAGTAGAAACAAGTGCAGCAGTGTCGTGATAACAGCAACAAGTGCAGCAGTATCGGTGATAACAGCAACAAGTGCAGCAGTGTCGGTGATAATAGCAACAGTGCAGCAGTGTCGGAATACCGCACTAAGTGCAGCAGTGTCGGTGATAACAGCAACAGTGCAGCAGTGTCGGTTATAACAGCAGCAAGTGCAGCTGTGTCGGTAATAACAGCAACGAGTGCAGCAGTGTCGGTGATTGTAACAAGTGCAGCTGTATCGATAACAGCAACAAGTGCAGCAGTATCGGTGATAACAGCAACAACTGCAGCAGTATCGGTGATAACATCAACAAGTGAACAGTGTCAGTGATAACATCAACAAGTGCAGCAGTGTCGGTGATAGTAGCAACAAGGCAGCAGTGTCGGAATAACAGCAACAAGTGCAGCAGTGATAATAACAGCAACAGGGCATGCAGCAGTATCGGTGATAACAGCAACAAGTGCAGTATCGGTGATAACAGCAAAGTGCAGCAGTGTCGGTGATAACAGCAACAAGTGCAGCAGTATCGGTGATAATGAAAAGTGCAGCTGTGTCGGTGATAGTAGAAACAAGTGCAGCAGTATCAGTGATAACAGCAGCAAGTGCAGCTACGGTGCAGCAGTGTCGGTAAAGCATCCGTGTCGGTGATAACAGCAACAAGTGCAGCAGTGTCGGTGATACAACAAGTGCATGCAGCAGTATCGGTGATAACAGCAACAAGTGCAGCAGTATCGGTGATAACAGCAAAAGTGCAGCATCGGTGATAACAGCAACAAGTGCAGCAGTATCGGTGATAACAGCAAAAAGTGCAGCTGTGTGGTGATAGTAGAATCAAGTGCAGCAGTATCGGTGATAACAGCAAAAGTGCAGCACTGTCGGTGATAACAGCAACAAGTGCAGCAGTATCGGTGATAATAGCAAAAGTGCAGCTGTGTCGGTGATAGTAGAATCAAATGCAGTATCGGTGATAACAGCAACAAGTGCAGCAGTATCGGTGATAACAGCAAAGTGCAGCAGTGTCGGTGATAATAGCAACAAGAGCAGCAGTATCGGAGACACCAGCACCAATTGCAGCAGTGTCGGTGATAACAGCAACAAGTGCAGCAGTGTCGGTTATAACAGAACAAGTGCAGCTGTGTCGGTATTAACAGCAACAAGTGCAGCAGTGTCGGTGATAGTAGCAACAAGTGCAGTGTATCGGTGATAACAGCAACAAGTGCAGCTGTGTCGGTGATAGCATCAACAAGTGCAACAGTGTCGGTGATAGCATCAACAAGTGCAGCAGTGTCGGTGATAACAGCAACAAGTGCAGCAGTGTCGGTGATAACAGCAACAAGTGCAGCAGTATCGGTGATAACAGCAACAAGTGCAGCAGTATTGGTGATAACAGCAACAAGTGCATGCAGCAGTATCGGTGATAACAGCAAAAAGTGCAGCAGTATCGGTGATAACAACAAAAGTGTAGCAGTGTCGGTGATAACAGCAACAATTGGTGTCGGTCATAATAGCAACAAGTACAGCAGTGTCGGTGATAACAGCAACAAGTGCAGCAGTGTCGGTGATAACAGAAACATGTGCAGCAATGTCGGTGATAACAGCAACAAGTGCAGCAGTGTCGGTGATAATAGCAACAAGTGCACCAGTGTCGGAGATAACAGCACCAAGTGCACCAGTGTCGGCTATAACAGCATCAAGTGCAGCAGTGTCGGTGATAACAGCAACAAGTGCAGCAGTATCGGTGATAACAGCAACAAGTGCATGCAGCAGTATCGGTGATAACAGCAAAAATGCAGCAGTATCGGTGATAACAACAAAAGTGTAGCAGTGTCGGTGATAACAGCAACAAGTGCAGCAGTATCGTTGATAACAGCAACAATTGCAGCAGTGTCGGTCATACTAGCAACAAGTACAGCAGTGTCGGTGATAACAGCAACAAGTGCAGCAGTGTCGGTGATAAGAGAAACATGTGCAGCAATGTCGGTGATAACAGCAACAAAGTGTAGCAGTATCGGGGATAACGGCAACAAGTGCAGCAGTGTCGGTGATAACAGCAACAAGTGCAGCTATGTCGGTGATAACAGCAACAAGTGCAGCAGTGTCGATGATAACAGCAACAAGTGCAGCAGTGTCGGTGATAACAGCAACAAGTGCAGCTATGTCTGTGATAACAGCAACAAGTACAGCAGTATTGGTGATAACAGCAACAAGTGCAGCAGTGTCGGTGATAACAGCAACAAGTGCAGCAGTATCGGTGATAATCGCAAAAAGTGCAGTTGTGTGGGTGATAGTAGAAACAAGTGCAGCAGTATCGGTGATAACAGCAACAAGTGCAGCAGTGTCGGTGATAACAGCAACAAGTGCAGCTATATTGGTGATAACAGCAACAAGTGCAGCAGTGTCGCTGTTAACAGCAACAAGTGCAGCAGTGTCGGTGATAACAGCAACAAGTGCATGCAGCAGTATCGGTGATAACAGCAACAAGTGCAGCAGTATCGGTGATAACAGCAAAAGTGCAGCAGTGTCGGTTATAACAGCAACAAGTGCAGCAGTATCGGTGATAATAGCAAAAAGTGCAGCTGTGTCGGTGATAGTAGAAACAAGTGCAGCAGTATCCGTGATAACAGCAACAAGTGCAGCAGTATCGGTGATAACAGCAACAAGTGCAGCAGTGTCGGTGATAAAGCATCAGTGCAGCAGTGTCGGTGATAACAGCAACAAGTGCAGCAGTGTCGGTGATAACAGTAACAAGTGCATGCAGCAGTATCGGTGATAACAGCATCAAGTGCAGCAGTATCGGTGATAACAGCAAAAGTGCAGCAGTGTCGGTGATAACAGCAAGTGCAACAGTATCGGTGATAATAGCAAAAGTGCAGCTGTGTCGGTGATAGTAGAATCAAGTGCGCAGTATCGGTGATAACAGCAACAAGTGCAGCTATCGGTGATAACAGCAAAAGTGCAGCTGTGTCGGTGATAGTAGAAACAAGTGCAGCAGTGTCGTGATAACAGCAACAAGTGCAGCAGTATCGGTGATAACAGCAACAAGTGCAGCAGTGTCGGTGATAATAGCAACAAGTGCAGCAGTGTCGGAGATACCAGCACTAAGTGCAGCAGTGTCGGTGATAACAGCAACAGTGCAGCGTGTCGGTATAAAGACAAGTGCAGCAGTGTCGTGATAACAGCAACAAGTGCAGCAGTTCGGTTCTTACAGCAGCAAGTGCAGCTGTGTCGGTAATAACAGCAACGAGTGCAGCAGTGTCGGTGATTGTAGCAACAAGTGCAGCTATCGGTAATAACAGCAACAAGTGCAGCAGTATCGGTGATACCAGCAACAACTGCAGCAGTATCGGTGATAACATAACAAGTGCAACAGTGTCAGTGATAACATCAACAAGTGCACAGTGTCGGTGATAGTAGCAACAAGTGCAGCAGTGTCGGAGATAACAGCAACAAGTGCAGCAGTGTCGCTGATAACAGCAACAAGTGCATGCAGCAGTATCGGTGATAACAGCAACAAGTGCAGCAGTATCGGTGATAACAGCAAAGGGTGCAGCAGTGTCGGTGATACAGCAACAAGTGCAGCAGTATCGGTGATATGCAAAAGTGCAGCTGTGTCGGTGATAGTAGAAACAAGTGCAGCAGTATCAGTGATAACAGCAACAAGTGGCAGTATCGGTGATAACAGCAACAAGTGCAGCAGTGTCGGTGATAAAAGCATCAAGTGCAGCAGTGTCGGTGATAACAGCAACAAGTGCAGCAGTGTCGGTGATAACAGTAACATGCATGCAGCAGTATCGGTGATAACAGCAACAAGTGCAGCAGTATCGGTGATAACAGCAAAAGTGCAGCACTGTCGGTGATAACAGCAACAAGTGCAGCAGTATCGGTGATAATAGCAAAAGTGCAGCTGTGTCGGTGATAGTAGAATCAAGTGCAGCAGTATCGGTGATAACAGCAAATGAGGTGATAACAGCAAGTGCAGCTTCGTAAAGCAAAGGCAGCGTGTCGGTGATAGACAAGTGCAGCAGTATCGGTGATAACAGCAACAAGTGCAGCAGTATCGGTGATAACAGCAACAAGTGCAGCAGTGTCGGTGATAATAGCAACAAGTGCAGCAGTATCGAGCACCAGCACCAATTGCAGCAGTGTCGGTGATAACAGCAACAAGTGCAGCATTGTCGGTTATAACAGAACAAGTGCAGCTGTGTCGGTATTAACAGCAACAAGTGCAGCAGTGTCGGTGATAGTAGCAACAAGTGCAGCTGTCGGTGATAACAGCAACAAGTGCAGCTGTGTCGGTGATAGCATCAACAAGTGCAACAGTGTCGGTGATAGCATCAACAAGTGCAGCAGTGTCGGTGATAATAACAGCAACAAGTGCAGCAGTGTCGGTGATAACAGCAACAAGTGCAGCAGTAGTGGTGATAACAGCAACAAGTGCAGCAGTATCGGTGATAACAGCAACAAGTGCAGCCAGCAGTATCGGTGATAACAGCAAAAGTGCAGCAGTATCGGTGATAACAACAAAGTGCAGCAGTGTCGGTGATAACAGCAACAAGTGCAGCAGTGTCGGTGATAATAGCAACAAGTGCAGCAGTGTCGGTGATAACAGCAACAAGTGCAGCAGTGTCGGTGATAACAGCAACAAGTGCAGCAGTGTCGGTGATAACAGCAACAAGTGCAGCAGTGTCGGTGATAATAGCAACAAGTGCAGTGTCGGAGATAACAGCACCAAGTGCACCAGTGTCGGTGATAACAGCATCAAGTGCAGCAGTGTCGGTGATAACAGCAACAAGTGCAGCAGTATCGGTGATAACAGCAACAAGTGCATGCAGCAGTATCGGTGATAACAGCAAAAAGTGCAGCAGTATCGGTGATAACAACAAAGATTAGCAGTGTCGGTGATAACAGCAACAAGTGCAGCAGTATCGTTGATAACAGCAACAATTGCAGCAGTGTCGGTCATAATAGCAACAAGTACAGCAGTGTCGGTGATAACAGCAACAAGTGCAGCAGTGTCGGTGATAACAGAAACATGTGCAGCAATGTCGGTGATAACAGCAACAAGTGCAGCAGTATCGGGGATAACAGCAACAAGTGCAGCAGTGTCGGTGATAACAGCAACAAGTGCAGCTATGTCGGTGATAACAGCAACAAGTGCAGCAGTGTCGATGATAACAGCAACAAGTGCAGCAGTGTCGGTGATAACAGCAACAAGTGCAGCTATGTCTGTGAAGCAACAACAGTGCAGCAGTATTGGTGATAACAGCAACAAGTGCAGCAGTGTCGGTGATAACAGCAACAAGTGCAGCAGTATCGGTGATAACAGCAACAAGCGCAGCAGTATCGGTGATAACGCAAAAGTGCAGCAGGGTCGGTGATAACAGAACAGCGCAGCAGTATCGGTGATAATAGCAAAAAGTGCAGCTGTGTCGGTGATAGCAGAAACAAGTGCAGCAGTATCGGTGATAACAGCAACAAGTGCAGCAGTCGGTGATAACAGCAAAAGCGCAGCAGTGTCGGTGATAAAGCCACTGGCGCAGCAGTGTCGGTGATAACAGCAACAAGGCGCAGCAGTGTCGGTGATAACAGCAAGGCGCATGCAGCAGTATCGGTGATAACAGCAAAAGTGCAGCAGTATCGGTGATAACAGCAAAAGTGCAGCATCAATGGTGATAATACAACAAGTGCAGCAGTATCGGTGATACAGCAAAAAGTGCAGCTGTGTCGGTGATAGTAGAATCGCGTGCAGCAGTATCGGTGATAACAGCAACAAGTGCAGCAGTATCGGAGATAACAGCACCAATTGCAGCAGTGTCGGTGATAACAGCGCGCAGCAGCAAACGGTGATAATAGCGCAAAGTGCAGCAGTATCGGTGATACACACAGCACCAATTGCAGCAGTGTCGGTGATAACAGCAACAAGGCGCAGCTGTCGGTATTAACAGCAACAAGTGCAGCAGTGTCGGTGATAGCAATGTGCAGCTGGATCGGTATAACAGCAACAGGGCGCAGCTGTGTCGGTGATCAGCATCAACGCGCAACAGCAGTTCGGTGACAGCAACAAGCGCAGCAGTAGTCGGTGATAGTAGCAAATGCGCAGCAGTAGTCGGAGATACAGCAACAAGTGCAGCAGTGTCGGTGATAATAGCAAAGGCAGCAGTGTTGGAGATAACAGCACCAGCGCACCAGTGTCGGTGATAACAGCACTGGCGCAGCAGTGTCGGTGATAACAGCAACGCGCAGCAGTATCGGTGATAACAGCAACAAGCGATGCAGCAGTATCGGTGATAACAGCGTGCGCAGCAGTATCGGTGATAACGAAATGTGCGTAGCAGCATGGTGATAACAAATAAAAACAATGAGTATCGGTGATACAGCAAAAAGTGCAGCAGTGTCGGTGATAAGAGAACAAGCGCAGCAGTATCGGTGATAACAGCACGCGCAGCTGTATCGGTGATAACAGCAAAAAGTGCAGCTGTGTCGGTGATAGTAGAAACAAGTGCAGCAGTGTCGTGATAACAGCAACAAGTGCAGCAGTATCGGTGATAACAGGAACAAGTGCAGCAGTGTCGGTGATAATAGCAACAAGTGCAGCAGTGTCGGAGATACCAGCACTAAGTGCAGCAGTGTCGGTGATAACAGCAACAAGTGCAGCAGTGTCGGTTATAACAGCAACAAGTGCAGCAGTGTCGGTAATAACAGCAACGAGTGCAGCAGTGTCGGTGATTGTAGCAACAAGTGCAGCTGTATCGGTAATAACAGCAACAAGTGCAGCAGTATCGGTGATAACAGCAACAACTGCAGCAGTATCGGTGATAACATCAACAAGTGCAACAGTGTCAGTGATAACATCAACAAGTGCAGCAGTGTCGGTGATAGTAGCAACAAGTGCAGCAATTAATCTGGAGATAGCAGCAACAAGTGCAGCAGTGTCGCTGATAACAACAACACGATGTGGCAAATCGGAGATAACGCACCAAGTGCACCAGTGTCGGTGATAACAGCGTCAAGTGCGCCAGTGTCGGTGATAACAACAACAAAGTGCAGCGAAATTTGGTGATAACAGCAGCTTCAAGTGCAGCGGTGTCGATGATAACAGCATCAAGTACAGCAGTGTCGTTGATAACAATAACAAGTGCAGCAGTGTCGGTGATAACAGCAACAAGTGCAGCAGTGTCGCTGATAACAGCAACACGTGTAGCAGTATCGGTGATAACAGCAACAAGTGCAGCAGTGTCGGTGAAAGTAGCAACAAGTGCAGCAGTGTCGGAGATAACAGCAACAAGTGCAGCAGTATCGCTGATAACAGCAACAAGTGCAGCAGTGTCGGTGATAGTAGCAACAAGTGCAGCAGTGTCGGAGATAACAGCAACAAGTGCAGCAGTGTCGGTTATAACAGCAACAAGTGCAGCTGTGTCGGTAATAACAGCAACGAGTGCAGCAGTGTCGGTGATTGCAGCAACAAGTGCAGCAGTATCGGTGATAACAGCAACAAGTGCAGCAGTGTCGGTGATAATAGCAACACGTGCAGCAGTGTCGGAGATACCAGCACTAAGTGCAGCAGTGTCGGTGATAACAGCAACAAGTGCAGCAGTGTCGGTTATAACAGCAACAAGTGCAGCTGTATCGGTAATAACAGCAACAAGTGCAGCAGTATCGGTGATAACAGCAACAACTGCAGCAGTATCGGTGATAACATCAACAAGTGCAACAGTGTCAGTGATAACATCAACAAGTGCAGCAGTGTCGGTGATAGTAGCAACAAGTGCAGCAGTATCGGTGATAACAGCAACAAGTGCAGCAGTATCGGTGATAACAGCAAAAGTGCAGCAGTGTCGGTGATAACAGCAACAAGTGCAACAGTATCGGTGATAATAGCAAAAAGTGCAGCTGTGTCATTGATAGTAGAAACAAGTGCAGCAGTATCAGTGATAACAGCAACAAGTTTAGCGAGTGTCGGTGATAGCAGCAACAAGTGCAGCAGTGTCGGTGATAAAAGCATCAAGTGCAGCAGTGTCGGTGATAACAGCAACAAGTGCAGCAGTATCGGTGATAACAGCAAAAGTGCAGCACTGTCGGTGATAACAGCAACAAGTGCAGCAGTATCGGTGATAATAGCAAAAAGTGCAGCTGTGTCGGTGATAGTAGAATCAAGTGCAGCAGTATCGGTGATAACAGCAACAAGTGCAGCAGTATCGGTGATAACAGCAAAAAGTGCGGCAGTGTCGGTGATAATAGCAACAAGAGCAGCAGTATCGGAGACACCAGCACCAATTGCAGCAGTGTCGGTGATAACAGCAACAAGTGCAGCAGTGTCGGTTATAACAGAACAAGTGCAGCTGTGTCGGTATTAACAGCAACAAGTGCAGCAGTGTCGGTGATAGTAGCAACAAGTGCAGCTGTATCGGTGATAACAACAACAAGTGCAGCTGTGTCGGTGATAGCATCAACAAGTGCAACAGTGTCGGTGATAGCATCAACAAGTGCAGCAGTGTCGGTGATAGTAGCAACAAGTGCAGCAGTGTCGGAGATAACAGCAACAAGTGCAGCAGTATCGGTGATAACAGCAACAAGTGCAGCAGTGCCGGTGATAACAGCAACAAGTGTGAAAGTGTCTGTGGTAACAGCATCAAGTGCAGCAGTGTCGGTGATAACAGCAACAAGTGCAGCAGTGTCGCTGATAACAGCAACACGTGTAGCAGTATCGGTGATAACAGCAACAAGTGCAGCAGTGTCGGTGAAAGTAGCAACAAGTGCAGCAGTGTCGGAGATAACAGCAACAAGTGCAGCAGTATCGCTGATAACAGCAACAAGTGCAGCAGTGTCGGTGATAGTAGCAACAAGTGCAGCAGTGTCGGAGATAACAGCAACAAGTGCAGCAGTATCGGTGATAACAGCAACAAGTGCAGCAGTGCCGGTGATAACAGCAACAAGTGTGAAAGTGTCTGTGGTAACAGCATCAAGTGCAGCAGTGTCGGTGATAACAGCAACAAGTGCTGCAGTGTCGGTGATGACAGCAACAAGTGCAGCAGTGTCTGTGATAACAGTAACAATAACAGTAAAAGGTGGACTTTATCAACAACATCAAGAACTGTAATTTATAACAGGTAAAACAACCGGATTAACAGCTATTATTAGTAATAGCAACAACAGCAGTGTCAGTTATAACAGCATGAACTGCGGAAATGCTAGTTACAGCAGCAAGGACGTTGTCTCAGTTATAACAGCAACAAGTGATCGTGGGCCCTTCGTGTCCGGTGGCGAGCCTGGTTGTATAGTTTTCAGGGGCGTGAAAGTTCGATCGCTCGAGCTTGGCTAGCGCAAAACCGCCGTCCCGCTGACAGAGTACAGCGACATCGTTTTCCAGATGGTCGTGGGTGTTATAATCATGGTCGTGGTTGTTATAATCATGTTCGTGGTTGTTTTAATCATAGTCGTGGTTATGATCATAGTCGTGGTTATGATCAAGTCGTGGTTGTCATAATCATAGTCGTGGTTGTTATAATAATGGTCGTGAGTGTTATGATCATGGTCGTTGTTGTTCTAATCATAGTCGTGGTTGATATAATCATAGTCGTGGTTGTTATAATCATGGTCGTGGTTGTTATATTCATGGTCGTGGTTGTTATAATCATAGTCGTGGTTGTTATAATCATGGTCGTGGTTGTTATAATCATAGTCGTGATTGTTATAATCATGGTCGTAGTTGTTATAATCATGGTCGTGGTTGTTATAATCATATTCGTGGTTGTTATAATCATGGTCGTGGTTGTTATAATCATGGTCGTGGTTGTTATAATCATGGTCGTGATTGTTTTAATCATAGTCGTGGTTGTTATAATCGTGGTCGTGTTTGTTATAATCATGGTCGTGGTTGTTATAATCATGGTCGTGGTTGTTATAATCATGGTCGTGTTTGTTATAATCGTGGTCGTGTTTGTTATAATCATGGTCGTGGTTGTTATAATCATGGTCGTGGTTGTTATGATCATAGTCGTAGGTTTTATAATCATGGTCGTGGTTGTTATAATCATGGTCCTGGTTGTTATAATCATGGTCGTGGTTATTAGGTACTGTAAGTAACTAGTATATTATAGGAAGGAATAGAATAAAAGTTAGAATAATTAGTTAAAGAAATATTTGCCATAAGGAGAGGTTAAATTATATTATGAAGAGAAGTGACCTTGATTCTGGTTAGATTAGTCACCATCTGCTTAAGCCATCGGGGTTGAGGGGAGAGCGGCTCAGAAACAGGTATAATGAACTATCTAGGAATGTTAAGAAAAATGTAAGGAAAGCAAAGAGAGACTATGAAATCAAAATAGCAGGAGAATCCAAGGCGAGTCCCAAGGGATTTTTCCAGGTATATGGGACGGGGGTCGGGGAGAAAGTTGGGCCTTTAAAGTCAGGGAGGGGAGAATTGATAAATGGCAGTGAAGAAATAAGCAAAGCATTGAGCAGCTGCTTCTTATCACTTTTCACAGATGAAGTTTGGGATAAAATTCCAGAGGTGGAACTGATATTTGGGGGAAGGGAAGAAGAGAAATTAAAGAATGTCACTATCAGAAAAGAGGATGTTCTTAAGAAGATAAATAAACTAAAGAAAACAAAATCCCCAGGGCCGGATGAAATTTTCCCCTGAGTCTTGGAAGAGTGTAGGGAGCAGATTAGCGGACCCCTCGTAGACTTGTTTACAAAATCATTAGGCACTGGAGTTGTGCCAGACTTGTGGAAGCAGGCAGATGTAGTGCCCATGTTCAATGGGGGAGACGGAGCATCGGCGTCAAATTGCCGGCCGGTCGGTTTGGCGTCAGTGGTGGGGAAGTTTCTTGAATCAATTATAGCAGATAGCATGCGATTGCATCTAGAGAAAAGCAAATTAATCTGCGGCTCTCAACATGGGTTTGCAAAGGGAAAGTCTTGTCTAACTATCTGCTAACGTTTTTTAGGAGAGTCTTCGAGGTAGTGGATAATGACGAAGATTACGATGTTATTTACTTGGACTTTAACAAAGCGTTTGCCAGAGTACCGCATCGGAGGCTTCTGGGAAAAGTTGAGGCCCATGGTATCGAGGGGAAAGTTTTAAATTGGATGGAATCGTGGCTCACCGATAGAACGCAGGGGGTCAGCGTAGATGGTGTTGGGTCTGGGTGGGGCCGTGTAACCAGTGGGGTTCCCCAGGGATCAGTACTGGGCCCACTCTTGTTCATGGTCTGCATAAGCGATTTAGATGCTGGGATCAGCAGTGACATAAGCGAGTTTGCGGATGACACCAGGATGGGGCGGCGGATTATTTTGGGGCGGGATGCAGATGCATTGCAGGAGGATCTAAATAAACTGCAGGGGTGGTCTGAGAAATGGCAAGTGAAGTTCAACACCGGCAAGTGCAGCGTACTTAATATTGGAAGAACAAATACTGTCAATGTATACAGTCTTAACAACATCAGCCTGGAGAGGTCGACTTGTGAGGGAGACCCGGGGGTACTCGTAGGCCTGGACCTGCGGCCTAGAAAACAGTGCGTCAATGTTCGAAATGAGGCAGACAGAGTATTGGGTTTTATATCTGGAAGTGTAAGTAACAAGAGTGCAGAGGTCTTGTTGCAACTATGTCTTGCGCTGGTCAGGCCGCGCCTCGATTGTGCGGTTCAGTTCTGGTGCCCCTATTATAGAATGAATATAGATTTACTGGAGTCGGTGCAGCGAGGGGTGGCGAAGGTGATTCCGGGACTTGGAAACCTTCCATGTCGGGATAGGTTGGGGAAACTTAACTTGCATTCCCTAGAAAGACGAAGAATGCTGGGAGATATGGTAGAAGTATTTAAGTGGGTGAAAGGAGTCAATGGGGGGGATATGGATGAAGTTCTTATGATATCCGAGCAGGATGGGACTCGGAGCAGCGGATTCAAGTTGGATGGGTTTGGGTTTGGGAGGGAGATAGGAAGAGACTGGTTCACGGGTGGGGTGGTGGACGAGTGGAACGAGCTTGGCAGCTTTGTGGTGGGTGCGGGAACTCTGGAAAGTTTCGGAGGGAGGCTGGATAGATTCATGGATGATAGAGAGTGGTAGTAACTCTCGACAGGAACTGCCATGCACAGGCCAACCGGCCTATTGCAGACTCCTTATTTTCTTATGTTCTTATGTTCATAGTCATCACCTACGTTAGTCAGTTTTAGGCCCATCTCACATGACTGACCGACCATCGATGTTCTTTCCGCCCGAGGGTGTTAGTTTTCAATGCGTCTTATTATTTACGCTGGTGGATGTAAGACCAGCTACCTTCACTGTCGCAGCTATGGTCAATTTGGTGTTATTCTTGTTTATAAATGCGTTCTAATCTGTCTTAAGTCTATCCGTCCTGTCTATTGCCATTCCAACTGTCTGTTCATCTGTGTGGTGTTTTACTGTGAGCCCGTCTGTACTCTTTGTGTCGTCAAATCTCTCTGTCTTATCCGTTGTTTGCGTGTGTCTGCCTGTTTGTCTAATGTGAACCAGTCAGTCAGCTGTCTGTCTGTCTGTCTGTCATGTTAGTTGCCATACAGTCTATTTGTGCATGTATGAATCTGTCTATTTTTGTCAACCTCCTGGGTGTTTCACTATCTATATTCACCCTGTGTAGTCATGTCTGTCTGTCTGTATGTATGTGTCTGTTGTCTTTGTCTTTCATAAGTCTGTCTATCTGTCTGCCTTTCTGTGTGTCTTTGAATCTGTCTGTATTATGTCTTTTGTTTGTCCGCTTCTCTTTCTCTCCATTTTTATCTGTACTATCTCTATCTTTATTTATATATCTCTATGTCTCTCCTTTACACTACTCATCATATTTGGCACTTTTTCTTTCTTATTAAATAGGTGATTTTAAAAAACACGTCCCTCCATTCATACCTCCACCTCTCACTATCCCTCTCTCCCATCTCCTTTCCTCTCTCGCCTCTAAAGGATAATAATGATTCTTTCCCTTCTCTTCTCCCTTTCTATCTTCTCCATGCATTTCTGTTATTATCTTTTTATCTCTTCTCCTTTTCCATGTACAGCCAGCCACAGGAATAAGTATACATTGTAGCCTCGCAAGGTCCGAAAATGATCTGGTAACGTTGAAACTGCGCATCCAGACTCATGATGAAACTCAGCTCCCCCCACCTGTTATCTCTAACTATTTTCTGTTTCCCCTTCTTTATTCTTCTATTTACTCATCTTCCTTTCTTTACTAATCCAAACAACATTAAATAAGTAGGCTAAGAGAAAAAGTGGAGGGAGGAGGAGGGAGCCGTACGATAACTGCAATCGTCTGGCCGGCTGACAGCGTGCAGCGACATCTTTTGCCAGCGTAAATAAAATCGTTAATTAATGCCTTCCTAAAGAAACCATCGACATGGGACCAGGTTTGTTCCACTCTTCGAATTTGTTGCGATTTTTCCACCAAGTTTGATGAAAAACGATTGTGCCGTTTCGGCTGCCCAGAACAGACAGACAGACAGACAGACACGCCTAGTCCTATAGTATATTAGATAACAGTAATAACAATGTCAGTTATAACTAACAGTAAAAACATTAATGAAGCAACAACAACAACAGAAACAACAACAACAACAACAACAACAACAACAGAAACAACAACAACAACATTATTGAAGCAACAGCAATTAAACAAAAACAGTATCAACAACACTTGACCATCACCAACCACAATAAAATTAACATGACCTCACTTAACAAAAACAACAATAGCAACAGCATGACTGACATTGACAACAACAACAAAACATACAGACACATACATGTAAACACACACAAATGTATATACAGAAACAAAGAAATGCACACGTATACACGTAAAACACGCGCAAAACATATACTTACTGTCACAACTGTCACACACACACACACACACGTACACGTAACTATATTTATGCACGGCTGTACACATGAATAAATTCAAATAACACAATTCCAGACACACAAACAAATATAAACACACAAACAAATAAACAAATACACACAAACAAACATAAACACACAAACAAATAAACAAAATGAAAGACACACATACACACAAACAAACATGCATATAAACACACACACACACACACACACTACTACTACTACTACTACTACTACTAATTTTTTATTTTTGTTTTGTTTTTACTAACGTGGCCTCCAGCCTCCCCTAATAGCCACACCTTCGCCACCATTTAATTACCTTAATATTAAATATCCTAATACATAAGTAGCTATCCTATCTGTGTTAAATTAGTTGAGCAGCAAATCGATGCGGCATTCAGTGACAGTAGCCTCATAGTCAATATCTGCAGCAGTTGTCGGAGTTGGGGCAGAAGCTCTCGTTCCCCTGAGGCAGAGCAAAGCCGACCGGAGGAGAGAGAAAGACAGTCGACATGTCATCCAGGCTGTAACATAACTTCTGGGCTGCTGCTTCTGTTCGGAGATCAACTCAGCGAGTCTGGCGTAGAAACATCTTCCACTTGGTCCCATCCCACCAGAGGTTGTGAACACTAGAGGAGTGAAGCTGCCTTGATCAACGTTTTGAATTCTCTCCCCATATGCCCTTCTCTTGTCGTTCTCGTTCCTCCTATGTGCAGCATCTAGAGCTAGGTTACGGTGACATGCGGCCATGGGATCAAAAATCCTGATGTCGAAGAAAGCTCGCTGTCCCCGCATCCAGAATCCTCGAGCACTGACGTCCACACGGGCTTCGTTAGATGTGTTTGAAGTCCTACTACTACTACTACTAATGCTACTACTACTTTGGTGTCACTCGGAATTGAGTATGACGATCATCCAGCTATGATAAAATTATATGAGTTATTAAGGATGTCACCTCGGTTGGTGAGCTCTGAGGAGACTAAAGAGGCCGTTACAGGACCGGCAGGATCGTCCTCAGATGTTGCACGTGTGGAGGGCTGCGTCTAGTGCGAGAGGAACGGCGGCAGCGTCTTTCCGGCGTTGGCGCTAGTCTGCCTCGGTATGCAGTCGGGCTAATTCGAAATATTGTCACCTGCTCGTGTGGTGATCCTCCAAGCGTTACGGTGTGGAGTAATCGTCTCCCAGGTGAGGGGGTCAATTTGTCACTTTTTCAGGTTTATCTTAAGACTATCCTTATACCTTTTCAGTTGCCCACCAGCGTTACGTTTACTTTTCGTTAGGTGATAGTAATGTAACTGCTTTGGCAGTCTACTGTCGTCCATACAGGTAACATGGCCAGTCCAGCGTATTTGTTCAAGATAATGGTAGCCTCGATGCTTCTACAGTTGGTGTCAGCAATAATACTGGCATTTGTTCTCCTGTCTTCCCAGCGAACTCGGAGGATGGAACGTAGACTACGTTGGTGAAAGTTTTCAAGTGCCCTGAGGTGCCTCATGTATGTGACCTTGAACTGACTATAACACAGCTTCTCCAACCTCACCCTCCTCCACTCTCATTCTCTTCCACACACACACACACACACACACACACGCTATTCTTTGATGTCTCCCTTTTTAACTAATAGAGTAAAAAAAACAGTGTATACAGGAAGTAACAATAACCATTACAATGATTTGAAACTAAAAAGGGGAGTCAAATATTGTTTCATTAACAATCAAAGTATTGGGAAAAAATATGCAACCTGACACGACGCCAATACTGGAGCACAATTATTGAGGTTTTTACCCATTCTAGTTTTTTCCCTCTATTTCCAGTTTTGAAGAGGAAAATAATAATTCTCTCTCTCTCTCTCTCTTTCTTTCAATTAAATCATCACATCACTAGTTATTCTGTTCTTTGCCATACCACCACCACACTAACCTACACAACCTACCACTACTACTGTTATTACTACAGCAACCACCACCATCACTACCCCACCATCATCACACTACCATTACCATTCCTTCATCACATTATTACAACTACCATTATCAAAATACCAGCAATTCAATATTATTACTTTACCAACATCACTACCATCATCATCAACATCATCAACACCATACCAACACCACTACATCACCACAACATCACAACACCTCACTATCACCACTGTAACATCAAAACCACATGACCACTCCAGAATACCATCACACCACCACACTATCACCACTGTAACATCAGAACCATACCACCACCACTATCACCATCACACCCACCACACCATCACACCACCACCATTATCACACAACCACTATCACCATCACATCACCATTATCACACAGCCACTACCACCATTACACCACCACTATCACCACCACCATACCACCATCATCATCACACCACCACTATCACCATCTCACCACCACCACAACAACAAGAGACGCCCCGCTGTCTGCCACACCAGCATCCCAGTCAGCTTTAAACCCCCAAATTCGTCCACTTGTTGCGGAAAGTCGTGAGAGTAGGATCGATTCAGAGGTCTAGTGTTCTCAGGTGATAGTCCCAGCCACCATATCTGGCAGTGAGATGGGAGAGGGGGAGGGGGGAGAGGAGGAGGGGAAAGGGTAAGAGGAGAGGGGAGAGGAGGAGGAGGGTAAAAAGGGGAGAGAGGAGGAGAGGGGAGAGAAGAGTGAGAGCAGGCTGGTAAGAGGGAGACAGGGTAAGAGGAGAAAGAAGATAGGATAGGGAGTGTAAAGGAGAGAGGAGAGGTATGAGGGTGGGACAGGTCAGTGAGGGAAAAACACCAGGTGAGATGGAAGAAAGGGGAAGAGAAAGGAAATGAAGGAGGGAGGGAAGAGAGTGGCGGGAGGAAGGATTATAGGGGAAGGACGGAGTAGGAAGAGAAAGGTAGGAGGAAGTCAAAGAGGAAGAAAGACTGTAAGGTGTGAGGTGAAGGAAGAGGGATGAGGAAGAAGTGGTGAGAGACACAGGGTGAAGACTCAAAGGAGAAGTTGAAGAGGGTGGAGGACGGTAAGGGTGGAAGAGGGTGATGGTGCAGGAGGGTGAGGGTGGGGGAGGTTAAGGGTGGAGGACGGTAAGGCTGGAGGAAGGTGAGGGTGGAGGATAGTGATGGTGGAGGAGGATGAGGGTGAAGGAGGGTGAGGGTCGAGGAGGGTGAGGATGGAAGGGCGAGGGTGGAGGAGGAAGATGGTAGAGGAGGTTAAGGGTGGAGGACGGTATGGGTGGAAGAGGGTGAGGGGTGGAGGTGATGGTGGAGAGAGTTGCAGATGGAGGAGAGTGATGGTGGAGGAGAGTGATGGTGGAGGAGGGTGAGGTGGAGGAGAGTGATGGTGGAGGAGGGGTGAGGTGGAGGAGGTGAGGATGGGAGGTGAAGGTGGGAGGAGGTGAGGTGGAGGAGAGTGATGGTGGAGGTGGTGGTGGAGGAGGGTGAGGTGGAGGAGAGTGATGGTGTGGGAGGGCGGAGGGTGATGGTGGAGGAGTGATGGTGGAGGGTGGGGGAGGAGGATCGGGGAGGGTGAGATGGAGGGCGGGGAGTGGAGGAGGAAGATGGTAGGAGGTTAGAGGTGGAGGACAGTATGGGTGGAAGAGGTGAGGGTGGAGGTGATGAGCTGGTGGGAGGAGGTGAGGGGTGGGAGGAGGTGATGGTGGAGGAGGTTGCGAGTGGAGGAGAGTGATGGTGAAGTGATGGTGGAGGAGGTGAGGTGGAGGTGATGGTGGAGGTGATGGTGGAGGGAGGGTGAGGGTGGAGAGTGATGGTGGAGGGAGGGTGAGGGGGTGAATGGTGGAGGGAGGGTGAGGGTGGAGGAGAGTGATGGTGGAGAGTTTGCAGGTGGAGAGTGATGGTGAAGGAGGTGAGGGGTGGAGGAGGGGTGAGGGGGTGGAGGAGGTGATGTGATGGTGGAGGAGAGGTGAGGTGGAGGAGGTGCAGAGGAGGGTGGTGGAGGTGGTGGAGGAGGTGAGGGAGGAGATGGAAGGGGGAGGAAGTGATGGTGGAGGGAGGTGAGGGTGGAGGAGGTGATGGTGGAGTAGTGGGGGGGAGGGGTGATGAGGGTGGAGGAGAGGAAGGGCAGATGGAGGAGAGAGTGATGGTGGAGGAGGTGATGGTGGAGGAGGGTGAGGGAGTGGAGGAGGTGATGGTGGAGGAGGGTGAGGGGTGGAGGAGGGGTGAGGGTAGAAGGAGGGTGCAGAGATGGGGTGGAGGAGGGTTGGGTGGAGGAGGTGATGGTGGAGGAGAGGTGATGGGTGGAGGGAGGTGTGATGGTGGAGAGGAGGGGAGTGATGGTGGAGGAGGTGAGGTGGAGGAGGTGATGGTGGAGGATGATTGTGAGGGGCGGAGGTGATGGTGGAGAGTGATGGTGGAGGAGGGAGAGGTCAGGGAGGTGATGATGGAAGGGCGAGGGTGGAGGAGGAAGATGGTAGAGTGGGTTAGGGTGGAGGGACGGTATGGGTGGAAGGGTGGGGGGTGGAGGCAGTGGGTGGAGGAGGGGGTGGGGGTGGAGAGTGATGGTGGAGGAGGGGCAGGGGGAGAGTGATGGTGGAGAGTGATGGTGGAGGAGGGTGAGGGTGGAGGAGGTGATGGTGGAGGAGAGTGGATGGAGGAGGTGAGGGTGGGGAGAGGAGGTGGAGGAGGTGGAGGGAGAGGATGGTGGGAGGAGTGAGGTGGAGGAGTGATGAGGTGGAGGAGAGTGATGGTGGAGGAGAGTGATGGTGGAGGTGAGGAGGGTGAGGGGTGGAGGAGAGTGGGTGGAGGAGGTTGCAGGTGGAGGAGGAGTGATGGTGAAGGAGGGTGAGGGGTGGAGGAGGGAGGTGAAGGGTGGGAGGAGGAGAGGTGGGGAGGAGAGAGAGGCATGGAGGGAGGGTGAGGGGTGGAGGGGAGGTTGCAGGTGGAGGAGAGTGGAGTGGAAGGGAGGGTGTGAGGGGTGGAGGAGAGAGTGATGGGTGGAGGAGGGTGGTGGTGGGGAGGGTGGGGTGGAGGTGATGGTGGAGGAGAGTGGAGGAGATGGTGGAGGGGTGATGGTGGAGGTGAGGGTGGAGGTGGTGGTGGAGGAGGAGGGATGATGGAGAAGGAGGGATGAGGTGGAGAGTGGGAGTGGAGGAAGATGAGAGGTGGGTGGGGGAGAGTGATGGTGGAGGGAGGGTGAGGGGTGGAGGAGGGTGAGGGGTGGAGGAGAGTGATGGTGGGAGGGGTGAGGAGTGGAGGGAGAGTGATGTGGAGGAGGTGAGGGGAGGAGAGTTGGGTGGAGGTGGAGGAGGGATGGTGGAGGAGGGGGGTGGAGGAGGGAGGGTGATGGTGGAGGAGGGGGGAGGGGTGTGGATGGGAGGGGGAGGGGTGGAGGGAGGTTAGAGGGAGGACAGAGGGGGGGAGGGAGATGGAGGAGGTGGAGGGGGTGGAGGAGGAGGATGGGAGGTGAGGGACACTGAGAGGAGGAGGAGGTGGGAGGAGGTGAGGAGGAGTAGGATGGAGGAGGTGGAGGGAGGGAGTAATGGTGGAGAGTGATGGTGAAGGAGTGATGGGTGAGGTGAGGAGGGAGATGAGGGTGGAGAGGTGATGGTGGAGGGAGGAAGGGGGAGGAAAGAGTGATGCTGGAGGAGGGTGGGTGGAGGAGAGGATGGTGGGAGGGTGAGGGTGGAGGAGGGTGAGGGGTGGAGGAGGGTGAGGGTGGAGGAGAGAGTGATGGTGGTGGAGGTGAGGGTGGAAGAGGGTGAGGGTGGAGGAGGTGGGGTGGAGGAGGTTAAGGGTGGGAGGGACAGTGAGGGGAGGAGGAGGAGGTGGAGGAGGGTGGAGGAGGGAGGAGAGTGATGGTGGAGGTGAGATGAGGGTGGAGGAGGTGAGGGTCGAGGAGGGTGAGGATGGAAGGGCCGAGGGGAGGAGGAGGGAAGATGGTAGAGGGAGGTTGGGGTGGGAGGACGATATGGAGTGGAGGAGGGTGAGGTGGAGGAGGCAGATGGGTGGAGGAGGGTGGAGGAGGTGGGGGTGGTGGAGGGTGAGGAGGAGGGAAGGGTGGAGGAGGGTGGGAATTGGAAGGGTGGGGGGTGGAGGAGAGTGATGGTGGAGGAGAGTGATGGTGAAGGAGGTGAGGGTGGAGGAGAGTGATGGTGGAGGAGAGATGGGTGGAAGTGATGATGCTGGAGGAGGATGTGGGTGGAGGAGAGTGATAGTGGAGGGGGGTGAGGGTGGAGGAGGTGAGGGGTGCAGGAGGGTGAGGGTGGAGGAGAGTGATGGTGGTGGAGAGTGAGGGGGGGAAGAGGGGTGAGGGTGGAGGAGGGTGAGGGTGGAGGGGGTTAGGGTGGAGGACAGTAAGCAGGGGAGGAGGTGAGGTGGAGGAGAGTGATGGTGGAGGAGGTGGAGGTGGAGGAGGTGAGGTCGAGGAGGGGTGAGGATGGAGGGGCGAGGTGGAGGAGGAAGATGGTACAGAGGAGGTTAAGGGTGGAGGACGATGGGTGGAGGAGGGGTGAGGGGGGAGGAGAGTGATGGTGGAGGAGGTGAGGTTGGAGGAGGGGAGGGGTGGAGGAGGGTGAGGTGGAGAGGAGAGTGGAGGGTGGGGAGGAGGTGGGGAAGAGGGGTGGAGAGGGTGGGGTGGAGGAGAGGAGGGTGAAGGGGTGATGGTGGAGGACCCAGTGAAGGCGTGGGGAGGGGGTGGGGGTGGAGGAGAGTGGGTGGAGGGTGAGGGGTGGAGGGGGAGGGGTGGAGGAGGGTGAGGGTGGAGAGGAGGTTAGAGAGGGAGGGTGGAGGGAGGTGAGGGGTGAGGAGGTGGTGAGGAGGTGGGAGGTGGAGGAGGTGTGAGGGTGGAGGAGGTGAGGATGGAGAGGTTAAGGGGTGAGGTGGATGAGGTGAAGGTGGGAAGAGGTGAGGTGGGAGGAGGTGAGGTGGAGGAGGGTGGGGGGATGAGGAGGAGGTGGAGAGAGTGAGGAGGAGGAGGGTGGAGGGTGGAGGAGGGTGGGGGTGGAGGAAGTGGTGGGAGGTGAGGGGTGGAGGAGGGTGGAGGTGAGGTGGAGGAGGGGGTGGGGAGGGTGGAGTGGAAGGGTGGGGATGGAGGGTGAGGGTGGAGGAGGATGTGAGGGGAGAAGGGTGAGGGTGGAGCTGGGTGAGGGTGGGGAGAAGCTATGTTATAGTCATGTGGTAACATCCAGCTGTGCCTAGAGTCAGGTCAGGGCACTTCCAGCTGTATTTAGAATCAGGTCAGGGCCACTTCCAGCTATGTTAAGAAGCAAGTCAGGGCCACTTTCAGCTCTCAGAGAGTCAGGTCAGGGCCACTTCCAGCTGTGTGAGAGTTAGGTCAGGGCCACTTCCAGCTGTATGTTAGAGTCCACTTCAGCTGTGTTAGCCTGAGTCAGGGCTTTCAGCTGTGTTGAAGTCAGTCAGGTACTTTCAAGTCAGGGCCACTTTCAGCTCTGTTAGAGTCAGGTCAGGGACATTTCCAGCTGTGTGAGAGTTATGTCAGTGCCACTACCAGCTGTGTTAGAGTCAGCTCAGGGCTACTGCCAGCTGTGTTAGAGTCAGGTCAGGGCCACTGCCAGCTGTGTTAGAGTCAGGTCAGGGCCACTGCCAGCTGTGTTAGAGTCAGAACCCTGAAAACGAGAAAATTTACAGCGATGCAGTGACTAATCTCCCCGAGTCAGGTCAGGAGCCTCGAGTTTTGTTCCCGTGATTTACTTGAACCAATCACCGGGCACAGCTGTATCACCTATCGTATTTTAGATTTATTTACGAAACCAACCTCAACCAATCACTGGTGAGAGACTCCATGACGTTTGTTTCAGTGTTGTTCTTCAGCCAATCACATAGCAAGACACAACTATACAATAACACCATCACTGTCTTCATCATCGTAACTCTCTCTGTAGCGGTGCAAAGTCTTGTCACTTGTTCGTATCACAGTTAAGTG
>NW_024716703.1:11830905-11840905 GCF_018991925.1 Homarus americanus
AGTCTTTCTTTTCAGGGACAAACAAACAGACCGGCTGACAGAGTCCGTGTGTGTTATTTCTGGTGATGTTTCCGTGGATTCAAGTTTATATCATTACTTTATGAAAGATATTTGCATGATGATATTTTTCTCTTAAATTATTATCTGGTTATTATTAAAGAAGTGAACAAACAATGTTTTTATAAGAGTAGAAAACATCACGGGAGTAAAAATAAAAGCGCGGCTATTACGCTTTAAATATAATCTTATTGTCATCTAAAAGGCACTCGGCCAGATTCATTATATTCATATGATTTTTTTATATATATAATTAAGATCCCCGCCACTTTTTATAATTTTTCTTCTTTAAAATGACTAATGACTTTATTTAACTCAACATAAAGCACCTTAGTTTTGTATAATAACTTTCACCTAACTGCTGTACTACTGACTAAGAACACGAACGCGAGAGAGAGAGAGAGAGAGAGAGAGAGAGAATATATATACGTTTCATGTGGGAATGACAGACAGACAACCAGAGTAAATATTTATATCGGACCGTCAGATTTAAAGACGGGATTCGTGTCGGAAAAACAGACACAGAAACGGTTCGTGACGGACAGACAGCCAGACACACTTGCTTCAAGATAACAACTGAACATAAGAACATAAGAAAATAAGGAGTCTGCAATAGGCCGGTTGGCCTGTGCATGGCAGCTCCTGTCGAGAGTTACTACCACTCTCTATCATCCATGAATCTATCTAGCCTCCTTTTGAAACTTTCCAGAGTTCCCGCACTTACTACAAAGTTGCTAAGCTTGTTCCACTCGTCCACCACCCTATTTGTGAACCAGTTTCTTCCTATCTCCCTCCTAAACCTAAACTTATCCAACTTGAATCCGTTGCTCCGAGTCCTATCCTGCTCGGATATTATAAGAACTTTATCTATATCCCCTTTATTGATTCCTTTCACCCACTTAAATACTTCTATCATATCTCCCCGCACTCTTCGTCTTTCTAGGGAATGCAAGTTAAGTTTCTTTAACCTATCCTGATATGGAAGGTTTCTAAGTCCCGGAATCATTTTTGTCATTCTTCGCTGCACCGACTCTAGTGAATTTATATCCATTCTATAATAGGGGCACCAGAACTGAACCGCATAATCGAGGTGCGGCCTAACTAGCGCAAGATATAGTTGCAATAAGACCTCTGCACTCTTGTTACTTACACTTCTAGATATAAAACCCAATACTCTGTTTGCCTTATTTCGAACATTAAAGCACTGTTTTCTAGGCCGTAGGTCCGGGCTTACAAGTACCCCTAGGTCTCTTTCACAAGTCGACTTCTCTAGGTTGATGTTGTTAAGGCTGTATACATTATAAGTGTTTGTTCTTCCAATATTAAGTACGCTGCACTTGCTGGTGTTGAATTTCATTTGCCATTTTTCAGACCACCCCTGCAGTTTATTTAGATCCTCCTGTAATGCATTTGCAATCTGCCCTGAATTAATTTGCCGCCCAATTTTGGTGTCATCAGCAAACTTGCTTATGTCACTGCTGATCCCAGTATCGAGATCGTTTATGTAGATTATGAACAAGAGTGGGCCCAGTACTGACCCCTGGGGAACCCCACTGGTTACACGGCCCCACTCAGATTTAACACCATCTACGCTGACCCTCTGCGTTCTATCGGTGAGCCATGATTTTATCCAATTTAAAACTTTCCCCTCGATACCATGAGCCTTAATTTTTCTCAGAAGCCTCTGATGCGGTACTCTGCATAAAGACCAGCTTATCGGAAGCTTCACTGGCGACATGACGGTAAGTATTGTTTCTGTCTCAAAACAGCGCAATGGTTACAGAAATTACCTTTGTTGAATTGAATTGAATTGAAACAATTTATTTAGCCAGAAAAATACAGATACAGAGTGGATAATAATAACAATATTAACATGGCTGAGCCAGTTGAGAACCAGAGCTCTCTTTGAGGCACCTGATATATACTATACATTTATCTCAAGGAAGTATTATGTAACATTTAGTATCATCTGGAATAGTACAATAGCATGGTGGTAATAAGTACATCTCATAATGTTACCACAGTTATCACTTCAATATATATTTATTTTATTATTTATTATATTTATTTTTTATTTATTTATTTATTTATTTTTTATACATATATATATATATATATATATATATATATATATATATATATATATATATATATATATATATATATATATATATATATATATATATATATATATATATATATATATTTACACACACACATACATACACATACACATATACATATAAATTACAGTGGAATTGAAAACAAAGTATAAGTATAATGGGGGAGCAGTACAACCTGGGTTGTGCAGAAATAAGGTTGAACAAGAGGACAGAGCTGTCAGGATAATGTCTAGTTGGCAATTGTGTTTATTACAATGGCAATTACTTATTTATTTACATGATAATTTCTGATGAAACGGTTTTGATGGTACAATAAAAGCAGGTACTGTAAATATAATAAGTGTTACAAGAAATATTAATACTTAGACAATAGATATTTTTTTAGAGATGATTTAAAGGAAGGGAGCGTAGTCTTTGCTTGGATGTGTGGGGGTAAGTTGTTCCACACCTTCACACCATGATATTTTATGGAGGTTTGGGATTGAGAGGAGCGCATAGGGGTGGTCTTAGTAGCTCTGGTTGCCTAAAGTTGTATCTCTGATTATTCCGGAATTTGAAATAATTATTCTCAAGCAAGTGATTGATAGATTTGTAAACAAAGAGGGCACAGCAGTAAGTGTTAATATCCTTGAATTTTAAAAATTTCAATATAGCAAATTTTTCGTTTGTGTGATCTGTTTTTTCAAGTAGGTCATTGTCCGTACAACTCTTTTTTGTGCAGTAACCAGAGATTGTGTTTTTGAAGAGTCAGAGGCCCCCCATAGTGTGTGACAGTGTATCAGGTGTTCGTAAACAAGATCTTGACAGATTTCTTTCATTGCTGTGAGAGTGAGTGACTGTCGAGTGTGGTACATGATACCCCACTGTTTATTGAATTTACTGTGAATGGCTTGTATGTGGTTTCTCCAGTTAAGTTTCTCATCAAAAATAACTCTGAGGAATTTAGTATTTTGTTCGCGTTTGAGGACTGTATTACCAAGGTACAGGGGGTCCAAGTCTGGGGGGTAAGTTTTTCCTTCTGTGAAAGATCGTGTAGTGGGTTTTCTCAAGGTTTAATGTTAGTTTATTACGTATACCCAGGTCCTGACTTAAGTCAATTCAGTGTTCATAGTTCTCTTCAAGGAATGGAGGTCTGAGTTGCTGGCATAGAGATTACTATCGTCTGCAAATAAGTTGTATTTTATGAGTGAGCTGGCGTGGACTATGTCGTTTATGTACAACAAAAACAGTACTGAACCGAGAATGGAACCTTGGGGAACGCCATACAAGATTGGCGAGGAATCAGATTGGTGGTTATTATAGCAGACATACTGCATCCTGTTGGACAGATATGAGGTAAACCAATTGTGGGACAGGCCCCTAACGCCGTAATGTTCAAGCTTTGAAAGGAGGATGGTATGGTCGACAGTATCGTAGGCTTTAGAGAGGTCCAAGAATATACCGACTGTGAACTGACTGTCATCAAAGGAATTTAAGATGTCATTAGTAAAGGATAGCAAAGCATTCTCAGTCGACCTTTTTTCTAGCTCTAAATCCAAACTGGGAGTCTGTAAAGATGTTATTGGCATTACAGAAGGAATTTAGTCTATTACATGCTAGCTTTTCCAGTATCTTACTCAAGGCTGGGAGACTGATATGGGGCGGTAATTCTTAGAGACCTTTGTCCCCAGATTTTTTGTAGAATTAATTATCAATATGTTGCGTGATGGTATTCTGAAATTATATTGTGTAATTGTTATGTAATTATGTTAATACTTAGTTATATTATTATTATTATTATTATTATTATTATTATTATTATTATTATTATTATTATTATTATTATTATTATTATTATTATTATTATTATTATTATTATTATTATTCCGTTTTGGTGTTAAAATATTTAGTTTTTATTATATTACGTCAATACACCTTGTTATCGTGTTATGTTCCTATATCACTTTATCATATTATTATTCTCTCCTTTTTAATTCTCTTCTTATACATTGTTCATATTTCTTGTCATATGCTTTCTTGATCTTTCTAATGGTCAATACTTTTGTTGATAATGAAAATCCAAAACAAACACAAGGTGACTTTGTCTCTTACCTGCCAAGATTTATCAGTTTGGAGTCTGTCTCTTTTAACCATTTGTCTGTCTATTGCCTTGTTCTTGACTCTTAAGATATCTCAAGTCTCAGATCCTTAACTGTTTGTTTTGGAACACTTCAAAGCCTGAGTGTTCAACCCTAACTGTTTTCATTTCGTCCGGTCTCCATCTTACTTTGTCTCCATCCCTGAACGTTTTCATAATCTTACTTGGTCTCCATCCCTGAACGTTTTCATCTTACTCGGTTTCCATCCCTGAACGTTTCCTCCATCTTACTTGGTCTCCATCCCTAAACGCTTTCATCATCTTACTTGGTCTCCATCTCTAAATGCTTTCATCATCTTACTTGGTCTCCATCTCTAAACGTTTTCATCATCTTACTTGGTCTCCATCTCTAAACGTTTTCATCATCTTACTTGGTCTCCATCTCGGTCTCCATCCTGGTTTCGTTTTCCATCTTACTTTGTCTCTCGGGTTTCCATCCCTGAACGTTTCCTCCATCTTACTTGGTCTCCATCCCTAAACGCTTTCATCATCTTACTTGGTCTCCATCTCTAAATGCTTTCATCATCTTACTTGGTCTCCATCTCTAAACGTTTTCATCATCTTACTTGGTCTCCATCTCTAAACGTTTTCATCATCTTACTTGGTCTCCATCTCTAAACGTTTTCATCATCTTACTTGGTCTCCATCTCTAAACGTTTTCATCATCTAACTCTTCATTAAGCCTGAGAAAAGTGATAGTATCTGGGTCAACAAAGCAACAAGAGTACAGACAGTTTGGTCGTTCCGGATGAAGTTAATTAAGGATTTGAGAGCTGAAAGAACCACTCATGAATGCTGAAGCTGTCCATGAACCATTAAGGTCATTATCAGTCTGTGTGTGTGTGTGTGTGTGTAAAGAAAACACTTACACTCCATCAGTGAGCCACAAGAATACAGGAGTTGTTAATATATATATCCCCAATACACCTTAACTTTATCACGCTGACTCGTCATCATCGAGACTCGTCAAAACAAGGTAAAGCCTTATACATAAGTCTTATACATAATGGGGAGTCTTATTAAATCACCCCCATAGACCCGTGAAGTTGTTTTATTCTTGTGGATGACCTTGACCTATGAACTAAGTGTGGTGCTGATAACCAGTGTTGAAATACAAGTTTATGAATTATAATTAAGTATTTTGACAAAGAAATTTCTAAAGTATTCTTGTGATTAATTCTTTTATTTTATCAAAAGTTTAAGTCATAAAGGTTGCTGATTTTTGTTTTATTGAAGTTGTGATATATTTTTTAATTCCCATATAGATCTATGTAAATATACTAAAGCAACTTTATCTAGCGTGTTAAGTACTGTCTGCCTCTGATGACCCAGTGCTGGAAATTTGGGGAAAATGGTTCCTTTTTGAGTGAGTTCTTGCTAAATCTGAGCCACGTGGAAACTCTTAAAGTTTTTTTAGACTTATGAAAAGGTTCAAATTTAATATACAAAAGATTTTGGGGTTAACATAAGAACATAAGAATGGAGGAAACTGCAGCGGTCCTATTGGCCCATACTGGGCAGTCTCATTCACAACCAACCTCTATTGCTCATATATCCATCCAACCTACAGTATATTTAAAGCTATTCAGCGTAATAGAGTTAATGATGATCTTTGGTAACTTGTTCCACTCATCCTCTACTCTATTTCCAAACAAATGTTTACCTATCTCGCGCCGAAATCTAAATTTGTTTAATTTAAAACCATCGCTGCGAGTTCGCTCCTGGGAGTGCAAATTAAGATGCTTTAACCTGTCTGTGCTCAAGGTGATAAATCTTGTTATTCTCCTCTGATTTTTTTCTTGGGCTTCTATATCCATTCTGTTGTACGGTGACCAGAACTGAACTGCGTAATCCAAGTGAGGTCTCACAAGCGCAAGATATAGTTTTAGGATAACCTCGCTTGTCTTGTAACTAACACTCCTTTGTATGAACCCAAGTACTTTGTTAGCCTTGTTTCGAGCAAATATACATTGCTGACTTGGCTTAAGATTCCTACTTATCATTACTCCTAAATCTTTTTTACAGTTGAATTTCTCTATAACAACGTTGTTCATCTGATATCTGGTTTCTTTGTTTAAATCTCCTAGACTAAGTACATTACATTTGTCCACATTAAATTTCATCTACCATTTTTCAGACCATGCGAAATTTTTTTTAGATCTTCCTGTAATTTTACGGAGTCCTAAGTGAGCCCTATTTTAGCGTCATCAGCAATTTACTTATGTTGCTGTCTACGCCAATATATATGTCGTTTATGTATATAATGGTCCAAGTATTAAGCCTTGGGGTATTCCACTAGTGACGTTACCTCAATTGGATTTAGTGCCTAATGCTTACTCGTTGTTTTGTGTCTCGTAACCACGCCCTAATCCATTTTAGAATATCTCCTGCAATTCTATGAGCCTCTAATTTCCGTATTAGTCTTTCGTGGGGGACTCTTTCGAAAGCTTAACTAAACTCTAGGTATATAACATCATAATCGTGCCTGTCATCCACTGATTCGAAAACAATTGAAAAGAATGTTAATAGATTAGTCAACATGAACGCCCACTTGTGAAACCATGTTGGGAATCATTGATCAACTTGTGCTTCTCCAAGTGATTTCGAATAGTTTGAAATTATTGCTTCCAGCAATTTGCCTACAATTGATGTTAAACTGATTGGACGGTAGTTAGAGGATAGTGATCTATCTCCCTTCTTGAAAATCGGTATCACATTCGCTGTCCACGAGGATTCTGGTACTATACCCGTTTTTAATGACATGTTAAGCTAATTTGCTAAGGGCATACTAACCTCTTCCTTATATTCCTTTAATACTCTGGTAAATATCCCATCGGGACCTGGTGACTTATTAGGCTTTAGCTTGTCTATTTCATTACTAACTTCGTTACTGGTTACTACTTAATCTATTTCCTTCACTATCTCTATATATACTGTAGTCGGCAGCCCGGGTTCATATTTAAATTTTCGGTGGTGAAAACTGCTGAAAATATCTGTTCAGATTATTGTTCATTTCTTCTTCGTTATCAGTTAGCTCGCCGATATCTGACAGTATTGGTCCAATCTTGTCTCGTGTTTTACTTTGATAAATTTGGAAGAATCCCTTGGGGTTTGACTTCGCCTCCCTTGCTACCTTCAGTTCATCATTCCTCTTCGCTTTTCTTATCTCGGTCTTAACCCTACTGGCCAATACCTTATAGGTTGAGAAAACCTCATTAGTAATAAGGTTTTCTCTATTGCCCTGGGTGTGTTCAGCTATATGTTGACTTTAAAAACAGTCCTGAACTGTTTCAAGAAAATCCTCTGATTCTAAGTTTCCATTAAGGTTGGTCCAATCTATTTAATTAAAGTTTAAGTTGCCTACTATACAGACTTTGCTATGTCTGGATGCCCTGCACATTTCATCGCAAATAAGTCGCTCATTAACTCTATCAATATTAAGAGGTCGATATATAACTCCTATGATTAATTTTTCCCTTCCATCGTGTAATTCTATCCAAATTGTTCTGTATTCAGTTCAGTTTTTATTTCCTTATTGATTTTACGCTTCAGATTATCCCTGACATACATTGCTACCCCACCTTCTTTCTTTATTTGCCTATCAGTATGGAATAATTTGTAACCTTTAATTTGGTATTCGACAGGTAACTCACGTGAGTTTAAGTTTATCCATGTTTCGGTGAATGCTATTATATCGATTTTTTGGGGTACATACCAACTCCCTGAATTCATCTATTTTGTTTTTCCAACTTCTACTGTTTGTGTAGTAGACATTTAAGTTGGTCGTGATTTGAGTCCTATCTATGTCGCATTTAAGTTTTAACTCCCTACCTTATTTAGTTTTGCCATCATTCCTAGCACTATTTCTCTGTAACATTTTTTTTGACCAGCTCCCATTGCAGTCTCCTCAATCCCCAATCTTACATGTTCCTCTAACAGTTCAAAGACTTCAACATCTTTTGAACTGCCTTCTCGAGAGAGTTAGCCATGGTTGCCACCCCATCCCCCATCACTAGCATAAAGGTCCCCTCTGTCGTAAAATTTGTCCCAGCTGTCAATGAATAAGACTGATATTGACTTGCAATATCTGTCAAGACACCAACTGCCCTTGACAACCATTCATTGCCAACTCTCTTTCTAGGCAGAACACCACATATGATAGGAATCCCTCCTTTCACCCTAATACGTTCTATAGCTGTCTTCAAATTATCAAGAAGCTCTGCACTCCTACACCGGCCAATATCATTGCCTCCTGCACTGAGGCATATAATGGGTTTGTTCCCATTACCAGACAAGATATTGTCCATTCTGTCAACTACATCCCCCAACCCAGCTCCTGGCAAACACACCCTCGTCCTAGTTTTATTTTTAGCACAAAGGGCTCTATCTAGGTACCTTACCTTGGAATCACCAACAATTAAGGTTTTCGTACCTTCCTTTTCAGCCTTGTCCCTGACTATGTTAACGTCCAGTTCGTCTATGAAAGAGCTAAAAGAGTTAGTACACTTAGCTGATGTCGTTTCCTTGGTGTCTTTCTCACCACCAGTTTGGTCGTTCCTCTCCTCACAACCCTCCATTCGCCTGTTTCTTCGTCAGACACGAGATTTCCTTGTCTCGTGTCTTCCTCCTTCATCCTCGCAATCACTTCCTCGGAAGGGCACAGCCCTGCTCTCAACTAACACTAGCCATTACTGACAATTAATCCCCGAGAGCTAAATCGGACGTGACCTTTCCTCTAGCAAGGTCAGAATTGTGACACTTTTGTTCTTAATTCTAAATCTTAATCACCATGTTCCTTCCCTCAGCTTCGAGGTAGGGCAGAACCTGAACGGTTGCCTGCCACCGTGACATATTGTTTTTATTATTATCACCTGAGTCTCCACAAGCTCAAGGATGTTAGGGGGGGAGAGTTGTAAAGCAATTCACACTGGAACTGACCGATGGTTGATGTACACTGACCAGAAACAACACTAGTGTATGAATAAAGCACATGTAACACTGATAAAAATGGAGCCTTAAAAAGTTCACTAATAAAAAAGATTGCTGTAATTTTTTAATTTGTTTATTTTATTTTTATTTGTTTTTTGGGGGGATACTAACGTCAACTGGTGAAGAGGGGAGGTGCTCCCTGTCCACCCTCCTCCTCCCAAATAAAACCTCCACTGTGTTGTCCTGTTTTGTGGGACACGGGAGGCCAGTACTAAGTGATCCATTATTTTTCTTGCTTCCGCTTTTTAACTAAAACTTAGAACTAAGATATCAGTTTTGTCGTCTGTCTTCATGACAGCCCTCAGAGTGTGTAGTGTCGAGAATGTTTATTCAGAAGCTCTAGAATTTGTAGAATATCAGGAAGTAAAATTTCCGTGGTGGTTTGTCAAGCAGGTACAGTACATTTTATGCCTTAGAAAGATTTTTATCCTCTTGAAGATCGTCTTACAGCAAGAAAAGTCCTTTATGATCACCCATCACAGAAACCTGGTAACAACTCACATCATTATGTCATGAAAGGGAAGTACAAACAGCATTCATATATTCAACAAGAATAAAAATCGCCTCCCTTGTCATGGTATAACGCCGTGGAATATATGTGTGTAGGGCTTTACAGTACAATACACTCATTACCTTAACATTTAGTCTTGCATAGATCTTGATATTAAGGAAGACAAATGTGCTAACAATTTAG
>NW_024716703.1:11843405-11870905 GCF_018991925.1 Homarus americanus
CTCTCTCTCTCTCTCTCTTTCTCTCTCTCTCTCACTCTACTTAACCGCCTCCAAGATGATCAACCTGTACAATAAACTTTTAACAAAAGAATCAAAGTCTTCAAGATGTCTCGGAGTATTTAGGAATTCTTTATAACGAGACCTTAATATTGTAGAGGGGCAGCAGAGGTGTACCGGGTGCCGGTGGTCAGGTTCCCTCTAATTATATCTGGTCAATTCCTGGGGATAAAACCTGATCTATGAACTGCCTTGATTAAATATTGTCTAACTTAACCTAACATAACTTAACCTAACAAAACATATTGTTACCTAACCTAACCTAGCAAGGCATAATTTAATGTAACCTAACAAAACAGTCAAACCTAACCTAACCTAACCTAGGCTAGTACCTCTCCATGCAACATTTGGCCAGGGGTTGCAATGAGTCTCATAAGATTACATGTTCTTCATATTCAGGAATATCATCAGGTTGTGGAAGTCGAATACATATTGTTTTATTTTTTAAATTCTTTGTGATTTTTGACGACATATGATGGTAAGACTGATATGTATTTTATCTGTTTATAAGAAATACAGGCAACATTGTTCGCCAGTATAATATTACCTTGTATCTTATATATCGTGAGAAAACGCCAAGAGGATATTACTAGCCACTGACACTACTTAATGTATAATAAAAAAAAGGGAAAATATGCACATAAAAGTTATGGGGTATAGAGCACCGGACAGAGACGTGGCAGAAAATGTTAAAGAGAAGACTGAAAATCGCGCCGGCTAAGAGCTTTTCATTTAATTTTTTCTTGTTTTCACGTGGAGATCTCGGTAGGTTTTTGGTGTAGGAAACGTCATTTTTGGACCACGTAAAAGCCGTCGGCAACCATATCGAATTTTTGTATACCAAATTGTTCCTCACAATTTTCAGGTTTTCCAGCACTAATATATATATATATATATATATATATATATATATATATATATATATATATATATATATATATATATATATATATATATATATATATATATATATATATATATATATATATATATATATAAGAAAATAAGGAGTCTGTAATAGGCCTGTTGGCCTGTGCATGGCAGCTCCTGTCGAGAGTTACTACCGCTCTCTATCATCCATGAATCTATGTAGCCTCCTTTTGAAACTTTCCAGAGTTCCCGCACTTACTACAAAGTTGCTAAGCTTGTTCCACTCGTCCACCACCCTATTTGTGAACCAGTTCCTTCCCATCTCCCTCCTAAACCTAAACTTAAATCCGTTGCTACGAGGTCACTATCCTGCTCGGATATTATAAGAACTTTTTATATTTATTCTTTATTGATTCCTTTCACCCACTTAAATACTTCTATTATATCTCCCAGCACTCTTCGTCTTTCTAGGGAATGTAAGTTTAATTTCTTTAATCTATCTTGATAGGGAAGGTTTCTAAGTTCCGGAATCATTTTCGTCATTATTCTCTGCACCGACTCCAGTGAATTGATATCTAATATATTATAGGACTAGACATGTGTCTGTCTGTCTGTCTGTCTGTTCTGGGCAGCGTGAGAAACGGCACAATCGTTTTTCATCAAACTTGGTGGAAAAATCGCAAAAAATTCGTAGAGTGGACCAAACCTGGTCCCATGTCGATGGCTTCTCTTGGAAGGCATTAATTAACCATTTTATTTACGATGGAAAAAAATGCAAGTCTACGGACTTGGCGCACCCTAATTAACCATGCAAATCTACAGACTTGGCGCACCCTCATTCGCTGTACGCTAGCCAAGCACGAGCGTTCAAACTTTCACCCGTTCACGAAGAGCCGATCCTTGTCCCGCCAATATAATACTCCTGTCTTACTTCGAACATTAACTCACTGTTTTCTAGGCCGTAGGTCCGGACTTACAAGTACCCCTAAGTTTCTTTTACAAGTCGACTTCTCTAAGTTGATGTTGTTAAGTCTGTATACATTGCCAGTATTTGTTCTTCCAATATTAAGTACGTTGCTCTTGCTGGTGTTGAATTTTAATTGCCTTTTTCTGACCACTCCTGCAGTATATTTAAATCCTCTTGTAGTGCATTTGCATCCTGCCCTGAATTAATCTGCCGCCCTATTTTGGTGTCATCCCCAAACTTGCTTATGTCACTGCTGATCCCAGTATCTCGATCGTTTATGTAGATTACGAACAAGAGTGGGCCCAATACTGACCCCTGGGGAACCCCTATTTACACAGCCCCACTCAGATTTAACACCATCTACGCTGACCCTCTGTGTTCTATCGGTGAGCCATGATTTTATCCAATTTAAGACTTTCCCCTCGATACCATGAGCCTTAAATTTTTCAGAAACTTCTGATGCTGTACTCTGTCAAATGCTTTGCTAAAGTCTAAGTAAATAACATCGTAATTTTCGTCATCATCTGCTACCTCGAAGACTTTCCTAAAAAGCGTCAATAGATTTGTTAGACAAGATTTTCCCTTTGTAAACCCATGTTGAGAGTCGTAGATTAAATTGTTTTTCTCTAAATGCGATCAGATGCTATTTGCTATAATTGATTCGAGAAAATTCCCCACTACTGACGTCAAACTAATCGGCCGGTAATTTGACGCTGATGCTTTGTCTCCCTTTTTGAATATGGGTACTACATTTGCCTGTTTCCACAAGGCTGGCACACCTCCCGTGTCTAATGATTTTGTAAATAAGAAAAAAAATCAGGATAATATGTATATTTACACATAAACAAAACATGAGAAATATAGTTAATACAAGATCTTTGGTGAAGTGCATTGTCTGACAAAGTCTGAATATTTAATATACGAAATGTTTTGTATTCTTACTCTCCTGAGTGATTTTGTTCTGCATTTTTGATACACAAGACTGTGTTCCAGTCATCACACACACACTCACACACACACAAGCAGTACATACATTATATATATATATATATATATATATATATATATATATATATATATATATATATATATATATATATATATATATATATATATATATATATATATATATATATATATATATATATATATATATATATATATATATATATATATATATATATATATATATATATATATAAATGTTAGCATGTGTGTCAGGTGTCCCAAGACGAGGAACTTTAAACCTACCTAATGATTCAGATGATGATGGTGTTATATGTAGTGATGATGGGTGGTGTTATATAGTGATGATGGATGATGTTATGTAGTGATGATGGATGTTGTTATATGTAGTGATGATGGATGTTGTTATATGTAGTGATGATGGGTGGTGTTATATGTAGTGATGATGGCTGGTGTTATATGTAGTGATGATGGATGGTGTTATATGTAGTGATGATGGATGGTGTTATATGTAGTGATGATGGATGTTGTTATATGTAGTGATGATGGGTGGTGTTATATGTAGTGATGATGGCTGGTGTTATATGTAGTGATGATGGATGGTGTTAAATGTAGTGATGATGGATGATGTTATATGTGTGATGATGGATGGTGTTATATGTGATGTGTTGTTATATGGTGATGATATTGGTGTTATATGTAGTGATGATGGGTGGTGTTATATAGTGATGATGGATGGTGTTATATGTAGTGATGTTGGATGGTGTTATATGTAGTGATGATGGATGATGTTATATGTGATGATGGGTAGTGTTATATGTAGTGATGATGGATGGTGTTATATGCAGTGATGATGGATGGTGTTATATGTAGTGATGATGGGTGGTGTTATATGTAATGATGATCTATCTTTATAAAACAAAGAAGTATGTCTGTTTGTGTGTATGTGTGTCTGCACGAGAATCTCGGGAACTACTTTACCGATCTGTAGTGATGATGGATGGTGTTATATGTAGTGATGATGGGTGGTGTTACATGTAGTGATGATGGATGGTGTTATATGTAGTGATGATGGACGGTGTTATATGTAGTGATGATGGATGATGTTATATGTAGTGATGATGGATGTTGTTATATGTAGTGATGATGGGTGGTGTTATATGTAATGATGATCTATCTTTATAAAACAAAGAAGTATGTCTGTTTGTGTGTATGTGTGTCTGCACGAGAATCTCGGGAACTACTTTACCGATCTGTAGTGATGATGGATGGTGTTATATGTAGTGATGATGGGTGGTGTTACATGTAGTGATGATGGATGGTGTTATATGTAGTGATGATGGACGGTGTTATATGTAGTGATGATGGATGATGTTATATGTAGTGATGATGGATGTTGTTATATGTAGTGATGATGGGTGGTGTTATATGTAGTGATGATATGCAGCAATGAAGCCCTATGGAGAATTTTTAATTTTCCCATACATGAACGATGTCCAACAGTAGTTCATCTGGCTGTTCACCTGGAAAATGGACAAAGAGTATACTTCACAGAAGAGTCCCTCCAAAATCAAATGGCAAATCCTGCTGATACCACCCTCACTGCATTCTTCAAGCTTTCACATAAGATGAATTTGCTCAAATACTCTTGTATCCGATGTTGAAGGATATCCAAGGATAAAGTCAGGCAATGCTTTGGGACGTGTCTACACGGTTCACCCCAACAACTTTGAATGCTATTGTTTGAGACTATTTTTGCACCACATCCGTGGCCCAACATCATATGCAGCACTCAAGACAGTGAATGGACAAGTCTGCAGAACCTATCAGGAAGCGTGCAATCTGCTTGGCCTACTGGAAGATGATGGTCACTAGAATCACACATTAGAAGAGGCAGCAGCTACTAAATCGCCAATGAGAATGAGGAACCTGTTTGCCATCATGATTGCTACATGTGGACTTTTTAACCCAAGCCAGCTCTGGAAAAAAACACCAAGAAAGTCTTTCAGAGGATCTGCTTCATCAAGCAAGAAGAGAACATCCTGGTCAAGAGATTGAGTTCATGGATGACATGTTCAACAGGGCTCTGATCATGTTGGAAGACAAAGTGATGGAGCTATGCGGAAAAAACCTGACTGATTTTGGATTGCCTTCCCCAAACCGAGAAGAACCAGTAGTTGCAAACAGGGATTTGCTCAGAGAGACAGACTACTCAATTGAAGTTCTGGTGAATTTTCTTGAAGAAAATGAGCCTCACCAGGTGCCTGATCAAGCAAATGGTTATGAATGGATCTTGTAAGCGATACAAGCGGAGCAGGGAGGTATGATCTTTCTCGGTGCACCTGGCGGGACAGGAAAAACATTCCTGATGAACCTTCTGTTGGCCAAAGTACGTCATCAGGGGAAAATTGCTCTTGCTGTGGCATCCTCAGGCATTGCTGCAACACTACTAGAAGGAGGACGTACTCCACACTCAACTTTTAAACTGTCTCTCAACCTCGCTCACAATGAGAATCAAAAACGGATCGGCACAGGCAAAACTCTTAGAAAAATGCAACCTCATAGTCTGGGATGAATGCACTATGTCTCACAAGTTAGCGTTTGAAGCATTGGACAGGACCTTGCAAGACATACGAGAAAAATGACCAGCTCATGGGTAGCATTACAATGATCAACAGCTGGAGACTTTCGCCAGACCCTACCTGTCATTCCTCGAAGCACTCCAGCTAATGAACTGAATGCGTGCCTCAAGGCTTCATACCTTTGGAGAAGTGTTCAGACACTCACCTTATCCACAAACATGAGAGTACATCTACAAGGAGATCAGGATGCTGGACGGTTTGCAAAGCTTCTACTACAGATTGGGAATGGAACTTTCCCTGTTGATTCAGAAGGACAAATAATCATTCCTCAAGGATGTGGAAATGTTGTAAAGTCCTCAACTGAGCTCACTAACATGGTCTACCCAAACATTATCCACCACTACAAGGATCACAAGTGACTGCGTGAACGTGTGTTAGGTTTTAAATGCAAGAAAGTGTTTTTTTTACCGTAGAACTCAGATACCTTCACACTGATTACTCACCCAGGAGATTATGGTGTATCACTACGTAGAATTTCACTCTGCATCCGGCATTCAATGCGTTGTGTACTTGATAAATGATGATTTAATGAATTCCATTAACTTCCAACATCCATCTAAGATATTGGTTATACTTTGTCATAACCAATCAGTCATTACCTTTGATAATAATAATAATAATAGAGGGGTCACAGATACGGGCAGATAATTGCACTTACGTTTATTTGGCACAATTCCATACACTGGACTTATAATTTGCATGGATAAGTCAGTCACTCACATTCGTGCCACAGTACCGTAAGTTATAAGGGAGAGTTTGTCAACCTGGAGAATTAATCGTTAGATCTATTAAGCCGGCCTGGAGTGCTCTTGTAGCAAACAGGCCCTCACCAGTGATCATTTCCTTTACAGGATGCGTTAACTTTCGCTGGACTTAACAACAATCTCGGGATTTTTGCACACACAGACTCGTAGCACTTGTAGGACTGTATGGCCCCTGTTCTATTGTAAGTCCGCGGAGCAGGAGGTCTTCTCTCAACCAAGGTCTAAAGCCCACTGCTAAAATGTGGTTTTGAGGAGTGAGATGACCCCTATCGGCTGGCCGGGTACCTTATCTCTACCTAAACAAACATTTGGGATGGGTTGTGCGGGAGGCCCAGCGCAACCCATGACAACGTGCAATTCTGGCACCAAAGAATGAAACAGTGGCTGAAATCAACATGACTCTACTCAGACAGCTTCCAGGCAGTGAGACCTTATTCAAGTCTGTTGATACAGTAAACGACCAGGACCAAGCAGTCCAGTACCCTGCAGAATTCCTTAATTCTTTGGAGCCCGCTGGAATGCCTCCTCACCACCTCATTCTCAAGATTGGAACTCCTATAAAGTTCTTAAGAAATCTTGAACCACCAATCCTCTGCAATGGCACAAGACTGGTGGTGAAGAACATGATGCCACATGTACTGGAAGCTACAATACTGACAGGAAAAGCTAAAGGAGAGGACGTTTTTATACCAAGGATACCTCTCATCACCACTGACCCGCCATTTGAGTTCAAGCGACTTCAGTTCCAGGTTAAAGTGAGCTTTGCCATGACCATCTACAAAAGCCAGGGACAGTCCCTAAAGATGATTGGCCTAAACCTGGTGTTTCCTTGCTTCTCTCATGGACAGTTCTATGTTGGATGCTCCAGAGTGGGAACTGGCAAAAATCTGTACATACTTGCTGCTAATGGCAAAACCAAAAATGTGGTCTACCTTAATGTACTACAGTGAGACAATGTGGGGCCTCCCGGAGGGTGGCGTCATATATACATATATATATATATATATATATATATATATATATACTTCATTTTTATTCCATATAACACGCGGACTTTGAACATATAATCAACAACCTCACCAGCAAGGAATCGAACCCTCGACCTACTGGGTGTGACTAGGGAACGCTTACCGGCTAGGCCACAAGGACACTAAAAGCAGTTCTAGACTCTGTTATATTTCACACAAAGCCTGTTCATCGAGCTGATGGCGCCGTGAACCTCATTGGGAAACTGCCCGTGCCTCTTATGTGGTGTCAGTAGCATTTTACCGAATCCAGCTGGTATGAAACGCGAGGTACATATATATACTTCATTTTTAGTCCATATAACACGCGGACTTTGAACATATAATCAACAACAGAGTCTAGAACTGCTTTTAGTGTCCTTGTGGCCTAGCCGGTAAGCGTTCCCTAGTCACACCCAGTAGGTCGAGGGTTCGATTCCTTGCTGGTGAGGTCGTTGATTATATATATATATATATATATATATATATATAGAGATATAGAGAGAGAGAGAGAGAGAGAGAATATCTTGTCTGGTAATGAGAACAAATCCATCATAATAATAATAATTAACGGTTTATTGAAAGAGCTTGGCAGCCAGAAGGCTGAAAATATACAATTACATAATTGGGGAATGGGTTTCGAATTACAAATAATATACAAATAACATAAGTGATATAAATAAGATATATAATAACTAGATGGGGAAAAGCTCAAACTACAAGGCATTTCAACATAGTGACAGTGCCTGCCTTTGTGCAGGAGGCAATGATATTGGCTATAGAACGTATTCGGGTGAAGGGAAGGATCCCCATCATATGTGGTGTCCTGCCGAGTAGGAGAGTTGGCAATGAATGGTTGTCAAGGGCAGTTGGTGTCAACGGCCGTCTTGACAGTTATTGCAAGTCAATATCAGTCCCATTCGTTGACAACTGGGACAACTTTTACGGCAGAAGGGACTTTTATGCTAGGGATGGGGTACATCTGACTAGGGCTGGGATGACAACCTTAGCTGGCTCTCTCGAGAGGGCAGTTTAAAAGACGTCGAAGTCTTTAAACTGCTAGAGGAACATGAGACTGCAGTGGGAGCGGGTAAACAAAGTGAAAGGTTACAGAATAATAGTGCTAGGAAGGGAGTTAAAACCTAAACGCGCCAAATAGATGACTCAGATCACGACTAACTTAAATGTCTACTATGGAACCAGTAGGATTATGAGAAACAAAATAATAGCATTCACCGAAACATGGATAAACTTAGACTCACGTGAATTACCGATAGGCAGATTAGGAAAGGAGGCGGAGTAGCAATCTGTCAGGGATAATCTGAAGTGTGAAATAAATGCGGAGATAAAAACTGAGCGGAATACAGAAACAATTTGGATAGAATTAATCGATGGTAGGGAAAAAATTATCACAGGAGTAATGTATAGACCTCCTAATCTTCATAGAGTTAACGAGCATAAGAACATAATAAAATAAGGAGTCTGCAATAGGCCGGTTGACCTGTGCATGGCAGCTCCTGTCGAGAGTTACTACCACTCTCTATCATCCATGAATCTATCTAGCGTCCTTTTAAAACTTTCCAGCGTTCCAGCAGTTACTACAAAGTTGCTAAGCTTGTTCCACTCGTCCACCACCCTATTTGTGAACCAGTTCCTTCCTATCTCCCTCCTAAACCCAAACTTAACCAACTTAAATCCGTTGCTACGAGTCCTATCCTGCTCGGATATTATAAGAACTTTATCTATATCTCCTTTATAGATTCCTTTCACCCACTTAAATACTTCTATCATATCTCCCCGCACTCTTCGTCTTTCTAGGGAATGTAAGTTTAATTTAGTTTAGTCCCGGAATCATTTTCGTCATTCTTCGCTTCACCGACTCCAGTGAATTGATATGCATTCTATAATAAGGGCACCAGAACTGAAAAGCATAAATGAGGTGCGGCCTGACTAGCGCAAGATATAGTTGCAATAAGATCTCTGCACCCATATTACTTACACTTCTAGATATATAACCTAATACTCTGTTTGCCTTATTTCGAACATTAACGCACTGTTTTCTAGGCCGTACGTCCGGGCTTACAAGTACCCCAAAGTCTCTTTCACAAATCGACTTCTGGTTAGTGATATGGGACGAAAAGCATCAGGCTGTCCTGGTTTCGGTATTGGTACAACAATACTGCTGGTCCATGATGTGGGTAGTTGGCCCTCGGCATGACTCATATTGTACAATACCAACAATGGATTGCCTGGCACGCGCCTTAGTAGTCTAGCGATAGTGTAAGGATTCCCAGGAGACCTACCCCTGGCGGAAGGCGGACGTCATGATCATCATTATTTTCTGACTGAGTCCCCAGATGATTCACTTGTTATTAGCTCATCTCGATTTTGCAGAGGTTGGATGGAGATGGTTTCTTTCTGAGGATGTTCTGTTGATGTTCCATTTTGTCTGAGTTCTTCCATAAGTGATTTACGTACCCAAAAATTTGAGGTCCTGAATTTGCTAGCCCTTACCCACCCTCCTGACCCTAGCCCTGAGTATTTTCAGCTCAGGGTCATTATAGCACTACTGTTGCCTGTTCCCATTATGCTGACCACGTTTTCTCCTTTTTTTGGTGGAGGCATTGTTGGTGAAGTATACATAAGTCCTATCTATCAGATCGTCAAGGAAACTTTGGTGGTTGTCAGGCTTGTAGTCCTTGTACCAGTCATGTTCTTGCTTGACTGTGAGTCTACGTCTGTTGAGTTTACCACCAGTGGGGGTGTCATTGGCTACATGTATACTAGCTTGGATTGGGCTGTGGTCAGACATAAGATCAGTGACAACATCAGAGCTATGAGTTGTGTATGAAAGATTAAAACCAATACACTTGTCTAGACCCACGCCATAGATGCATGTTGGTTCATTATTACCTATAATTTGAACATCTTCATATGCGCTGAGAAGTGAGATAAGTCTCCTACCATTGGTGTTAGTGGTGGAGTCACCTAATTTCTTGTGTCTAGTATTCAGGTCACCCATCAGGACAGTGGGCTCAGTGTGTAAAAAGTCTGGGAGATCTGTGTACTGAAGCTGATCTGAGGGCGCATAGGAGTTTAGCACGTTGAGTGTGGAGTTGCCCAGGTGGATAGTGATCCCATGGTACTGAAGGTTGGTAGTCTTTTTGGATACAAGTGGTACATGCGAGAGTGACTTCTTAACATAAATCTAACAGGTGTGAGTAGAACTAGGATCATAATACACATAATTGGGCAGACTGGGTGGGGGCTTACCATTAGGTGTGAGACACTCCTGCAGACAAACAATATCGATGTCCTCAGTCACAACTTTGTGGTGTAGGTCAGGGTATCGTTTTCTAAGGGATGACATGTTCCAACTCATCACCTTCACCGCTCTGTATCTTTGTCCGGTATTAACACTGGCCATTATGAAATGTATTTGGAACTTTGTCTGGTATTAACACTGGCCATTATGAAATGTATTTGGAAAGAAGCAAAAGGCACTGTATGATACTGTTCTTTTCTGGGCTGCTTGTCCTTTCGGCAGGCAGTAGGCCACCTAACGTTTTTGAAACATTTCTAATGCATGTACGTCTCAACAATTGTTGAAAGTCAATGGCAGCCAACGACACACTTTGGTTACACTCGACATCACCACCATTTTCTGTTTGTATTTGTTCATCTTCACTGACCATGTCCACAGAGGCATCAGTAGAACTGTTACCAGTATCACTATTTTCATCTGCGTGGACACGAGTTCCTAGTGGGTCTTGAGTTTCCACAGCTGGTACTGACATCTGAATGTCTTCAGCTTGACTGCAATTTTTCCATAGCTGCTGCACTGTGTTGGAGGTGTTCTTTTTCTGTAGTGTAAAGGAAGGCTATAGGTAGGAGAATAAACCGTGCTGAAGTTTTCCTCTGATACTATTATAAGGTATTGGCCAGTAGGATTAAGACCGAGATAAGAAAAGCAAAAAGGAATAATGAACTGAAGGTAGCAAGGGAGGCGAAGTCAAACCCCAAGGGATTCTTTCAAATGTATCAAACTAAAATACGAGAAAAGATTGTACCAATACAGTCAGATACCGGTGAGCTAACTTATAATGAAGAAGAAATGAACAATAATCTGAATAAATATTTTTCAACAGTGTTCACCACCGAAAATTTAAACATTATACCCGAGACACCGACTATATACAGAGACAGTGAAGAAATAAATTAAGCGAGATAGTAGTGACTAGTAACGATATTAATAAACAAATAGACAAACTAAAGCCTAATAAGTTACCAGGTCCCGATGAGATATTTGCCAGAGTATTAAAGGAATGTAAGGAAGAGCTTAGTATGCCCTTAGTAAAGTTGTTTAACATGTCCATAAAAACGGGTGAAGTACCAGAATCCTGGAGGATAGCGAATGTAATACCGATTTTCAATAAGGGAGATAGATCACTATCTTCTAACTACCGTCCAATTAGTTTAACATCAATTGTGGGTAAATTACTGGAAGCAGTAATTTCAAACTCTATTCGAAATCACCCAGAGAAGTACAAGTTGATCAATGATTCCCAAAATTGCTTCACAAACGGGCGTTCATGTTTAACTACTCTATTAACATTTTTTTCAGCTATTTTCGAATCAGTAGACCAGGGGCACAATTATGATGTGGTATATCTCGACTTTAGCTAAGCCTTCGACAGAGTCCCCCAAGAAAGACTAATAAGAAAAGTGGAGGCTCATGGCATTAAAGGATATATTCTAAAATTGATTAAGACGTGGTTACGGGACAGGAAACAGTGAGTGACCACTAACGGCACCAAATCCAATTGGAGCAACGTCACTATTGGAGTACCCCAAGGCTCAGTACTTGGACCATTGTTATTTATTATATACATAAACGACATAGATATAGGCGTAGACAGCAATATAAGTAAATTTGCTGATGACACTAAAATAGGGCGTGTAATTAAATCTGACGAGTACTCCGCAAAACTACTGGAAGATCTAAACAAATTTTTCGAATGGTCTGAAAAATGGCAGATGAAATTCAAAGTGAACAAATGTAAAGGACTCAGTTTAGGAGATGTAAACAGAGAAACCAGATACCAGATGAATAACGATGTTATAGATAAATCCAACTGCGAGAAAGATTAAGGAGTAATGATATGTAGGAATATTATACCCAAGTAAACAATGAGTATTTGTTCGATACAAGGCTAATAAAGTACTTGGATTCATACAAAGGAGTGTCAGTTACAAGACGAGAGAGGTCATCCTAAAACTATATCTTGCGCTTGTGAAACCTCACTTGGATTACGCAGTTCAATTTTGGTCACCGTATTACAGAGTGGATATAGAATACTTCGAAATAATTCAGAGGAGAATGACAAGACTAATCCCGGGCATTAGGAACCTTGAGTACAGAGACAGGTTAAAGCATCTTAATTTGCACTCCTTCGAGAGACGTAGAGTGAGGGGCGATATGATGGAGGTGTATAAATGGAATTCAGGGCTAAACAAAGGGGACATTACAAAGGTAATCAAACTATCTAACCAGGAGCGAACTTGTATCAATGGTTTTAAATTAGACAAATTTAGATTTAGGCGCGAAATAGGTAAACATTGGTTTGGAAGTCGAGTAGTGAACGAGTGGGACAAGTTTCCAAATATCATCATTAACTCGAATACGCTGGAAAGCTTCAAACATATGTTGGATGGATATATGAGTAATAGGGGTTGGGTGTAAATGGGACTGCCCAGTATGGGCCAATAGGCCCTCTGCAGTTTCTTCCATACTTATATATATATATGTATATATATATATATATATATATATATATATATATATATATATATATATATATATATTATATATATATATATATATATATATATATATATATATATATATATATATATATATATATATATATATATAAATACATATATAAATCTGCATAACAATATATACAGCACACACACAATACGGTGAGTCAGAACAATAGAACATTGTAGGTTTTTGTCATATTTTCCCCAGGTCCAGAATGGCTAACTGGTCAAATCTGGCCAAGCGAGGATGGTGGGCTTTGGAGGGAGTTCCCCGGGGAGCAGCTCCAACACTGGCCATTTTGCGGTATATATATATATATATATATTCCGCTGCTCCCTAGAGGTCGGACGAATACAGGTCAGCGGGCGGGGGAAGACAGAAAACAACAATGATGACAAGTGAATAACGCCTTTTGCTTCACCTGGCTGGGGCTCTCACCTGGGCTGGTGATTCACGAATGTTTGCGTTAATATTTTTTTTGTTTTATTGTTGATGTGAGAACTTTAGTACAACACTCAAATGGGCTCAGAAAGTTACTATAATTAATATCAAAATTACATACTCTGATCATCAGTTGGGTAATGAGTGAAGTGTTGAGCCTTAAGACTCCAAGCACGACTAATTTTTGCCACGAGTCGAATCCCCGCAGCAGTCCTCGTTTCCATTTTGATTTAGTTTTTAGTATTTTCTTTGTTTTTAGTAAAAGTGCTTCCCATTTTCTGTTGAACCTTCTTCAGTTAAAAACACTTTTTTTTATATTTTAAACTTTTTCATTTTGGGTTATAAACTTGCCATCACTGTCTTATAGATACGAGCTAAGAGTGATGATAGCCGGCCAGAGACAACCTGAAGGTGCAGTGAAAGCCACCGTGGTACTGCAAGTAGATATTTTTCATTTCCATCGCTGTCACTGAAGTTGTGGACGGGGATATCCCAAAAGAATAATCTGTACCGGACACAATGTGTTTTTTTAACTTCTTATCTGTAAAGTATTCTCTTTTTTGCAATTCACACTCACGAAAATTCCAAAATGTTAAATAAAGATATGAACACCATCGCCGGTCACCCTGTTGACCTTCATGTAAACACTGGCAGCGCAGTTTGCTTTTATACTGTTTCATATATCAATGGGAAAAAGAATCACTTTTCTATTAAACCAAAAAAATGGACATTTCATTTTACATATAAAGAAACAGGGGTGGCAGTGTACGTGGTGCAGGTGGTCACTGTTAGAGGGGTGGCAGTGTACGTGGTGCAGGTGGTCACTGTTAGAGGGGTGGCAGTGTACGTGGTGTAGGTGGTCACTGTTAGAGGGTCAGTGTACGTGGTGCAGGTGGTCACTGTTGGGGTGGCAGTGTGACGTGGTGCAGGTGGTCACTGTTAGAGGTGGCAGTGTACGTGGTGCAGGTGGTCACTGTTAGAGGGGTGGCAGTGTGCAGTGGTGCAGGTGGTCACTGTTGAGGGGTGGCAGTGTACGTGGTGTACTGTAGGTTGGTCAGTGTTAGAAGGGTGGCAGTGTACGTGGTGTAGGTGGTCAGTGTTAGAAGGGTGGCAGTGTACATGGTGTAGGTGGTCAGTGTTGGGGGTGGCAGTGTACGTGGTGCAGGTGGTCACTGTTAGAGGGGTGGCAGTGTACGTGGTGCAGGTGGTCACTGTTAGAGGGGTGGCAGTGTACGTGGTGTAGGTGGTCAGTGTTAGAGGGTGGCAGTGCACGTGGTGCAGGTGGTCACTGTTAGGGGGTGGCAGTGTACGTGGTGCAGGTGGTCACTGTTAGAGGGGTGGCAGTGTACGTGGTGCAGGTGGTCAGTGTTAGAGGGGTGGCAGTGTACGTGGTGCAGGTGGTAGTGTGGGGGTGGCAGTGTACGTGGTGCAGGTGGTCACTGTTGAGGGGTGGCAGTGTACGTGGTGCAGGTGGTCTGTTAGAGGGGTGGCATTGTAGTGGTCACTGTTAGAGGGGTGGCAGTGTGCGTGGTGCAGGTGGTCACTGTTAGAGGGATGGCAGTGTACGTGGTGCAGGTGGTCACTGTTAGAGGGGTGGCAGTGTACGTGGTGCAGGTGGTCAGTGTTAGAGGGTGGCAGTGTACGTGGTGTACTGTAGGTTGGTCAGTGTTAGAGGGATGGCAGTGTACGTGGTGCAGGTGGTTCAGTGTTAGAGGGGTGGCAGTGTACGTGGTGCAGGTGGTCACTGTTGGGGGGTGGCAGTGTACGTGGTGCAGGTGGTCACTGTTAGAGGGTGGCAATGTACGTGGTGCAGGTGGTCACTGTTAGAGGGGTGGCAGTGTACGTGGTGGGTGGTCAGTGTTAGAGGGTGGCAGTGTACTGGTGCAGGTGGTCACTGTTAGAGGGGTGGCAGGTGTACGTGGTGCAGGTGGTCAATGTTAGAGGGGTGGCAGTGTGACGTGGTGCAGGTGGTCAGTGTTAGAGGGGTGGCAGTGTACGTGGTGCAGGTGGTCAGTGTTAGAGGGGTGACAGTGTACGTGGTGAGGTGGTCACTGTTAGGGGTGGCAGTGTACGTGGTGCAGGTGGTCACTGTTAGAAGGGTGGCAGTGTACGTGGTGAAGGTGGTCACTGTTAGAGGTGGCAGTGTACGTGGTGCAGGTGGTCACTGTTAGAGGGGTGGCAGTGTACGTGGTGCAGGTGGTCACTGTTAGAGGGGTGGCAGTGTACGTGGTGCAGATGGTCACTGTTAGAGTGGCAGTGTACGTGGTGTACTGTAGGTTGGTCAGTGTTAGAGGGATGGCGTGTACGTGGTGCAGGTGGTCAGTGTTAGAGGGGTGGCAGTGTACGTGGTGCAGGTGGTCACTGTTAGAGGTGGCAGTGCACGTGGTGCAGGTGGTCACTGTTAGAGGGTGGCAGCGTACGTGGTGCAGGTGGTCACTGTTGGGGGTGGCAGTGTACGTGGTGCAGGTGGTCACTGTTAGGGGGGTGGCAGTGTACGTGGTGCAGGTGGTCAGTGTTAGAGGGTGGCAGTGTACGTGGTGTACTGTAGGTTGGTCAGTGTTAGAGGGATGGCAGTGTACGTGGTGCAGGTGGTCAGTGTTAGAGGGGTGGCAGTGTACGTGGTGCAAGTGGTCACTGTTAGAGGGGTGGCAGTGTACGTGGTGCAGGTGGTCACTGTTAGAGGGGTGGCAGTGTACGTGGTGCAGGTGGTCACTGTTTGAGGATGGCAGTGTACGTGGTGCAGGTGGTCAGTGTTAGAGGGGTGGCAGTGTACGTGGTGCAGGTGGTCACTGTTGGGGGGTGGCAGTGTACGTGGTGCAGGTGGTCAGTGTTAGAGGGGTGGCAGTGTACGTGGTGCAGGTGGTCAGTGTTAGAGGGATGGCAGTGTACGTGGTGCAGGTGGTCAGTGTTAGAGGGGTGGCAGTGTACGTGGCAGGTGTGTTAGAGGATGGCAGTGTACGTGGTGCAGGTGGTCAGTGTTAGAGGGTGGCAGTGTACGTGGTGCAGGTGGTCACTGTTAGAGGGGTGGCAGTGTACGTGGTGCAGGTGGTCACTGTTAGAGGGGTGGCAGTGTGCGTGGTGCAGGTGGTCACTGTTAGAGGGTGGCAGTGTACGTGGTGCAGGTGGTCACTGTTAGAGGGTGGCAGTGTACGTGGTGCAGGTGGTCACTGTTGAGAGGTGGCAGTGTACGTGTGCAGGTGGTCACTGTTAGAGGGGTGGCAGTGTACGTGGTGTAGGTGGTCAGTGTTAGAGGGGGTGGCAGTGTACGTGGTGCAGGTGGTCACTGTTAAGAGGGGTGGCAGTGTACGTGGTGCAGGTGGTCACTTTAGGGGGTGGCAGTGTACGTGGTGCAGGTGGTCACTGTTAGAGGGTGGCAGTGTACGTGGTGCAGGTGGTCACTGTTAGAAGGGTGGCAGTGTACGTGGTGCAGGTGGTCACTGTTAGAGGGGTGGCAGTGTACGTGGTGTAGGTGGTCAGTGTTAGAGGGTGGCAGTGTGCTGGTGCAGGTGGTCACTGTTAGAGGGGTGGCAGTGTACGTGGTGCAGGTGGTCACTGTTAGAGGGGTGGCAGTGTACGTGGTGCAGGTGGTCACTGTTAGAGGGGTGGCAGTGTACGTGGTGCAGGTGGTCACTGTTAGAGGGGTGGCAGTGTACGTGGTGCAGGTGGTCACTGTTAGAGGGTGGTAGTGTACGTGGTGCAGGTGGTCACTGTTAGAGGGTGGCAGTGTACGGTGCAGGTGGTCACTGTTAGAGGGGTGGCAGTGTACGTGGTGTGTACTGTAGGTTGGTCAGTGTTAGAAGGGGTGGCAGGTACGTGGTGCAGGTGGTCACTGTTAGAGGGGTGGCAGTGTACGTGGTGCAGGTGGTCACTGTTAGAGGGTGGCAGTGTACGTGGTGTACTCTAGGTTGGTCAGTGTTAGAAGGGTGGCAGTGTACGTGGTGTAGGTGGTCAGTGTTAGAGGGGTGGCAGTGTACGTGGTGCAGGTGGTCAGTGTTAGAGGGGTGGCAGTGTACGTGGTGTACTGTAGGTTGGTCAATGTTAGAAGGGTGGCAGGTACGTGGTGTAGGTGGTCAGTGTTAGAGGGGTGGCAGTATACGTGCAGGTGGTCAGTGTTTGAGGGGTGGCAGTGTACGTGGTGCAGGTGGTCAGTATTGACGGGTGGCAGTGTAGTGGTGTAGATGGTCAGTGTTATAGGGGTGGCAGTGTACGTGGTGTAGGTGGTCAGTGTTATAGGGGTGGCAGTGTACGTGGTGTACTGTAGGTGGTCAGTGTTATAGGGTGGCAGTGTACGGTGTAGGTGGTCAGTGTTATAGGGGTGGCAGTGTACGGTGTAGGTGATCAGTGTTATAGGGGTGGCAGTGTACGTGGTGCAGGTGGTCAGTGTTAGAGGGGTGGCAGTGTACGTGGTGTAGGTGGTCAGTGTTAGAGGGATGGCAGTGTACGTGGTGCAGGTTTTCAGTGTTAGAGGGGTGGCAGTGTACGGTGTAGGTTGGTCAGTGTTATAGGGGTGGCAGTGTACGTGGTGTACTGTAGGTGGTCAGTGTTAGAGGGTGGCAGTGTACGTGGTGCAGGTGGTCATGTTAGAGGGGTGCGTGTAGGTGGTCAGTGTTAGAGGGATGGCAGTGTACGGTGCAGGTTTTCAGTGTTAGAGGGGTGGCAGTGTACGTGGTGTAGGTTGGTCAGTGTTAGAGGGGTGGCAGTGTACGTGGTGCAGGTGGTCTGTGTTAGAGGGGTGGCAGCGTGGTGTAGGTGGTCAGTGTTATAGGGGAGGCAGTACGTGGTGTAGGTGGTCAGTGTTAGAGGGGAGGCAGTGTACGTTGTGTAGTTGGTCAGTGTTAGAGGGATGGCAGTGTACGTGGTGCAGGTGGTCAGTGTTAGAGGGTGGCAGTGTACGTGTTGTAGGTGGTCAGTGTTATAGGGGTGGCAGTACGTGGTATAGGTGGTCAATGTTAGAGGAGGGCAGGTACGTGGTGTTGGTGGTCAGTGTTAGAGGGGTGGCAGTGTACGTGGTGCAGGTGGTCAGTGTTAGAGGAGTGGCAGTGCACGTGATGCAGGTGGTCAGTGTTAGAGGGTGGCAGTGTACGTGGTGTAGGTGGTCAGTGTTAGAGGGGTGGCAGTGTACGTGATATAGGTGGTCATAGAGAGGTGGCAGTGTAGGTAGTCAGTGTTAGAGGGGTGACAGTGTACGTGATATAGGTGGTCAGTGTTAGAGGGGTGGCAGTGTACGTGGTGTAGGTGGTCAGTGTTAGAGGGGTGGCAGTGTACGTGGTGTAGGTGGTCAGTGTTAGAGGGGTGACAGTGTACGTGATATAGGTGGTCAGTGTTAGAGGGTGGCAGTGTACGTGGCGTAGGTGGTCAGTGTTAGAGGGATGGCAGTGTACGTGGTGCAGGTGGTCAGTGTTAGAGGGTGGCAGTGTACGTGGTGTAGGTGGTCAGTGTTATAGGGAGGCAGTGTACGTGGTGTAGGTGGTCAGTGTTAGAGGGATGGCAGTGTACGTGGTGTAGGTGGTCAGTGTTAGAGGGGTGGCAGTGTACGTGGTGCAGGTGGTCAGTGTTAGAGGGGTGACAGTGTACGTGATATAGGTGGTCAGTGTTAGAGGGGTGGCAGTGTACGTGGCGTGGTGGTCAGTGTTAGAGGGTGGCAGTGTGGTGGTGTAGGTGGTCAGTGTTAGAGGGGTGGCAGTGTACGTGGTGTAGGTGGTCAGTGTTAGAGGGGTGGCAGTGGAGGTGGTGTAGGTGGTCAGTGTTAGTGGGGTGGCAGTGTAGGTGGTGTAGGTGGTCAGTGTTAGAGGGGTGGCAGTGTACGTGGTGGTGCTGCCTGTGATTGATACCAGGCTTACTGCATCACTTGTATGATTCATCGATATGTAATTCCCTTTTAAACGTGGGGATAAATGTTTTTGTGTGTGTGTGTCTGTGTGTGTTGGTCTCTCTCTCTCTCTCTCTCTCTCTCTCTCTCTCTCTCTCTCTCTCTCTGTCTCTCTCTCTCTCTTTCTGCCCCTCCTCCTCCCCTTGCCCCTTTCTTCTTTTTATCTTTTCTCACCTATCCTCCCCGTCTATCCCTCTACTTTCGCCTCTCTTCGTTTTCCGTCACCTTCCTTAATTATCTTTTCTTTTTCTCCCTACATTCCCTTCACCACTCTTTTCCCATCTCTTTTTCTTCTTCCATCTCTCTCTCTCCCCTTCCTGTCGCCTTTCCCTTTCCATCCGCTTTCTTTCTGCCTATCGACTTCTACTCCTCTCATTTCCTCCGCACTGCTTGTTCTTCCCTATCCTTTGCTCCCCTTCTCAGTTCTCCTTCTACTCTCCTACCTCTCCCGATCTCTATCCCTCCCTCCTTTCTCTCCCTCCCTCCTCACCTCCTTCCACTTCCTAAGCTTTCTCCCATCACTCCTAAACTCCCTCTCCTAAACTCCACATCCAACCCTCCTTCATTCACCCTTCCAAGAACTATCACCCCTTTCCCTCCCTCTCGCTCTTCCCACCTTGCCCCCACCTCTCCCCTCCCGCCTTCCATGACACGTCGTTTTATACCTGTCGTATTGATTGTCGGGTCCTGACGGGCATCTTTTGTTATTGTCGTTCAATGTGGGGCGATGGTCCAGGTGTCGTGGTGAGGGGGGAAGGGGAAGAAAGTTGAAGGGCAAGAAGGTGTAAGAAGAGAAGAAGAAAAAGAGAAGATTGAAAGGGGATGAAAAAGACGTGAGAGACAGGGAAGGGAGAAGACGGCGTGAAGAAGGAGGAGCGGTAAAGGACAGGGGAGGGGAAAGAAGAAGAAGAAGAAAAGGGGAGCGGAGGAAGAAGGAAGGGGAGTTGAGGGGAAAAGACGAGGTTAGGTAATGAAGAGAGAAGAGGAAAGGAGAAACTAGGAGAAGTGATGGAGTACCTTAAAGCAAAGTTTGGAGATGAGAAGAAGGGGGATAGGTCAGGGTAAGATAGATGAGGAATAAGTGAAAGATGTAAGGATTAGGGAAGGAGAGAAGGGTAGGAAGAGAAGAGGAGAGAGAGGCAAAGGTTAGCAAATTAAAGAAAGTGAGATGGATACAGGAGGAGAGGGAGAGGGGAGTTGTTATCCTCCCCTCCCCTCCCCTTCCCTCCCTCTCACTCAGGAAGGTTCTTTAAAGAAGATCTCAGAAATAGATTGATATATTGTAAACTTTTCTGCGAAATAGATTGATAAGTTTTGTCATTTTTGACATCCATTTTAGCAAGGAATGTTAGACGAGAGTTTTAATATCTGTATAATGTGGTATTTTCATCTATTGGCTCGTTATCCCGCCAACATCTGCGAGGTGGAGTATTGTTCTCGGTCCTGTGTGTCTGTCTTTCCAAAAAATAATCTGAGAACGGGTTCACGGATTTACACAAACTTGGTAGGTTTAATCAACGTGAGACAAGGTCCATTTAATTAGGTTTCGGTGCCAATCGCGTCAGATTTGACTAAGTGTTGTCATGGTATTTTTTGTGCAACAATAATACATCTCGGAGGTCAAAGAAAACGATAACAAGAGACTGTCACCAGCAGTGGCTACATAAATTAACAATAACAGCGTCACTAGTTCGGTATATACCCTGCAAGGGGAATGGTCCAGTATATGTGTCACATGTCTCCCTTCTGTGTCTATCCCCAGTCAGCTGTAGTTCGAGTGTCTGGTTGGGAGACTGTTGCCGACCCCAGATGATTCCTCCCTGGAAGGACGCACGCTTCACATGTTCCTTGAGGGCTGACTAGGTGGATGGGATTGTGTCGCATGACCTCTGCTTGCGGGCATCTTCATCGACTGGTTTTGGACACTGTCAGAGGAAGGCTGACACAACGTCACTTTTATAGAAGAATGGCATCCCACTAGTTTTCTATGGCCCTATTGCGGCAACTTTTTCATGATCTGGGATCCATCGAATATTGGTTCCTTAACCAAAGGCGATTTCAACACTGATAAGGCGATGTCAACCATATCAGTGTCACTGGCTTTTATGAATATCGTGCCGCCCTCCACTGTGGCATGCCTGGCATGCTCATTGCTCAAACAGCCGTGTATCTGCCTCTTCATAGGGACATTGGACCAGATCAACTAAAGACCTCATCTAGTTGCTAATAAAGTCTTCACCCTCTGCTACAATGATTGTGCTTGTCGTATGAGCTCCACACATTTTATTTGCAAGGAAATGAAACAGTTAAGTGTTATTATTGCCATCTCGCAGGAAGTTTCTCCAATTTGTCGAAGCTTTGCTGGGTCCTATCATTGTGTTGATAAACAGAAGCCTGCTACTCTCACAATATTGAGCATTGTTTTTCCTCAAGGTTTCATCTATCCAGCCATCTTCATCTAGTCTTGTTGTGTCAAGCTTGATTGGCAGTGCATTCATTGAACGGAACAGAGGAATATTCCTGACATATTTTCTATACCCATCTCCTCTTTTGGCAAAAATTGTCTGTGGTGACTTAAAATCTTCCTTCTTGTCCTCTTGACACAGAAAACACTTAGCCCAATTACTTTGTTTTTTAGAGTTAACATCCATAGCTATTGATTTAGAGCCCCGAGGGATAATCCTTTTGCCACTCTCTATCATGTACACTTTCCTGTATAGGATACAACAAGGTTCACGAATAGAATTGCTCTACACCAAGCCTGATCCTTCATCCAGTAACATTTAAGTCCAGTGTGATCTATACACTTTTCAGATAACTAAAACCGCATTACCCTTGGCTCACCCACGTTCACTAACTCACCCACGTTCACTAACACACCCACGATCACTAACTCACCCACGTTCACTAACTCACCCACGTTCACTAACTCACCCACGATCACTAACTCACCCACGTTCACTAACTCACCCACTATCACTAACTCACCCACGTTCACTAACTCATCCACGTTCACTAACTCATCCAGCACTACAGTTTCGGTCGTTTGAGTGTTTTAATGCGGGATTTTCCACACATCGCGTCCTAAACAGTTACTGATCACTTAAATCTCACGGACACATGTATATTTTTATGCCTCAGTATGGCAGGTCATGGTCAAAACACATTAGGGGAAGGGGTGTGGTTGGTAGCCCTGCCTCACTGTTAACGCAACAGTTGGTAATCCGGAGCCTTGAGTGTTAAGTTTCGAGGGAGGTGTGAGCAGTGAGCACAGTGACAGGTGAATGGCATCGTAGAAAGCAAAGCATATTACTCAGAAGGAGTGACACTAATTGAGGAAAGAAATGGTGTCCTCTTGATAAAAGTCATCTGATTTTAGGGTGATCAGCAAGGAACAACAGGCCTGGCTAGAGGTGACAATGCAGCTGAACAGTGGACCACCCTGAACACAGCCTCAGCTCTGTGAAAATGGGAGTATATCATGGGCAGGTATTTATTACAATCACATTTACTTTTACTTTTGGAATAAATTATGAAGGTTTCATGTTGATTCACGGAGGTGTACGTGTATGGGGAAACCACCCAATTGTCGCCTCGCCGTGCTGGGGATCCAACTCGTGCAGATCCTGTGAGCAGACTTGACTCAGACAGTGTGTAAGCGGCCTGATGCACATGACCAAGTCAGGCTACGTGTGTGTACAGTTAGTTTATAATATTAATAATGTTTCATGCTTAATTACCTTTATGGTCATGAAGCATAATAAAGTACCTATTAAATGCTTGAGCAGAACACAGTTCTGCAAATTAAATGAACCAAGTATATAGTGTTTGTAAGGAATTATTCTGTCTCGGTAAGAGGAGCGGGGGTGAGGGAGAGAAGTTTGGCGAGAAAAAAGAAGAGAGAGAAGCAGGAGACTGTGAAGTAGGGTGGGTGGAAAGGGGGAGAAGGGGCGAGAAACCTATGGAGGGTGAAATATTGGCGGCAGATTAAGGCGCTATCACACCTTATGACAGCACACCGACGTCTTTCACTCATACAGTGTGTTCGTCAATCTTCAACCACCTAAAGAACATACAGTAGGTGGCAGACCTCTACTTGACTTCAAGCAATTCCTCTCAGACTGGTGGCTCACAGTACTGGGAAACTCATATACAGTATATTGTTATTAAGAACATAAGAATGGAGGAAACTGCAGCGGGCCTATTGGCCCATACTGGGCAGTCCCGTTTACACCCAACCCCTATTGCTCATATAAGCATCCAACCTATGTTTGAAGCTATTCAGCGTATTCGAGTTAATGATGATATTTGGCAACTTGTTCCATTCATCCACAACTCTGTTTCCAAACCAGTGTTTACCTATTTCACGCCTAAATCTAAATTTGTCTAATATAAAACCATTGTTACGAGTTCGCTCCTGGTTGGATAGTTTGAGTACCTTTGTAATGTCCCCTTTGTTTAGCCCTGACTTCCACTTATACACCTCTATCAGGTCGCCCCTCTCTCTGCTTCTCTCGAGAGAGTGCAAATTAAGGTGCTTTAACCTGTCTCTATACTCAAGGTTCCTAATGCCCGGGATTAGTCTTGTCATTCTCCTCTGAATTCTTTCCAATGATTCTATATCCATTCTGTAATACGGTGACCAGAATTGAACTGCGTAATCCAGGTGTGGTCTCACAAGAGCAAGATTCAGTTTTAGGATGACCTCGCTAGTCTTGTAACTAACACTCCTTTGTATGAACCCAAGTACTTTATTAGCCTTGTTACGAGCAAAAACACATTGTTTACTTGGCTTAAGGTTCCTACTTATCATTACTCCTAAATCTCTCTCGCAGTCGGATTTCTCTATGGCATCGTTGTTCATCTGGTATCTGGTTTCCCTGTTTACATCTCCTATACTGAGTACTTTACATTTGTCCAACGTTGAATTTCATCTGCCATTTTTCAGACCATTCGAAAAATTTGTTTAGATCTTCCTGTAGTTTTGCTGAGTCCTCGTCAGATTTATTTACACGTCCTATTTTAGTGTCATCAGCAAATTTACTTATGTTGCTGTCTATGCCGATATCTATGTCGTTTATGTATATAATAAATAATAATGGTCCAAGTACTGAGCCTTGGGGAACTCCACTTGTGACGTTGCTCCAATGGGACTTAGTGCCGTTAATGGTCGCTCGCTGTTTCCTGTCCTGTAACCACCCCCTAATCCATTTAAAGATGTTACCTTTGATGCCATGAGCTTCTACCTTTCTAATTAGTCTTTCGTGGGGGACTCTGTCGAAGGCTTTGCTAAAGTCGAGATATACCACATCATAATTGTGCCCCTCGTCCACCCATTCGAAAACTGATGAAAAGAATGTTAATAGATTGGTTAGACAAGAACGTCTGCTTGTGAAGCCATGCTGGGAATCATTGATCAATCCGTGCTTCTCCAGGTGATTTCGAATAGAGTTTTAAATGATTGCTTCCAGTAATTTGCCTACTATTGATGTTAGACTGATTGGGAGATAGTTAGAGGATAGTGATCTATCCCCCTTCTTGAAAATCGGTATTACATTCGCTATCCTCCAGGATTCTGGTACTACACCTGTTTTTAAGGACATGTTAAACAACTTAGCTAAGGGCATACTAAGCTCTTCCTTACATTCCTTTAATTCTCTGGCAAATATCTCATCGGGACCAGGTGACTTATTAGGCTTTAGTTTGTCTATTTGCTTACTAACATCGTTACTAGTCACTACTATCTCACTTAATTTGTTTTCTTCACTATCTCTGAATAGAGTCGGTGCCTCGGGTATCATGTTTAAATTTTCGGTGGTGAAAACTGTTGAAAAATATTTATTCAAATTATTGCTCATTTCTCCGTCGTTATCAATGAGCTCGCCGGCATCTGACCGTATTGGTCCAATCTTTTCTCGTGTTTTAGTTTGATACATTTGGTAGAATCCTTTGGGATTTGTCTTCGCCTCCCTTGCTATCCTTACCTCATTATTCCTCTTGGCTTTCCTTATCTCTGTTTTAACCCTACTCGCCAATATCTTATAATAATCCTGGAGGTAAATTTCGCCATGATTTATCCTTCTACCTATAGCCTTCCTTTGGCCAATGATGTTCTTTAAATAATTATTTATCCATTTAGGGTCATTGTTGTCTGATCTGAGTTTTTTGTATGGTATCTTCTGCCTCTGTGCATTAAGTAACTCATTATTTAAATTGACGTGGAACTTGGCAGTCTCAGATGTCGTTATCAGGTCGGAGACATCTGTCAGGTTCACTGCCAAGCGCGACACCCCCTCTCTCAGCTGCCTCTTTAAACTGTCAAAGTTTGCCCTTCTGAAATCTGGTACTTTAGTGGAATTTTCCTTACGTCTGCCCTGAAAATCTAACTGGAATCGAATTTCTTTGTGATCCCTGTGTGCAAGTTCGTTCCCTACCTCGACATTGCTAATGAGGTTTTCTCTGTTCGACAGAACTAAATCGAGTATATTATTACCCCGTGTGGGTTCGGTTATATGTTGACTTAGGAAACAGTCCTGGGTCGTCTCGAGAAAATCCTCTGATTCTGAGTTACCCTTAAGGTCAGTCCAATCTATTTGGCCAAGGTTAAAGTCGCCTACTATACAGACTTTGTTGTGTATGGAAGCCCTGCGCATTTCATCCCAGATAAGTCGCTCATTGACTCTATCAAGATTGGGAGGTCTATATATTACTCCTGTGATTAATTTTTCCCTACCGTCGCTTAATTCTATCCAAATTGTTTTTGTATTCCTCTCAGTTTTTATTTCCGTATTTATTTCACACTTCAGATTATCCCTAACATAGATTGCAACTCCGCCTCCTTTCCTCGTTTGCCTATCGGTATGGAACAATTTGTAACCCGCAATTTGGTATTCGACCGGCAACTCGCGTGAATCTAGGTTGATCCATGTTTCAGTGAATGCTATTATATCGATTTTTTCGGTACATACCAAGGCCCTAATATCATCCATTTTGTTTCTCATACTTCTACTGTTCCCGTAGTAGACATTTAAGTTAGTCGTGTTCTGAGTCTTCCCTTTACCGCGTTTAGTTTTAAACTCCCTGTTTAATTTAGTTTTGTCATCATTCCTAACACTATTTCCCTGTAATCTTTTACTTTGTTTACCCTCTCTAACTGCAGTTTCCCCCACCCCCGTGCCCATATGTTCCCCTAGCAGTTTAAAGACTTCGATATCCTTTGAACTGCCCCCTCTAGAGACCCAGCCAGGGTTGCCACCCCATCCCGAGACAGGTGCACCCCATCCCTAGCATAAAGGTCCCTTCTGCCGTAGAAGTTGTCCCAGTTGTCAATGAATGGGACCGATATTGACTTGCAATATCTGTCAAGACGGTCGTTGACAACAACCGCCCTTGACAACCATTCACTGCCAACTCTCCTTCTAGGCAGGACACCGCATATGATAGGGATCCCTCCCTTAGACCTAATACGATCTATAGCTGCCTTGAACTCATCAAGAAGCTCCTCGCTCCTACACCGGCCAATATCATTGCCTCCTGCACTGAGGCAGATAATGGGTTTGTTCCCATTACCAGACAAGATATTGTCCATCCTGTCAACTATATCCCCCACCCCAGCTCCTGGCAAACACACCCTCATCCTATTTTTGCTTTTACCACAAAAGACCCTTTCCATGTACCTTACCTATGAGTCACCAACAATTAAAGTTTTTATACCTTCCTTGTCATCCCTGTCCCTGACTGTACTAACGTCCAATTCGTCTATCAAGGGACTGAACGGGTTGGTACACTTAGCTGTTGTTGTCGTTGTTGTCCTATCCTTGGTGTACTTCTTCACCACCAGCTTGGTCCTCCCACTCCTCACAACTTTCCACTCGCTTGAGTTTTCGTCAGACACTGGCTTTCCCTGTCCATCTTCCCCTTTTAACCTAGCCAGCTCTTCCTTTAATTTCAGGTTCTCCAACGTGGCCCTCTCAATTTTTTCCTTGGCCCTCGCCAATTCTTCCATGGACCACTCCAGTTTGGTCAACAAACTCACATACCCAAGACCGCACATAGCGCTGGCCATATCTGATAATTATCTCTCTGTCTTGTCT
>NW_024716703.1:11873405-11936300 GCF_018991925.1 Homarus americanus
ATTGATAGATAAATTAATTATAAAGCAAGCTTTTGACCTTAGCAAATTAATCCCCTGATGGTGTTTATATTCTAATGCAATTTGGATTTTACTATTTTTTTATTTCCACTTGTATTTAAAAACAATTTTTTTTTAATCTAAGGAAATATATTAAAATAGTTAAATAGATTAGATAAGCAGCGACTAAACAATTATCAGTGGTTTAATAAGACTTCAAATTAAAAATAACTATAATAATACAAATCATAGACCTACCCCTCGCACGCGTACAATGATAGCGCTGTATTTCCTTGTATGTTTTCTCTGATATTTTTTCTGGTGGTGTATTTTCTCGTATATTTTTTACATGTATTCAATTGGTTTCTATTCACGTATACTGTATATATATATATATATATATATATATATATATATATATATATATATATATATATATATATATATATATATATATATATATATATATATATATATATATATTTATATGTATTCTAATGGTGTATATTCTTGTATATATTGTAATGGTGTATATTGTATATTTCAGGTATTACATAAAACCAGGATGAGAGAGGTGACCCAGAGCAGCTGTGTTCCTTAACCCTGAGGTACAGTACAACACCTGTTTATTCTGCTGACAAGGTCTGATTATTTTGATCCATTAGGATGTGGGATTTTCTCCACCCTGTACCTTAAGGCTTTTGAATGAAGAGATTTTTGTCCACCACCCTGTTCATTTACACACTTTTTGTGGAGTATAGAATATCTTTTTCTTTTTTGTTGCCCATTTCATATGCATGCTTATGAAGTCACGGGGTGAGATTTTTTTTCACCCTGTATAAGGACTCATGTGTGAAGGAGGATACTTAGTTTTGCTCCGCACTGTATACTGAAAGAAATTTGAGCGCTGGGAGACACTTCATTTTCGCTCCACCCTGTACAATAAGTCATTTGCTGTCAGAAGCTATTTTCTTTTGGCTCACCTTGTACGCTGTGGATCTTGTGGGAATGAAAAGGTACTTTTTTGTAGCGATAGGGAAGGGTCTTTTTTTTTGCCCACCCTGTACACTCTTAAGCTTGTGTAGTGGAAAGGGATGACTCTCTTTTTGTCCAACCCTGTGCGCATAGAATATGAAATATTTTTTTTGTCTCCCACTCTGTACAATTCAGAATTAATATGGGAGAATGGCAGTTACTGTATTTATTTTTCGTATTACCCTGTACACTGAAAAACCAAACGTTTGCAAACACTTAATTTATCAGTTTTTGTTCTGAAACTGTCTAACTGAATTACCGTCGAGAGAGAGAGAGAGAGAGAGAGAGAGAGAGAGAGAGAGAAGACTATTTGAAACTATTTTATTCAGAACTAGCAGAATCGCCGCCCTCCGGGCGGCTTATCCAATAGGCAACGGTAGGACGCCACCATCCGGGAGGCTCCACATTATCTCACTGTTCAGTCCCCAAAACTTCTTCTTCCATCAATAGTTCATTAACGGTGTATGTAAGTTCCACCATGTTTTTCACTACAACGGTACAGCAAATTATATTTTTTTAGCATTAAACTGTTATTATTTTATTATCTAATCATCACTATATATAACACCACCCATCATCACTACATATAACATCATCCATCATCACTACATATAACACCATCCATCAACACATATAACACCATCCATCAGCACTACATATAATACCACCCATCATTACTACATATAATAACATCCATCATCGCTACATATAACATCATTCATCATCACTACATATAACACAATCCATCATCACTACATATAACACCACCCATCATCATCACTACATATAACACCATCCATCATCATCACTACATATAACACCAGCCATCATCACTACACATCGGTAAAGTAGTTTCCGAGATTCTGGAGCGGACACACAGACAAACAGACAGACTTCTTTGTTTTATATAGATATAGATCATCACTACATATAACACCACCCATCATCACTACATATAACATCATCCACCACCACTACATATAACATCATCCATCATCACTACATATAACACGGTAGGACGCCACCTTCCGGGAGGCTCCACATTGTCTCACTGTAGTGCATTATGGTAGACCACATTTTTGTTTTTGCCATTATCAGCAAGTATGTACAGATTTTTGCCAGTTCCCACTCTAGAGCATCCAACATAGAACTGTCCATGAGAGAAGCAAGGAAACACCAGGTTTAGGCCAAACCATCTTTAGGGACTGTCCCTGGCTTTTGTAGATGGTCATGGCAAAGCTCACTTTAACCGGGAACTGAAGTCGCTTGAACTCAAATGGCAGGTCAGTGGTGATCAGAGGTATCCTTGGTATAAACACGTCTTCTCTTTTAGCTTTTCCTGTCAGTATTGTAGCTTCCAGTACATGTGGCATCATGTTCTTCACCACCAGTCTTGTGCCATTGCAGAGGATTGTTGGTTCAAGATTTCTTAAGAGCATTATAGGAGTTCCAATCTTGAGAGTGAGGTGGTGAGGAAGCATTCCAGCGGGCTCCAAAGAATTAAGGAATTCTGCAGGGTACTGGACTGCTTGGTCCTGGTCGATTACTGTATCAACAGATATGAATGAGGTTTCACTGCCTGGAAGCTGTTTGAGTTGAGTCATGTTGATTTCAGCCACTGTTTCATTCCTTGGTGCCAGAATTGCACGTTCACGCAGCCACTTGTGATCCTTGTAGTGGTGGATAATGTTTGGGTAGACCATGTTAGTGAGCTCAGTTGAGAACTATACAATATTTCCACTTCCTTGAGGAATGATTATTTGTCCTTCTGAATCAACAGGGAAAGTTCCATTCCCAATCTGTAGTAGAAGGTTTGCAAACCGTCCAGCAACCTGATCTCCTTGTAGATGCACTCTCATGTTTGTGGATAGGGTGAGTGTCTGAACACTTCTCCAAAGGTATGATGCCTTGAGGCACGCATTCAGTTCATCAGCTGGAGTGCTTCGAGGAATGACAGGTAGGGTCTGGCGAAAGTCTCCAGCAATGACCAATGTAATGCCACCCATGAAATGGTCATTTTCTCGTATGTCCTGCAAGGTCCTGTCCAGTGCTTCAAACGCTAACTTGTGAGACATAGTGCATTCATCCCAGACTATGAGGCTACATTTTTCTAAGAGTTTTGCCTTTGCCGATCCTTTTTTGATGTTGCACACTGGATTCTTATTGTAAGCGAGATTGAGAGGCAGTTTAAAAGTAGAGTGTGCAGTACGTCCTCCTTCTAGTAGTGTTGCAGCATTGCCTGAGGATGCTACAGCAAGAGCAATTTTCTCCTGATGACGTACTTTGGCCAACAGAAGGTTGATCAGGAATGTATTTCCTTCTCCCGCCAATGTGCATCGAGAAAGATCATACCTCCCTGCTCCGCTTGTATCGCTTGCAAGATCTGTTCATAAGCATTTTCTTGATCAGGCACCACGTGAGGCTCATTTTCTTCAAGAGAGTTCACCAGAACTTCAACTGAGTAGTGTCTCTCTGAGCAACTGCCTGTTTGCAACTACTGGGTCTTCTCGGTTTGGGGAAGGCAATCCAAAATCAGTCAGGTTTTTTCCACAGCTCCATCACTTTGTCTTCTAGCATGATCAGAGCCCTGTTGAACATGTCATCCCTGAACTCAATCCCTTGACCAGGATGTTTTCTGCTTGCTTTATATATAGATCATCACCATATATAACACCCCCCACCATCACTATATATAACATCATCCATCATCACTACATATACCATCCATCATCACTACATATAACACCATCCATCATCACTACATATAACACCATCCATCATCATTACATATAACACCATCCATCATCACTACATATAACATCATCCATCATCACCACATATAACATCATCCATCATCACAACATATAACACCATCCATCATCACTACATATAACATCATCATCCATCATCACTACATATAACATCATCATCCATCATCACTACATATAATACCATCCATCATCACTACAGATCGGTAAAGTAGTTTCCGAGATTCTCGTGCGGACACACAAACACACAGACATAATTCTTTGTTTTATATATATATATATAGATTAGCCTACTTAGAATTATTTCTTCAAAGAATTACTTACCTTAGTTAAATTGAAATTTGCTGACAAATTTAGTTCTTTTAAAATTTGTGGATTCAAAGCTTTCGAAAAAGAAAAAAAAAAAAACAAAGAAAATTTCTTCTCCTGAAAGAAAAAACTAAAATCGATAATTGTCAACGGGAGTAAAATACCAATTAAAAAGTGACAATAATATTTATTTATTTATTTATTTATTTATTCATTTATTTATACCATTCTTTATCACCTTTGAGCTAACTCTCCCAGCTGTTCTAAAATATAGATATTATTGGACAAAAAAGATAAACCATTCAACAGCTCGCCTAAGAAAGACAAACACATCATAGAGAAATAAAATAATTAGGTAAACAAACTTCGATACAAATTGGTAGATACACACAGGTAAAAAATCATATCTTACGTCCACTGAGGATGAAACAGATCAGTGCTGACAACAAGTTAGGATGGGAAGCCCTTGACGGTATTTGCTGAACCTCTTGCCTTCTGGCTCCTTAACTCTCTCTCTCTCTCTCTCTCTCTCTCTCTCTCTCTCTCAAAACACACTGAGGGAAGCAGGTTATTCCCTCCTTCAGAAAACTGCTTTCCTTAACCCCGGGTTGGGATGGGGTGTTGAACGGTAAGCGAGAGAGGTTACTGTGGTGAGGGAGGAGGAGAAAGATTGGGGAAGGGATGACGGAGTGTTTGAGGATGGTGGAGGGGTGGGTAGAGAGATGGTGATGTGGAGGGGGGGGATAACTAAGGGAAGGGGAGGGTAATGTGGGGGAGTGCGGGGGATGGTGGGAGTTGAGTACAAGTACTTTTGATTTTTGTTCCATGTCTTAATTGTGATGTTTATCTTGATCTAGAAGAATTGTTTATATCGAATTAGAGTAAATTGTTCTGATAAAGAAATGTTTATCGTTTTCAGTTATTATTGAATGAACAGGTTGTCTTGAGTTAGTGTAGGTTGTCTTGAGTTAGTTTAAGTTGTCTTGAGTTAGTGTAGGTTGTCTTGAGTTGGTGCAGGTTGTCTAGAGTTAGTATAGGCTTGTATTGAGTTAGTGTAGGTTGTCTTGAGTTAGTGTAAGTTGTCTTGAGTTAGTGTAGGTTGTCTTGAATTAGTGCAGGTTGTCTTGAGTTAGTGTAGGCTTGTATTGAGTTAGTGTAGGTTGTCTTGAGTTAGTGTACGTTGTCTTGAATTAGTGTAGGTTGTCTTGAGTTAGTGGAGGTTGTCTTGTGTTAGTGTAAGTTGTCTTGTGTTAGTGTAGGTTGTATTGAGTTAGTGTAGGTTATCTTGAGTAAGTGTAAGTTATCTTGAGTTAGTGTAGGTTGTCTTGAGGTAGTGTAGATTGCCTTGAGTTAGTGCAGGTTGTATTGAGTTAGTGCAGGTTGTCTTGTGTTAGTGGATGTTGTCTTGAGTTGGTGTAAGTTGTCTTGAGCTAGTGAACGTTGTCTTGAGTTAGTGGGGGTTGTCTTGAGTTAATGTAAGTTGTTTTGAGTTAGTGCAGGTTGTCTTGAGTTAGTGTAGGTTGTCTTGAATGAGTGTAGGTTGTCTTGACTTTGTGTAGGTTGTCTTGAGTTAGTGTAGGTTGTCTTGAGTTAGTGTAGGTTGTCTTGAGTTAGTGGAGGTTGTCTTGAGTTAGTGGAGGTTGTCTTGAGTTAGTGTAGGTTGCCTTGAGTTAATGGAGGTTGTCTTGAGGTAGTGTAGGTTGCCTTGAGTTAGTGGAGGTTGTCTTGAGATAGTGTAGGTTGTCTTGAGTTAGTGTAGGTTGTTTTCAGTTAGTGGAGGTTGTCTTGAGGTAGTGTAGGTTGCCTTGAGTTAATGGAGGTTGTCTTGAGTTAGTGTAGGTTGTCTTGAGTTAGTGTAGGTTGTCTTGAGTTAGTGGAGGTTGTATTGAGTTAGTGTAGGTTGTCTTGAGTTAGTGGAGGTTGTCTTGAGTTAGTGGAGGTTGTCTTGAGTTAGTGTAGGTGTTCTTGAGTTAGTGTAGGTTGTCTTGAGTTAGTGGAGGTTGTATTGAGTTAGTGGAGGTTGTCTTGAGTTAGTGTAAGTTGTCTTGTGTTAATATAGGTTGTCTTGAGGTAGTGTAGGTTGCCTTGAGTTAGTGGAGGTTGTCTTGAGTTAGTGTAGGTTGTCTTGAGTTAGTGGAGGTTGTATTGAGTTAGTGTAGGTTGTCTTGAGTTAGTGGAGGTTGTCTTGAGTTAGCGTAGGTTGTCTTGTGTTTGTGTAAGTTGTCTTGTGTTAATGTAGGTTGTCTTGATGTAGTATAAGTTATCTTGAGTTAGTGTAGGTTGTCTTGAGTTAGTGTAGGTTGTCTTGAGTTAGTGTAGGTTGTCTTGAGTTAGTGTAGGTTGTCTTGAGTTAGTGTAGGTTGTCTTGAGTTAGTGTAAGTTATCTTGAGTTAGTGTAAGTTCTCTTGAGTTAGTGCAGGTTGTCTTGAGTTAGTGTAGGTTGTCTTGTGTTAGTGGATGTTGTCTTGAGTTGGTGTAAGTTGTCTTGAGCTAGTGAAAGTTGTCTTGAGTTAGTGGAGGTTGTCTTGAGTTATTGTAAGTTGTCTTGAGTTAGTGCAGGTTGTCTTGAGTTAGTGTAGGTTGTCTTGAATGAATGTAGGTTGTCTTGACTTAGTGTAGGTTGTCTTGAGTTAGTGTAGGTTGTCTTGAGTTAGTGGAGGTTGTCTTGAGTTAGTGGAGGTTGTCTTGAGTTAGTGTAAGCTGTCTTGAGTTGTTTTAGGTTGTCTTGAGTTAGTGTAGGTTGTCTTGAGGTAGTGTAGGTTGCCTTTAGTTAATGTATGTTGTCTTGAGTTAGTGCAGGTTTTCTTGAGTTAGTGTAGGTTGTCTTGAATGAGTGTAGGTTGTCTTGACTTAGTGTAGGTTGTCTTGAGTTAGTGTAGGTTGTCTTGAGTTAGTGGAGGTTGTCTTGCGTTCGTGTAGGTTGTCTTGAGTTAGTGTATGTTGTCTTGAGTTAGTGTAAGTTGTCTTGAGTTAGTGTAGGTTGTCTTGAGTTAGTGTAGGTTGTCTTGAGATTACTGTAGGTTGTCTTGAGTTAGTGGAGGTTGTCTTGAGTTAGTGGAGGTTGTTTTGAGTTAGTGTAAGTTGTCTTGAGTTAGTGTAGGTTGTCTTGAGTTAGTGGAGGTTGTCTTGAGTTCGTGTAGGTTGTCTTGAGTTAGTGTAAGTTGTCTTGAGTTAGTGTAGGTTGTCTTGAGTTAGTGTAGGTTGTCTTGAGTTAGTGTAGGTTGTCTTGAGTTAGTGTAGGTTGTCTTGAGTTGGTGGAGGTTGTCTTGAGTTAGTGGAGGTTGTCTTGAGTTAGTGTAAGCCGTCTTGAGTTGTTCTAGGATGTCTTGAGTTAGTGTAGGGTGTCTTGAGTTAGTGTAGGTTGTCTTTAGTTAATGTATGTTGTCTTGAGTTAGTGGAGGTTGTTTTGAGTTAGTGTAGGTTGTCTTGAGTTAATGTACATTGTCTTGAGTTAGTGGAGGTTGTCTTGAGTTAGTGTAAGTTGTCTTGAGTTATTGTAGATTGTCTTGAGGTAATGTAGGTTGTCTTGAGTTAGTGTAAGTTGTCTTGAGTTAGTGTAAGTTGTCTTGAGTTAGTGTAGGTTGTCTTGAGTTAGTGGAGGTTGTCTTGAGTTAGTGGAGGTTGTATTGAGTTAGTGTAGGTTGTCTTGAGTTAGTGGAGGTTGTCTTGAGTTAGCGTAGGTTGTCTTGTGTTAGTGTAAGTTGTCTTGTGTTAATGTAGGTTGTGTTGATGTAGTGTAAGTTATCTTGAGTTAGTGTAGGTTGTCTTGAGTTAGTGTAGGTTGCCTTGAGTTAGTGTAGGTTGTCTTGAGTTAGTGTAGGTTGTCTTGAGTTAGTGGAGGCTGTCTTGAGTTAGTGGAGGTTGTCTTGTGTTAGTGTAGGTTGTCTTGAGTTAGTGTAGGTTGTCTTGAGTTAGTGTAAGTTATCTTGAGTTAGTGTAAGTTCTCTTGAGTTAGTGCAGGTTGTATTGAGTTAGTGCAGGTTGTCTTGTGTTAGAGTTGGTTTTCTTGTGTTAGTGTAAGATGTCTTGAATTTGTGTAGGTTGTCTTGAGTTAGTGTAGGTTGTCTTGTGTTAGTGGATGTTGTCTTGAGTTGGTGTAAGTTGTCTTGAGCTAGTGAAAGTTGTCTTGAGTTAGTGGAGGTTGTCTTGAGTTATTGTAAGTTGTCTTGAGTTAGTGCAGGTTGTCTTGAGTTAGTGTAGGTTGTCTTGAATGAATGTAGGTTGTCTTGACTTAGTGTAGGTTGTCTTGAGTTAGTGTAGGTTGTCTTGAGTTAGTGGAGGTTGTCTTGAGTTAGTGGAGGTTGTCTTGAGTTAGTGTAAGCTGTCTTGAGTTGTTTTAGGTTGTCTTGAGTTAGTGTAGGTTGTCTTGAGGTAGTGTAGGTTGCCTTTAGTTAATGTATGTTGTCTTGAGTTAGTGCAGGTTTTCTTGAGTTAGTGTAGGTTGTCTTGAATGAGTGTAGGTTGTCTTGACTTAGTGTAGGTTGTCTTGAGTTAGTGTAGGTTGTCTTGAGTTAGTGGAGGTTGTCTTGCGTTCTTGTAGGTTGTCTTGAGTTAGTGTATGTTGTCTTGAGTTAGTGTAAGTTGTCTTGAGTTAGTGTAGGTTGTCTTGAGTTAGTGTAGGTTGTCTTGAGATTACTGTAGGTTGTCTTGAGTGAGTGGAGGTTGTCTTGAGTTAGTGGAGGTTGTCTTGAGTTAGTGTAGGTTGCTTGAGTTAGTGGAGGTTGTGAGGTAGGTTGTCTTGAGTTAGTGTAAGTTGTCTTGAGTTAGTGTAGGTTGTCTTGAGTTAGTGTAGGTTGTCTTGAGTTAGTAGGTTGTCTGAGTTAGTTGTCTTGAGTTGGTGGAGGTTGTCTTGAGTTAGTGGAGGTTGTCTTGAGTTAGTGTAAGCCGTCTTGAGTTGTTCTAGGTTGTCTTGAGTTAGTGTAGGTTGTCTTGAGTTAGTGTAGGTTGTCTTTAGTTAATGTATGTTGTCTTGAGTTAGTGGAGGTTGTTTTGAGTTAGTGTAGGTTGTCTTGAGTTAATTTACATTGTCTTGAGTTAGTGGAGGTTGTCTTGAGTTAGTGTAAGTTGTCTTGAGTTATTGTAGATTGTCTTGATGTAATGTAGGTTATCTTGAGTTAGTGTAAGTTGTCTTGAGTTAGTGTAAGTTGTCTTGAGTTAGTGTAGGTTGTCTTGAGTTAGTGGAGGTTGTCTTGAGTGAGTGTAGGTTGTCTTGAGTTAGTGTAGGTTGTCTTTAGTTAATGTATGTTGTCTTGAGTTACTGCAGGTTTTCTTGAGTTAGTGTAGGTTGTCTTGAATGAGTGTAGGTTGTCTTGACTTAGTGAAAGTTGTCTTGAGTTAGTGTAGGTTGTCTTGAGTTAGTGGAGGTTGTCTTGAGTGAGTGTAGGTTGTCTTGAGTTAGTGTATTTTGTCTTTAGTTAATGTATGTTGTCTTGAGATCGTGCAGGTTTTCTTGAGTTTGTGTAGGTTGTCTTGAATGAGTGCAGGTTGTCTTGACTTAGTGTAGGTTGTATTGAGTTAGTGTAGGTTGTCTTGAGTTATTGGAGGTTGTCTTGAGTTCATGTAGGTTGTCTTGAGTTAGTGTATGTTGTCTTGAGTTAGTGTAAGTTGTCTTGAGTTAGTGTAGGTTGTCTTGAGTTAGTGTAGGTTGTCTTGAGTTAGTGTAGGTTGTCTTGAGTTAGTGTAAGTTGTCTTGAGTTAGTGTAGGTTGTCTTGAGTTAGTGGAGGTTGTTGAGTTGTAGGTTGTCTTGAGTTAGTGTAGGTTGTCTTGAGTTGGAGTAGTGGAGGTTGTCTTGAGTTAGTGGAGGTTGTCTTGAGTTAGTGGAGGTTGTCTTGAGTTCGTGTAGGTTGTCTTGAGTTAGTGTAGGTTGTCTTGAGTTAGTGTAAGTTGTCTTGAGTTAGTGGAGGTTGTCTTGAGTTAGTGGAGGTTGTCTTGAGTTAGTGTAGGTTGTCTTGAGTTAGTGGAGGTTGTCTTGAGTTAGTGGAGGTTCTCTTGAGTTAGTGTAAGTTGTCTTGATTTAGTGTAGGTTGTCTTGAGTTAGTGTAGGTTGTCTTGAGTTAGTGTAGGTTGTCTTGAGTTAGTGAGGTTGTTGAGTGGAGGTTGTCTTGAGTTAGTGGAGGTTGTCTTGAGTTAGTGTAAGCTGTCTTGAGTTGTTCTAGGTTGTCTTAAGTTAGTGTAGGTTGTCTTGAGTTAGTGTAGGTTGTCCTGAGTTGGTAGAGGTTGTCTTGAGTTAGTGGAGGTTGTCTTGAGTTAGTGTAAGCTGTCTTGAGTTGTTCTAGGTTGTCTTGAGTAAGTGTAGGTTGTCTTGAGTTAGCGTAGGTTGTCTTTAGTTAATGAATGTTGTCTTGAGTTAGTGGAGGTTGTCTCGAGTTAATGTACGTTGTCTTGAGTTAGTGGAGGTTGTCTTGAGTTAGTGTAAGTTGTCTTGAGTTATTGTAGGTTGTTTTGAGGTAGTGTAGGTTGTCTTGAGTTAGTGTAGGTTGTCTTGGGTTAGTGTAGGTTGTCTTGAGTTAGTGGAGGTTGTCTTGAGTTAGTGGATGTTGCTTTGAGTTAGTGTAGGTTGTCTTGAGTTACTGGAGGTTATCTTGAGTTAGTGAAGGTTGTCTTGAGTTAGTGTAGGTTGTCTTGTGTTAGTGTAGGTTGTCTTGAGTTAGTTTAGGTTGTCTTGAGTTAGTGTAAGTTGTCTTGAGTTAGTGTAGGTTGTCTTGAGTTAGTGGAGGTTGTCTTGAGTTAGTGGGGGTTGTCTTGAGTTAGTGTAGGTTGTCTTGAGTTAGTTTAGGTTGTCTTGAGTTAGTTTAGTTTTTCTTGAGGTAGTGTAGGTTGTCTTGAGTTTGTGTAAGTTGTCTTGAGTTAGTGTAGGTTGTTTTGAGTTAGTGGAGGTTGTCTTGAGTTAGTGGGGGTTGTCTTGAGTTAGTGTAGGTTGTCTTGAGTTAGTGTAGGTTGTCTTGAGTCAGTGGGGGTTGTCTTGAGTTAGTGCAGGTTGTCTTAAGTTAATATAACTTTCAATATTTGTGAAACTTATTGTAAAAATATTCAGTCAGACAAAACTATATAAAAGTTACTATAAAATAATTTATTCTAAAATACCTTAGTGTTTAAATTACAGAAACAAATTTTAAGTATTAAAAAAAAGACATACAATTGACAGTCATTTTTTTAGTGTTTTAAAAACAGTCCAGCATCTTTAAAAAAATTAAAGTCGGAAAAAAAATCTTCCATGCAACTTAGGAAAAACTTCTTCTTTTAAAGTTGGAGCAAACTCCTTGAAGCTACTCACAAGTTGGGGGCGGCTTCACTCAGTCCTCCAGAACAACTTCCACGAAGAAGCTTTATGTTATAACTTCCCTATTTCTAACTTTATTTATTTCAAGTTTCCGTGTGAATCGTTCTCTCTCTCTCTCTCTCTCTCTCTCTCTCTCTCTCTCTCTCTCTCTCTCTCTCTCTCGACTGAGTAAACAGCATGGCAATAGAAAGGAAAAAAATGAAGAGAGAGAAAGAGAGGACAGAAAGGAAGAGAGAGACAGACAAACAGATAGAAAGACTAGAAGAAAGAAAGATAAACACACACACACACACACACACACACACACACACACACACACACACACACACACACACATCTTCAGTTGGTCAATACCTGCAGTAGTTACACGACCTTGAACCTTTAGGGGAGTCACTCGCGGGTCTCAAGCTCAGCTAAATAAATATGTGGAAGGAGGAAAAAACATTAGACTTGATACGGGAGGAAAATATTCACAGGCTGCAGGGAAGAACCTCTTTATTTTTCTGTGGCGGCGAGGACATACGAAGGATTGTTTTGAATTATTCTTAGATTATTTTGTACTAGAAGAGTATGTTGTCGTGAGTTATAAGTGTATGTTGACTTGAGTTAGAAGAGTATGTTGCCTTGAATAAGAAGAGTATGTTGTCTTGAGTTAGAAGAGTATGTTGTCTTGAGTTAGAAGAGTATGTTGCCTTGAATAAGAAGAGTATGTTGTCTTGAGTTAGAAGAGTATGTTGTCTTGAGTTAGAAGAGTATGTTGTCTTGAGTTAGAAGATATGTTGTTTGGAATTAGAAGAGTATGTTGTCCTGAAATAGGAGAATATGTTGTCTTGAATTAGAAGAGTATGTTGTCTTGAATTAGAAGAGTATGTTGTCTTGAGTTAGAAGAGTATGTTGTCTTGAATTAGAAGAGTATGTTGTCTTGAGTTAGAAGATATGTTGTTTGGAATTAGAAGAGTATGTTGTCTTGAGTTAGAAGAATTTGTTGTCTTGAGTTAGAAGATATGTTGTTTGGAATTAGGAGAGTATGTTGTCTTGAGTTAGAAGAGTTTGTTGTCTTGAGTTAGAAGAGTATGTTGTCTTGAATTAGAAAAGTATGTTGTCTTGAGTTAGAAGAGTTTGTTGTCTTGAATTAGAAGAGTATGTAGTCTTGAGTTAGATGAGTATGTAGTCTTGAATTAGAAAAGTATGTTGTCTTGAGTTAGAAGAGTTTGTTGTCTTGAATTAGAAGAGTATGTAGTCTTGAGTTAGAAGAGTATGTTGTCTTGAATTAGAAAAGTATGTTGTCTTGAGTTAGAAGAGTTTGTTGTCTTGAATTAGAAGTGTATGTTGTCTTGAGTTAGATGAGTATGTAGTCTTGAATTAGAAAAGTATGTTGTCTTGAATTAGAAGAGTATGTTGTCTTGAATTAGAAGAGTATATTGTCTTGAAATTGAAGAGTATGTTGTCTTAAATTAGTAGAGTATGTTGTCTTGAATTAGAGGAATATGTTGTCTTGAATTAGAAGAGTATGTTGTCTTGTATTAGAAGAGTATGTTGTCTTGAGTTAGAAGAGTATGTTGTCTTGAATTAGAAGAGTATGTTGTCTTGAGTTAGAAGAGTATGTTGTCATGTATTAGAAGAGCATGTTGTCTTGAATTTGAAGAGTATGTTGTCTTGAGTTAGAAGAGTATGTTGTCTTGAGTTAGAAGAGTATGTTGTCTTGAGTTAGAAGAGTATGTTGTCTTGAGTTAGAAGTGTTTGTTGTCTTGAATTACAAGAATATGTTGTTTTGAGTTAGATGAGTATGTTGTCTAGAATTAGAAGAGTAGGTTGTCTAGAATTAGAAGAGCATGTTGTCTTGAGTTAGATGAGTATGTTGTCTAGAATTAGAAGAGTATGTTGTCTTGAGTTAGAAGAGTATGTTGTCATGTATTAGAAGAGCATGTTGTCTTGAATTAGAAGAGTATGTTGTCTAGAATTAGAAGAGCATGTTGTCTTGAGTTAGATGAGTATGTTGTCTAGAATTAGAAGAGTATGTTGTCTTGAGTTAGAAGAGTATGTTGTCATGTATTAGAAGAGCATGTTGTCTTGAATTAGAAGAGTATGTTGTCTTGAGTTAGAAGAGTATGTTGTCTTGAGTTAGAAGAGTATGTTGTCTTGAGTTAGAAGAGTATGTTGTCTTGAATTAGAAGAGTATGTTGTCTTGAGTTAGAAGTGTTTGTTGTCTTGAATTACAAGAATATGTTGTTTTGAGTTAGATGAGTATGTTGTCTTGAATTAGAAGAGTATGATGTCTTGAGTTAGAAGAGTATGTTGTCTTGAATTAGAAGAGTATGTTGTCTTGAGTTAGAAGAGTATGTTGTCTGGAATTTGAAGAGTATGTTGTCTTAAATTAGGAGAATATGTTGTTCTGAATTAGAAGAGTATGTTGTCTTGAATTAAGAGGATAGTGTTGTCTTTAATTAGAAGAGTATGTTGTCTTGAGTTAGAAGAGTATGTTGTCTTGAATTAGAAAAGTATGTTGTCTTGAGTTAGAAGAGTATGTTGTCTTGAATTAGAAAAGTATGTTGTCTTGAGTTAAAAGAGTATGTTGTCTTGAGTTAGAAGAGTATGTTGTCTTGAATTAGAAGAGTATGTTGTCTTGCACTAGAAGAGTATGTTGTCTTGAATTAGAAGAGTATGTTGTCTTGAATTAGAAGAGTATGTTGTCTTAAGTTAGAAGAGTATGTTGTCTTGAATTAGAGGAGTATGTTGTCTTGAATTAGGAGAATATGTTGTCTTGAATTAGAAGAGTGTGTTGTCTTGAATTAAAAGAGTATGTTGTTTTGAATTAGAAGAGTATGTTGTCTTGAGTTAGAAGAGTATGTTGTTTGTAATTAGAAGAGTATGTCGTCTTGAGTTAGAAGAGTATGTTTTCATGAATTAGAAGAGTATGTTGTCTTGAGTTAGAAGAGTATGTTGTCTTGAATTAGAAAAGTATGTTGTCTTGAGTTAGAAGAGTATGTTGTCTTGAATTGGAAGAGTATGTTGTCTTGAGTTAGAAGAGTATGTTGTCTTGAGTTAGAAGAGTATGTTGTCTTGAATTAGAAGAGTATGTAGTCCTGAGTTAGAAGAATATGTTGTCTTCAATTAGAAGAGTATGTTGTCTTCAATTAGAAGAGTATGTTGTCTTGAGTTAGAAGAGTATGATGTCTTGAATTGGAAGAGTATGTTGTCTTGAATTAGAAGAGTATGTTGTCTTGAATTGGAAGAGTATGTTGTCTTGAATTAGAAGAGTATGTAGTCCTGAGTTAGAAGAATATGTTGTCTTCAATTAGAAGAGTATGTTGTCTTCAATTAGAAGAGTATGTTGTCTTGAGTTAGAAGAGTATGTTGTCTTGAATTAGAAGAGCATGCTGTCTTGAATTAGAAAAGTATGTTGTCTTGAATTTGAAGAGTATGTTGTCTTGAATTAGGAGAATATGTTGTTCTGAATTAGAACACTATGTTGTCTTGAATTAGAAGAGTATGTTGTCTTGAATTAAGAGAATATGTTGTCTTGAAATAGAAGAGTATGTTGTCTTGAGTTGGAAGAGTATGTTGTCTTGAATTAGAAGAGTATGTTGTCTTGAGTTATAAGAGTATGTTGTCTTGAATTAGAAAAGTATGTTGTCTTGAGGTAGAAGAGTATGTTATCTTGAATTAGAAGAGTTTGTTGTCTTGAATTAGAGGAGTATGTTGTCTTGAATTAGAAGAGTATGTTGTCTTGAATTAGAAGAGTATGTTGTCTTGAATTAGAAAAGTATGTTGTCTTGAGGTAGAAGAGTATGTTATCTTGAATTAGAAGAGTATGTTGTCTTGAGTTAGAAGAGTATGTTGTCTTGAATTAGAAGAGTATGTTGTCTTGAATTGGAAGAGTATGTTGTCTTGTATTAGAAGAGTATGTAGTCTTGAGTTAGAAGAGTATGTTCTCTTGAATTAGAAGAGTATGTTGTCTTGTATTAGAAGAGTATGTTGTCTTGTATTAGAAGAGTATGTTGTCTCGTATTAGAAGAGTATGTAGTCTTGAGTTAGAAGAGTATGTTCTCTTGAATTAGAAGAGTATGTTGTCTTGAATTGGAAGAGTATGTTGTCTTGTATTAGAAGAGTATGTAGTCTTGAGTTAGAAGAGTATGTTGTCTTGTATTAGAAGAGTATGTTGTCTTGTATTAGAGGAGTATGTTGTCTTGTATTAGAAGAGTATGTTGTCTTGTATTAGAAGAGTATGTAGTCTTGAGTTAGAAGAGTATGTTCTCTTGAATTAGAAGAGTATGTTGTCTTGAATTGGAAGAGTATGTTGTCTTGTATTAGAAGAGTATGTAGTCTTGAGTTAGAAGAGTATGTTGTCTTGTATTAGAAGAGTATGTTGTCTTGTATTAGAAGAGTATGTAGTCTTGAGTTAGAAGAGTATGTTGTCTTGAATTAGAAGAGTATGTTGTCTTGTATTAGAGGAGTATGTTGTCTTGAATTAGAAGAGTATGTTGTCTTGTATTAGAAGAGTATGTAGTCTTGTATTAGAGGAGTATGTTGTCTTGAATTAGAAGAGTATGTTGTCTTGAATTAGAGGAGTATGTTGTCTTGAATTAGAAGAGTATGTAGTCTTGAGTTAGAAGAGTATGTAGTCTTGTATTAGAGGAGTATGTTCTCTTGAATTAGAAGAGTATGTTGTCTTGTATTAGAGGAGTATGTTGTCTTGTATTAGAGGAGTATGTTGTCTTGAATTAGAGGAGTATGTTGTCTTGTATTAGAGGAGTATGTTGTCTTGAATTAGAAGAGTATGTTGTCTTGTATTAGAGGAGTATGTTGTCTTGTATTAGAGGAGTATGTTCTCTTGAATTAGAAGAGTATGTTGTCTTGAATTAGAGGAGTATGTTGTCTTGAATTAGAAGAGTATGTTGTCTTGTATTAGAAGAGAATGTTGTCTTGTATTAGAGGAGTATGTTGTCTTGTATTAGAAGAGTATGTTGTCTTGAATTAGAGGAGTATGTTGTCTTGTATTAGAGGAGTATGTTGTCTTGAATTAGAAGAGTATGTTGTCTTGAATTAGAGGAGTATGTTGTCTTGAATTAGAAGAGTATGTAGTCTTGTATTAGAGGAGTATGTTGTCTTGAATTAGAAGAGTATGTTGTCTTGTATTAGAGGAGTATGTTGTCTTGAATTAGAAGAGTATGTTGTCTTGTATTAGAAGAGTATGTTGTCTTGTATTAGAGGAGTATGTTGTCTTGTATTAGAAGAGTATGTTGTCTTGTATTAGAGGAGTATGTTGTCTTGTATTAGAAGAGTATGTTGTCTTGTATTAGAAGAGTATGTTGTCTTGTATTAGAAGAGTATGTTGTCTTGTATTAGAGGAGTATGTTGTCTTGTATTAGAAGAGTATGTAGTCTTGAGTTAGAAGAGTATGTTCTCTTGAATTAGAAGAGTATGTTGTCTTGTATTAGAAGAGTATGTTGTCTTGTATTAGAAGAGTATGTTGTCTTGTATTAGAAGAGTATGTAGTCTTGAGTTAGAAGAGTATGTTGTCTTGTATTAGAGGAGTATGTTGTCTTGTATTAGAAGAGTATGTAGTCTTGAGTTAGAAGAGTATGTTCTCTTGAATTAGAAGAGTATGTTGTCTTGTATTAGAAGAGTATGTTGTCTTGTATTAGAAGAGTATGTAGTCTTGAGTTAGAAGAGTATGTTGTCTTGTATTAGAGGAGTATGTTGTCTTGAATTAGAGGAGTATGTTGTCTTGAGTTAGAAGAGTATGTTGTCTTGAATTAGAGGAGTATGTTGTCTTGAATTAGAGGAGTATGTTGTCTTGAGTTAGAAGAGTATGTTGTCTTGAATTAGAAGAGTATGTTGTCTTGAATTGGAAGAGTATGTTGTCTTGAGTTAGAAGAGTATGTTGTCTTGAATTGGAAGAGTATGTTGTCTTGAGTTAGGAGAGTATGTTGTCTTGAATTAGAAGAGTATCTTATCCTGAGTTAGAAGAGTATGTTGTCTTGAATTGGAAGAGTATGTTGTCTTGAGTTAGAAGAGTATGTTGTCTTGAATTAGAAGGGTATGTTGTCTTGAATTAGAAGAGTATGTAGTCTTGAGTTAGAAGAGTTTGTTGTCTTGAGTTAGAAGTGTATGTTGTCTTGAATTGGAAGAGTATGTTGTCTTGAGTTAGAAGAGTTTGTTGTCTTGAGTTAGAAGAGTATGTTGTCTTGAATTAGAAGAGTATGTTGTCTTGAGTTAGAAGAGTTTGTTGTCTTGAGTTAGAAGAGTATGTTGTCTTGAATTAGAAGAGTATGTAGTCTTGAGTTAGAAGAGTATGTTGTCTTGAATTAGAAGAGTATGTAGTCTTGAGTTAGAAGAGTATGTTGTCCTGAGTTAGAAGAGTATTTTATTACCTATGTCTGTGTCTGTATTTATGAGCGTTTATATATTTGAATTTAATTTTTCACGTACATGGACAGGAATACAAACATGACCATATGTCTATATACTTTAGCTTTACGTAGATGTGCGTTTATCGTGTACACACGTGCAAACATGCTCGTGTCGGTGTGTCGGTATGGGGGTGTGCGTATTCAGTATGTCTGGACCACTTCGTCACTGGTGTCCAAACAGTGTATGTGTCGGTGAGTGGGACCTCCTGGACGGCGGGTCACAATAATATCCGGCTTGAACCTCTGTCGCCCCGGGCCGCTGTGACCCGCCGCTCAGCAAGGCCGTTCAGCCGTAACCAATTTGCCTGGGCTCCGGGCTGCCCCTGAAGCGCTCCTTGGTAGTCTCGGCTCAGCCTCCCTTCACAGCTTCTGTCACGCAGTCACGCTTAGTGCTATAGGTCTAGTGTCACTGCTGTCTCACTTATCGTATATTTCACTGCAGTCTTTTAGAATGACTGAGGTCACTGTTGCACCAACTCCACTACCATCACCACCACCACAGTCACTGCTCTACCACCACCGCAGTCACTGCTGCACCACCACCACAGTCACTGCTCTATCAGCACCACCACCACAGGCACTGCTGCACCACCACCACAGTCACTGCTGCACCACCACCACAATCACTGCTGTCAGCACCACCACCACCACCACCACCACCACAGTCACTGCTGCACCACCACACAATCACTGCTGAGCCACCACCACAGTCACTTCTGCACCACCACAGTCACTGCTGCACCACCACCACAGTCACTGCTGCACCACCACCAGTCACCACACCACAGTCACTCACACCACCACCACAGTTACTGCTGCGCCAACACCACAGTCACTGCTGCACCACCACCACAGTCACTGCTGCACCACCACCACAATCATCTGCTGAGCCACCACCACAGTCACTGCTGCACCACCACCACAGTCACTGCTGCACCACCACCACAATCACTGCTGAGCCACCACCACAGTCACTTCTGCACCACCACCACAGTCACTGCTGCACCACCACTCACTGCTGCACCACCACCACCAGTCACTGCTGCACCACCACCACAGTCACTGCTGCACCACCACCACAGTTACTGCTGCGCCAACACCACAGTCACTGCTGCACCACCACCACAGTCACTGCTGCACCACCACCACAATCATCTGCTGAGCCACCACCACAGTCACTCCTGCACCACCACAGTCACTGCTGCACCACCACCACACCTGCTGCACCACCACCGCAGTCACTGCTGCATCACCACCACCACATTCACTGCTGCACCACCACCACAGTTACTGCTGCACCACCACCACTACCACAATTCACTGCTGCACCACCACCACCACAGTCACCACCACCACCACCACAATCACTGCTGTACCACCACCACAGTCACTGCTGGACCACCATAGTCACTACCACACAATCACTGTTGTACCACCATCAGTCACTGCTGGACCCATCGCCACAATCACTGCTGGACCACCACACACCACTGCACCACCACCACCACAAATCACTGCTGCACCACCACCACAGTCACTACTGCACCACCGCCACCACAATCACTGCTGCACCACCACCACAGTCACTACTGCACCACCGCCACCACAATCACTGCTGCACCACCACCACAGTCACTACTGCACCACCACCACCACAATCACTGCTGCACCACCACCACAGTCGCTGCTGGACCACCACCACCACATTTGCATTGCTCTACCACCACCACAGTCACTGCTCTAGATTCAAGATAGACAATGCATGGGTAAAGCAATGCTCTCTCTCTCTCTCTCTCTCTCTCTCTTTCTCCCTTCTCTCCTTAATTCAATTACTTCACCCTAAGGAACACGGTTCATGGCTCTTTGCTTCCTTTACTTAGTTTATTACTATTTCCCTGTTTCTTTTGCCTGCGGCGTCTCCTCTGATTTACCTTATTTTTCTGTCTCTGTCTCTTCGCTTAGTTTATTAATTTTCTATCTGTTGCTTCATTCAGTTCCTCATAACAATACCTCATCTCTCACCTGTTCTCTCATTCTTTCCCTGACAACAGTACCTTATTTCTCATGTAAATCGTTCTCATTTTTCTCACAACAAAGGCTCATCTCTCCCCTGGTTCTCTCTCCAACAATACCTCATCTACCCCCTGGTTCTCTCTCCAACAATACCTTATCTCTCCCCTGGTTCTCTCTCCAGCAATACCTCACCTCTCCCCTGGTTCTCTCTCCAACAATACCTTATCTCTCCCCTGGTTCTCTCTCCAACAATACCTCATCTCTCCCCTGGTTCTCTCTCCAACAATAACCTCATCTCTCTCCTCTACTTCTCTCTCCAACAATACCTCATCTCTCCCCTGGTTCTCTCTCCAACAATGTCTCGTCTCTCACCACCAATTGTCCTCGAGTTTCGTCATTATAATGTGATAGTTTTATCCTTTTAAAACCCGTAATTAAACACCATTGATTATGTATTGTCAGTCAGTCTTGATAGAAATGAAATAATTTGCACACAGGTTGGTTGATGTGTTGGGTACTTTTATTACTGAGTGTAAGGGGTGTTTATCCTCTTATTCCTTCTGTCCTATCCACCCACCCCCCCTCTTCCACCCATCCCTTCCCCCTTCCCAACCATTCCATACTATCTTCCATCCATTCCATCACCCCTTCCATCAATCCCTCCCCGCCCCGCCCAACAGTCCCACCTCCCCTTCCAATTATCCCATACCCCTATCCAACTATCCCAGCCTCCTTCCACCCATCCCTTCCCCTTTTAACTATTCAATCTCCCCTTCCAACCACCCCATCTCTCCTCCCAACCATCCCATCCCCCTTCCATCCACCCCCCTTCCAGCAGTCCCATCTCCCCTTACATCCACCCCCACCCCTTTCTAACAATCCCATCCTGCCTTTCAACTATGCCATCCTATCTTTCATCCATCCCTTCCCCCTTCCAACCATTTCATCCTTTATTCTTACCACCCCTATCTCCCTTCCATCAATCCCCCTTCCAACTATCCATCCTTTTTTCTAACCAACCTATCCCCCTTCTATCCATCCCATACCCCTTCAATCCCACCCCCTTTTATCCATCTCATACCCCCTTCCAGCCTTCCCATCGCTCCTTACAACAGTCCCATCTCCCTTTCCAACTCTCCCATCATCTCTTCCATCTCATCCCCCTTCCATCCATCATCCCCTTCAAACTATCCCATCCTCATTTCTAACCACCCCTTCTCCCCTTCCAACTATCCCATACTCCCTTCCAACTATCCCATCTCCCTTTCCACTTAACCCCATCCTCTTTCACCCACCATCAACCCTGAGTGAACGTTATTTTAAAAAATATACGGAATTATTAACCAATTTGAAACATTTCCCAATTTTTATCAGCAATTTTCAAGTTACGTCGTTTATTTATGTGTTTGTTTGTTCTATGTCCTGTTTAAGAATTTTTATTAGTATAAACTTTTTTGTTTTATTCTAATTTCTAACAATACGAAAGTAAACAAGAAAACTAATAAAAATATGACGACACAAATCAAGCAAGTCACTTTGTGTGTGGGAGAATAATTATAACATTAACAATGTTGGAAAAATTTTTATTACATTCCTGTAAATGAATCCGGATTTTACGGCCGAGTCAATAAGCGAGTTTTTTTCTTCTCTCTCTTATTTGGATGTCAACAAAGCGTCTATTGTGATGTTCAGGAGCTTCCTCGTTTTTGTGGTTCTCGCCTGTGGTGGCGTTGCCTCGGTGAGTAGTGGTGCCCAGTGTGTCTCATGTATTACCTGGGCGTCATCCATGTATATCATTATGTATCACCAGTGAATCTGTAATAATAAAAGGACGTGTTGTCTGTCTGTCTGTGTTACGAACCACGCCATCTATTGTCCTGATCTACCTACCCAGCACCACGAGCAACGCCATCTAGGGACGAAACCCGAGTATGACTAGTCTTGGTTACCACTCCGGGGTTTCCCTTCTCCATATCCTGGTTGTTGCGTCACCTCCTCAAAGTTTTCTTCATCAGCTCCAGTTCGATGAGAGTTCAGCTCACTCTGGGAAGTGACCACAGGATCACCTATCCTGGAAACCTACGGCACAGTGACTACCTACCGTCTTCTACAAAACTCAGCCTTACTCGTCAGCCATCTCAGCTCCGCACTTAAGTATTTGTAATCTTATATTGCCTCCCACGTCCACTTGCTTCAAATTGTTGTATGTTGTATAAATATGTATATACTGTTAATGTTTAGGTTAAGTATGGTTAAGGGTAAATTATAGAAAGCCGAATATTTTGTTAAGGAATTTATGGTACTTTATTATACACAACAAAAACTCGCATCCTTTGTCTACCCTTTTATAGTCCGATTGTCTTTGTTTTTTTATTGTTGTTGCCTGTTGGGATCTGGGTAGACTTTTAACTATATTCTAAATCCCCAACTCGTAACACTGTCTATTCCAGTCATTGCCCCAAAACAGAAGCAGTTAGAGACCTAAAATTGTACACACATATTACATGGGTCCCAAGGTTGTGCACCTTAGTATTACGATTGGCCACGGACTCCAGGGTGGTCCGGGCAAGACCCAAAAATCTTCCCCGACTGAGATATCACCTCGGTGGTGGTGGGAGGTGGTTACCCGTGTCAGGGAGAGCAAACTGTGGCAGTCAAAGTTATACAGTATATACCTAACCCGACCAAAGACGGGTAAGTTTCTTAGCAACTAATATATCACCTGTGCATCACTCATGCATCACCCATGTATCACCCATGTATCACCCATCACTCATGCATCACCCATGTATCACCCATGTATCACCCATCACTCATGCATCACCCATGTATCACCCATGTATCACCCATCACTCATGCATCACCCATGTATCACCCATGTATCACCCATCACTCATGCATCACCCATGTATCACCCATCACTCATGCATCACCCATGTATCACCCATGTATCACCCATCACTCATGCATCACCCATGTATCACCCATGTATCACCCATCACTCATGCATCACCCATGTATCGTATGTATACCATTTTGTAACCAGTGGATTGCCTTTATTTCCCATGTATTATTAATACCTGTACATCACCTACAGTATGCATCACTGTAATAATGTTGACAAGGCAGCAGGGAAATACAGTTAAATTGTACAAGCCGGAGTTACAGTCTATTACAAAGGAAATACTTGGTGTGTGGCAACTCATGGTGGGTACTTTAAATACATGTTTATTTTATTCATCTGTGGGTGAGAAGGACGAGGTACTGGATTTATAGCAGAATCGATGAATTAGGGGCGATATTTTTCACTACTTAAAGCAGGGTCGGTAATCTTGAAAATAACTTTCGTCTTGTTTTCTTGAATACAGGTTGAACTTTTTCAACCATCAATTTTGCCGGAAAATATCATTATCAGAAGGGGAGATGCACATGTGTAGAGAGCCAGTAATAGAGCCCAGTAATAAGAACATAAGAATGGTGGAAACTGAAGCGGGCCTGTTGGCCCACACTAGGCAGCCCCGTTTACACCTAACCCATATCGTACATATATCCGTCCAACCTATATTTGAAAAACCCAAAGTGTTCGGGTTAATGATGATGTTTGGTAACATGTTTCACTCATCCACTACTCCATTTCCAACCAGTGTCAAATTTAAAGCCAGTGCTACGAATTCGTTCCTGATTGGATAGTTTGAGTACTTTTTTATATCACCTTTCTTTAACCCAGACTACAGTTATACACCTCGATCTTATCGCTCCTAACTCTACGTCTCTCGAGGGAGTGCAACTTAAGATGCTTTAATCCAGTGGTTCTTAACCTTTTTTGAGTCACGGACCCCTTTGGGAATCTGGTGAAAGCTATGGACCCCCCCCCCCCTCCCCCTAGAAAAATGCACATAAGCACATAAACATAACTTTGCATGCAATGAATATACTTTATTCTATTGAAAATTCATTGCCTCATACAGTGTATGACATACACAAAGTATGACTAAAGTAAACAATCTTAACAATTATGTTTCATACTTTTTTATGCAAAAATTAATGGCCACTCCATACAAAAATGAAATACAATCATCTTGTGCAAATTAAACAAAACAAAACTTTAATTCTGCTCAAAAGTTCATTTCAATGAGAAGGTTGTTGTTTGGCTTGAATAAGAAGATGAAACTGTAGAGTGGTCTTTGACAAGGTAACACGCATCTTATCTTTGACATCCAATCGATTTCGACTTTTCGTTTTGATAGAAACAGGTGCTGAAAACCTTGACTCACAAAGGTATGTAGTAGCAAACGGAATCAGAGCACCCATAGATCGCTTTACCAGACGAGGGTAGGCGTGTGTCAACGCACATCAGAATTCTCCAAGGCTCTTTGAGTTGAATTCATTTCGTAACATTTCCTTTGTCTTCAGGTCAATGAGGTCATCTTTGGCAAGGTCTTCATCACTGAGACAGTCTATGTCGGCAAGGAAAGGATTACGAATCCATGTTTCAACTTTAAGGTCACCTGAGCAGAAGTAACCTTTGAAAGAGTTCTGCAGAGTATCCAGATGTCTGCAGAATTCTGCCTGCAGAGAAATTGACAGGGCCTCGTCACTCTCGGTTCCATCCTGCAGAAGCACTTCCTCTAACTTTGGAAAGTTTGCATAGTTGTCTGCCTCCAACCTCCTCTTCCACAGTGGCAGCTTGATCAGAAAAGCTTGCAGTCTTTCAGCAGCATCCATAATGGTGACTCCAGGGCCTTCAATCGCCAAGTAGGCCAAGCCATGAATGAACTCCTCACTGTCAAACTGTTCTGAGAGTGGGCTTTCTTTTTCTCTCAAAAAAAGTGAAACTTCTGCTCGTAGTTCAATCAAGCGCTTCAAGATTTGTCCTCTGGATAGCCAGCGAACTTCTGTGTGGTAAAGAAGAACTTCATATTCTGCTCCCATTTCTTGACAAAACCTCTTGAAAACGCGATGGTTCACAGCCCTGGCTCTGATAAACTTGACGACTTTCACGCCAGTAGACAAGACTTCTTTCAGAATTGCTGGCAGAGTCTTTGACGCCAATGCATGCCGATGTAGAAAACAATGGGTCACGATGACCTGAGGAGCTTCTTTCTTCACCAAAGCAGCTAAACCAGATGTGTTGCCAAGCATCGCAGGTACTCCGTCTGTGCACAGAGTACAAAGATTTTTCTTCCCAGTCGAAGTTTTGCTTGGCAAAGAAACTATTCACCATTTCTAAGATGTCGATGGCCTTTGTAGTTTCCAAAAGGGGCTCACAAAATAGGAATTCTTCTTTGATGGCATCAGCATGCATATAACGGACGAAAACCAGGAGCTGGCTGCACTGAGAGATGTCAGTAGCTTCATCCAGTTACATGCTGAACGGAAATGGCGTAGCTGACAATTCTTCCATTACTTGCTTCAGAATATTAGAAGAAATGTCAACAATTCTAGAGTGGATGACGTCATTTGACAAAGGCACTCCTGCAATTTTCTTCCTTTGCTCCAGGCCACAAACCAGCTCGACCATTTCCAGGGCACATGGCTTTACCAAGGTCTCTCCAATCGTATGTGGCTTCTTTTGCTTAGCAATATGATAAGCAACCTTGTAGGGCGGCCAGTCGGCCGCGGCGAGTTTCCCGCGGCCAGTTGGGCTGCGGCCAGATGGCGGCGGCCAGTTGTCCTAGACCCAATGATACTGACTGATGACTTCCTACCCTACTGACGCACCCAGACCCTAACTTTTTCCATTCTCTCTCTATTTATGCATCCCTACTCTAACTACGTGCACCCAGTCCCTAACTTTGACCAATAAATAATAACAGACTTCTTGTAAATAATGTATAAAATAAATAAATATAGCGCACCAACCGTTCTTGGTTTTTCACAACACTCGCACGCGCCTTTCACCATATGCTCCCACATACTCACAAACACATATTCACACACTGTACACCCATCACTCTTCAGCCACACTCTGAAATTGTAGTCAGAAGGCTGTCGGAGGTCTCCAACCTCGGCTGATATAGCTATAGTAATAATAACTAAGGCCCTCTTTCGCTACCTTCACCAAAAACATAACCACAGGTAATTGAATATATTTAGGAAAAATTATGTATTTGAAGATACTATGGCCCTCAGTTAAACCTTACCAGTATATGAGAAGATTCCCAAGCTGTGATAAGCCGTGGAAAATGAGAAATAAGCACTTAATTTGGAGTGGCTCAAGATGGCAGTTGAGCAGAGAACGATGCTACCAATTTAAATAGTAAACATGGGCCACCAGAGACGCTCAGCGGTCAGCGCTATAAGCAGTGGCAGGGTACTTTTTCTTTAATTTATTTCAGTGGGAAACCATTCTAGAAGTCAAAACCTGACGACGATGACGATTGTATGTTACCTGACCGTGTACAGTAGCATTCCATGCCACCCTACAGATTTACTGGTTTTCTTCAGTAACCAAAAATACATACATAACATCTGATATATATTGACAAAAATAGAACAACTTAATATAAAAATATAGTGAATATAAATGTTAAATTTTTATCTGACCTTCACGAACCCCCTGAAGCCCATTTATGGACCCCTGGGGATCCATGGACCCCAGGTTAAAAACCCCTGCTTTAATCTGTATTCATACTACAGGTTTCTAATGTACGGGATTAATCTTGTCATCCTCCTCTGAATTCTTTCTTGGGATTCTATATCCATTCTGTAGTACGGTGACCAGAACTGAACCGTGTAATCCAAGTGAGGTCTCACAAACGCAAGATAAAGTTTTAGGATAACCTCGCTAGTCTTGTAACTAACACTCTTTTGTATGAATCCAAGTGCTTTGTTAGCCTTGTTTCGAGCAAATATGCATTGTTCTCTTGGTTTAAGATTAATTACTTATTATTACCCCTAAATCTTTCTCGCGGTCTGATTTCTCTATATCAACGTTGTTCATCTGATATTTGGTTTCTCTGTTTACATCTCCTAGACTAAGTACTTTACATCTGTCTACATCAAATTTCATCTGCCATTTTTTCAGACCATGCAAAAAATTTTTTTAGATCTCCCTGTAATTTTGCAGAGTCCTCGTCATATTTAATTATTTCACTGGTCAACAGCCAAAATGGTTCACATATGAGATCATGCTCACACAACTAATTTCATATTGCTGAATTCGAATCTGATATTTGTTTTGTTCTATCAGACCAGGTTTTATAAAAAAATCAATAGGTACAAATATTTAATATTCCATCACGTGTCGTGCAAAAAATGAGATTATCTCATGTGACTGTGCTTTCATGACTAATTTCATATTAATGAATATTAATTGGATGTTTCATTCTACCATCAGACCTACTTTCTTAAAGAATAAAAAAAATAGTAAATATAGTAACATTATCGCGTCATGCAAGATACAATTTTAAACCTATCACAGATAAGCTCATAAAAAATTGTACCAAAAAACATAAGTTCAAATCCTTTATAATGACAAAATATGAAGTTCTAAAAGTGCTTCTGAACTTTACTCTTTCTCTTGTACAGCTTGCTCTCTTCTCGTTGCAGTGTCCAGCAATAGTCGCCCATCATGTTAGGACTGAATTGTCCCTGATATCTGCTCTCCATTATGGCGATATCTTGATGAAATCTTTCGCCGTGTTCATCACTAACGTCTCCAAGGTTACCTGGGAAAAATTCAATATGAGAGTGGAAAAAATGCAATTTCAAGGACATCCTTGCTCCCAATGCATGATAATTCTGAAGCATGGTTGTTACGATTTCTTTGAAGTTGTCATCACGATAGTTTCCAAGAAAATTCTTTGACACATTGACAAATGATTCCCATGCCTTTTTCTCCAGTGGGTTCAATGTTTTGGTGAATTCGATATCATTAACTAGTATACGAATTTGTGGTCCATTCAAGACACCTGCTTTCAACTTGGCTTCGGAAACCACACCACCTAGTTTCTGAGATAAGTATAGAGTCCCAGCACCGAATTGATCCATAGCTTTGATGAAATTTTTAGCCAAACCGAGCTTTAGATGCAGTGGAGGCAAAAATATCTTTTCTGGATCTACAAACGGATTGTGAGCACAGTTAAACCTTCCAGGCGCATCTCTTGGTCTTGTCGGCCAATCCTTTCTCACATAGTGCTCTGCATCAGCTCTGCTGTTCCACAAGCACAAAAAGCACATGTGCTTTGTGTAGCCACTCTGAAGGCCCAGTAGTAAACTGATGACTTTGAGATCGCCACATATCTTCTACTGGTGTTTCTCATACTCTATAGCAGCCAACAGAATTTTCATTGTTTCATAGCTCTCAGTCATTTTTGCTGCGTGTGCTATTGGGACAGATGGAAGCCGATTGCCATTGTGTAAAAGAACAGCTTTCAGAGAGTCTTTTCCTGAGTCTTTAAACAGCCTCCAATCCTCTGTCTTGTATGTTTCAGATTTGCAGAGTTGTTGCATGAGAGATACTGCGTCCTCGCAATAACAAAGGTTGTTTGCCATCTTGAAAAATGCAGACAGCTGTCTATGTCGGTAACGCGCTGTAGTGATATGCACTCCATCTTCTAGCAGGTTACGCTGCTTTAGTCTGGATCCCAAAACTTCAGCCTTTTCTTTTGACAAGTTTAGGTCCCTGATGAGATCATGAAGCGCTTCTTGAGTAAATAGTTTAGGCCTGGTATTTTCAGAGTCATCCTGGTAGTCGTTTTCCATTGAGGTAGAGGTAGAATCGGAATCACTCAATTCTTGTTCAGTCGGTGGATTTGGGACTGGAAGTTCAGCACTGTGCGGTACTGGTCGGATTGCAGAAGCAATATTGGGGTACTGTACCTTGCCTCGTGTCTTGATTTTTATTCCCTTAATATTTGTGAGACAGAAGTAGCAGTCACTACTGTGGTCTTTAGGTTCACGCCATATCATTGGTACAGCAAACGGCATTCCTGAACTTCGTTTACCACACATCCACTCGCTCAGGTGGTTAACACAAGACTTACAGGCTACATGAGGTGCCCATTTCTTGTCTTGGTCACCCAAATGACATTTGAAGTAACTTTTGTAGTTCAGTCGAACAGCTTTTGTGATTGGTTTCTTGAGGCTACCAGGAGTGAAGGCACCACATATGTAGCAAAAACTGTCAGCACCGTTCACACACTTGCGACGTTCCATGTTTTGTTAATTTCAGAGTAATTACAAATCATGCAGGTGTAGATATGCAATATCATGAATCAGCAAACTGAAACAAACAAAAAAGCACAAATCAGGACAAAATAATTGCATAAGTGGAGCCAATGAGCATATAAATTACTGTATGAATAGCATGGTGCACTAAATATATAGATATGCTGGTTCTGGAAAACTGAGCCTGATACAGCTATACGAATGTCATAATTGAGTTCAGCACATACAATTACACTAGAATCAGACTGTTTTGATCCAGAACCATGATAATTTTTTTTTTATGTTGACCAGTGTTATTCGTCCTATTTTAGTCTCGTCAGCAAATTTACTTATGTTGCTGTCTATGCCGATATCTATTTTTTTATGTATACAATAAATAATAATGGTCAAAGTGCTAAGCCTTGGGCTACTCCAATCTGTGTTTCCTGTCCTGTAATCACATCCTAATTCAGTTTAGAATATCTCCTCCAATTCCATGAGCCTCCACTTTACATATTAGTGTTTCGTGAGGAACCCTGTCGAAGATTTTTGTTAAAGTCGAGGTAAACCACATCATAATCATGTCTGCCATCCACTAATTCAAAAACAGTTGAAAAGAATAATAATAAATTTGTCAGACATGAACGCCCACTTGTGAAGTCATGTTAGGAATCATTGCTCAATTTGTGTTTCTCGGTGTGATCTATCTCCCGTCTTGAAATCGATATCACATTCGCTATCCTCCAGGATTCTGGTACCACAGCGAATTTTAATGACATGTTAAACAATTTTGCTAAAGGTATACTAAGTTTTCCCTTACATTCCCTTAATATTCTGGCAAATATCTCGGTCAGGACTTGGCGACTTATTAGGTTTTAGTTGATCTATTTGTTTACTTACATCGTTACTAGATATTACTATCTCGCTTCATCCATTATCTTCACTATCTTTGTAGATAGTCGGTGCCTCGGGTACCCTGTTTAAATTTTCGGTTATGAAAACTGATGAAAAATATCAGTTCAGATTATTGCTCATTTTCCGTCTTTATCCATTAGTTCGCCGGTATCTGACTGTATTGGTCCAATCTTGTCTCGAGTTATAGTTTTATACATTTGGAGAAAAACTTTGGGTTTGACTTTGCCTCCCTTGCTACCTTTAGTTCATTATTCCTCTTTGCTTTTCTTAGATCTTTCTTAACCCTACTGGCCAATACTTTATAATAATCTCAAAGGTAAACGTCACCACGATTTTTTCTCCTACCTATAGCCTTCCTTTGACCAATAATATTATTTAAATAATTGTTGATCCATTTGGGATTATTGTTATATGATCTGAGTTTTCTGTATAGCATATTGTGCCTTTGTGCATTAAGTAACTGATTATTTAAATTGTTAGAAAACTCGTCAACCTCAAATCTCGTAGTCAGCTCACTCTTAGCAGTCATATTTTGTGAGGTTATTGTAATCAGGTCACCAGGTAAAATCAGATCACCCTGTGTGGGTACATTGTGTTAGGTCAAGTTATCTACCACCTCACATGAGGTCATGTAGTTTACCCCCTTCTCTCAATTGCCTTTTCATCTATCAATGTATGCCCTTCTGAAATCTGGGACTTTCATAGAATTTTCCTTACGGCTAACATTAAGTTCACTTTGAATCTCATTTCTTTGTGGTCGCTCTTAGCTAGTTCGTTCCCTACCTCAACATTATTAATGGTAGTTTTCTCTGTTTGACAGAACTCAGTCTAGCATATTATTACCCCAAGTGAATTTTGACTTAGGAAACACTCCAGAACTGTTTCAAGAAAATCCTCTGAATCTGAATTACCCATAAGGTCGGTCCAGTCTATTTGACTAAAGTTAAGCCGCTTCATATACAGACTTTGCTATGTCTGGATGCCCTGCGTATTTTATCCCATATAAGTTGCTCATTAACCATCGGTTAATTCTATCCAAATTGTTTCTGTATTCATTTCAGTTTTTATTTCCTTATGGATTTCATACTTCAAATTATCCCTGGCATGAATAGCTACCCAGCCTCCTTTCCTGATCTACCTATTGGTATGAAATAATTTGTATCCTTTAATTTGGTATTCGACAGGTAACTCACATGAAACTAAGTTTATCCATGTTTCGGTGAATGCTACTATACCGATTTTTCGGTACATACCATCGCCCTGATTCTATGTATTTTATTTCTCATACTTCTACTGCTTGCATAGAAGACATTTAAGTTAGTCTTGATCTGGGTTCTCTGTTTGTCACGTTTAAGCTTTAACTCACTACCTAATTTAGCTTTATCATCATTCCTAGCACTATTTTTCTCACTTTGGTTACGCATGCCCACTGCAGTCTCCTCGACCCCTGTGCTCACATGTTCCACTAGCATTTTAAGGCATTCGACATCTTTTGAGCTGCTCTCTCGAGAGAGCCAGCCAGAGTTGCCACCCCATCACTAGATAAATGTACCCCCATCCCTAGAATAAGGTTCCCTTCTACCGTAAATGTTGTCCCAGCTGTCAATGAATGAGATTGATATTGACTTGCAATATCTGTCAAGACAGCATTGACACTAACTGCCCTTGACAACCATTCATTGTCAACACTCCTAGGCAGGACACCACATATGATAGGGATCCCTCCCTTCCTCCTAATCCATTAATCGCTGCCTTGATCTTATCAAGGAGCTCCTCACTCCTACATCGGCCAATATCATCGCCTCTTACACTGAAGCATATAATGGGTTTGTTCCCATTACCAAACATGACATTGCTCATCCTGTCAACTATATCCCCCACCCCACCTCCTGGCAAACACACTCTCATCCTATTTCTCTCTTTAGCACAGAAAGCTCTATCTAGGCACCTTACCTGAGAATCCCCAACAATTACAGTTGTTGTACCTTCCTTGTCAGCCTTGTCCTTAACTATGTTACCGTCCATTTCGTTTACCAAAGAATTTAAAAAGTCAATACTTTTAGCTGTTGTCGATTCTTCGTTGTATTTTTTCACCCCCAGTTTGGTCGTTCCTATCCTCACGACCCTCCATTGACCTTTGTTGTCGTCAGACACAAACTCTCCTCGTTTCGTATCTTCCTCCTTCATTCATACAATCATTCCCCTTAGCCTCAGGTTTTCGTCCTTGAGCTTCACTAGCCCCGCCTTCAAGGAGGCACAGAGCTTCTGGCAACTAACACTAGCCATTCCACTGTCAGTTAATCCCCAGGAGCTAAATCGGCCATGATATTTCCTCTGTTTACATCTCCTAGAATAAGTACTTTACATTTGTCCACATTAAATTTCAACTGCCATTTTTCAGACCATGCAAGAAATTGGTTTAGACCTTCCTGTAGTTTTGCAGAGTCCTTGTCAGATTTAATTACTGGCCCTATTTACGTGTCACCAGCAAATTTACTTATTTTACGGTCTATGTCTATATCTATGTCGTTTATGTTTATAATAAATAGTAATGGTCCAAGTACTGAGCCTTGGGGTACTCCGTTAATGATTTTACCCCAATCGGATATAGTGCCATTAAGGCTGACTCATCTGTTTCCTGTCATGTAACCACACCCTTATCCAGTTTAGAACATCTCCAATTCATTGAACCTCCACTTTACATATTAGTCTTTCATGGGGGACCCTGTCCAAGGCTTTGCTAAACTCGAGGTTAACCACAACATAATCGTGTCCAAAACCACTGATTCGAAACTAGTTGAAAAGAATGATAATAGATTTGTTTGTCATGAATGCCTATACTTGTGAAGCCATGCTGGGAAACATTGATGAATTTGTGTTTCTCGGGGTGATTTAGATTTGAGTTTGAAATTATTGCTTCCTTAAATTTACCTACAATTGATATTAAACTAATTGGACGATAGTTAGAGGATAGTGATCGATCTCCCTTCTTGAAAATCGATATCACATTCGCTATCCTCCAGGATTCTGGTACTACACCCTTTTTTTAACGATATGTTAAACAATTTCGCTAAGGACATACTAAGTTTTTCCGTCCATTCCTTCAATACTCTGGCAAATATATCATCAAGACATGGTGATTTATTAGGTTTTAATTTAATTTAATTATTTGTTAACACCGTTCCTATTCACTACTATCTCGCTTAATCTATTTTCTTGACTATCTCTGTAGTTAGTCGATGCCCTGGGTATCTTTTTTAAATTTCGGTTGTGAAACATGATGAAAAATATCGGTACAGATTATTGCTCATTTCTCCGTCGTTATCAGTTAGTTTGCCAGTATCTGACTGGTTTGGTTCAATCTTGTCTCGTATTTTAGTTTGATACATTTGGAAGAACCCCTTGGGGTTTGACATCGCCTCCCTTGCTACCTTTAGTTCATTATTCCTCTTTGCTTTTCTTATTTCTTTCTTACCAATAATATTCTTTAAATAAATATTGATCCATTTGGGGTCATTGTTACTTGATCTGAGTTTTCCTTATGGTATATTCTGCTTTTGTGCATTAAGTAACTGATTATTTAAATTGTTATGGAACTCGTTGACCTCAAATCTAGTGGTCAGGTCACATTTAGCGGTCATATTTTGTGAGGTTATTGTTTTCAGGTCACCAGGTAAAGTAGGGTCACCCTGTGTGGGTACATTATGTTAGGTCATATTATTTACAACTTCTTGTGATGTCATGTAGTTTTCCCCCAAATGTATTGAAAATATTGTAATAACCCGTGACAGCATCTTTTACCTGCTTGATTACACCTATTAGATCATCTTCAGTGACTGGGGGGAGTAAGGGGAGATCTTTAATGTTATGTAAATATCAGCAACATTTTCTGCAAGGTTCTAGACAACTTGTCGCAGTAGTGGATACATATAGTTATGTTGTATCATTTACCTTCAAGAAAATGGCGACGGATTTGAGTTTACTTTTCTTGTTTAAAGTAGAATTCATTACCATTTTGTTTTGTCGTTGTCTGCATATGAATCTAGTTTGGTTTTAGTTGTTTTAATATTTTTTTTTACAATTTGACACTGATAGGGAGGCAATTTGAGAAGCAATGAAAGAGGCTAGCGAAGAAATTAAAACAATTCTCATTATTGTCATTTTAGATGCTGACACAACTCCAACTGTCACTTTGTAGGCATAAGAACATAAGAAAATAAGGAGTCTGCAATAGGCCGGTTGGCCTGTGCATGGCAGCTCCTGTCGAGAGTTACCGCAACTCTCTATCATCCATGAATCTATCTAGCCTCCCTTTAAAAATTTCCAGCGTTCCAGCACTTACTACAAAGTTGCTAAACTTGTTTCACTCGTCCACCACCCTATTTGTGAACCAGTTCCTTCCTATCTCCCTCCTTAACTTATCCAACTTAAATCCATTGCTACGGGTCCTAGCCTGCTCGGATATTATAAGAACGTTATCCATATCTCCTTTATTGATTCCTTTCACCCACTTAAATACTTCTATCATATCTCCCCGCACTCTTCGTCTTTCTAGGGAATGCAAGTTTAGTTTCTTAAACCTATCTTGATATGGAAGGTTTCTAAGTCCCGGAATCATTTTCGTCATTCTTTGCTGCACCGACTCTAGGGAATTGATATCCATTCTATAATAAGGGCACCAGAACTGAACAGCATAATCGAGGTGCGGCCTGGCTAGCGCAAGATATAGTTGCAATAAGACCTCTGCACTCTTATTACTTACACTTCTAGATATAAAACCTAATACTCTGTTTGCCATATTTCGAACATTAACGCATTGTTTTCTAGGCCGTAGGTCCGGCCTTACAAGTACCCGTAAGTCTCTTTCACAAGTCGACTTCTTTAGGTTGATGTTATAAAGACTATATACATTGACAGTATTTGTTCTTCCAATATTAAGTACGCTGCACTTGCTGGTGTTGAATTTCATTTGCCATTTTACTGACCACTCCTGCAGTTTATTTAAATTCTCCTGTAGTGCATTTGCATCCTGCCCTGAATTAATCTGCCGCCCAATTTTGGTGTCATCCACAAACTTGCATATGTCACTGCTGATCCCAGTATCTAGATCGCTTATGTAGATTATGAATAAGAGTGGGCCCAGGACTGTTCCCTGGGGAACCCCGCTGGTTACACAACCCCACTCAGATTTAACACCATCTACGCTGACCCACTGTGTTCTATCGGTGAGCCATGATTTTATCTAATTCAAAACTTTCCCCTCGATACCATGAGCCTTAACTTTTCTCAGAAGCGTCTGATGCGGTACTCTGTCAAACGCTTTGCTAAAGTTAAGGTAAATAACATCGTAATTTTCGTCATTATCTACCACCTCGAAGACTTTCCTAAAAAACGTCAGCAGATTTGTTAGACAAGATTTTCCCTTTGTAAACCCATGTTGAGAGTCATAGACTAATTTGTTTTTCTTCAAATGCGATCGGATGCTATTTGTTATAATTGATTCAAAAAATGTCCCCACAACTGACGTCAAACTAATCGGCCGGTAATTTGACGCTGATGCTCTGTCTCCCCTTTTGAATATGGGTCTACATTTGCCTGTTTCCACAAGTCTGGCACAACTCCCGCGTCTAATAATTTTGTTAATAAATTTACGAGGGTCCGCTAATCTGTTCCTTATACCCTTTCAAAACTCGAGGGAAAATTTCATCTGGCCCTGGGGATTTTGTGTTCTTTAATTTATTTATCTTCTTAAGAACATCCTCTTTTCTGATAGTGATAATCTTTAATTTCTCTTCTTCATTTCCCCTAAATATCAGTTCCACCTCTGGAATTTCCTTGTTAATTTCTTCTGTGAAAACTGATGAGAAGTAGCGGTTTAATGCTCTCTCTGACTTTAAAGGTCCCACTTTGTCCTTGACGTTTGTCCTATATACCTGGAAAAATCCCTTTGGATTCACCTTGGATTCTCCTGCTATTTTAATTTCGTAGTCCCTCTTTGCCGTCCTTATATTTTTCTTAACATTCCTAGATAGTTCATTATACTTATTTCTGAGCTGCTCCTCCCCTCCCTGACGTAGGTAAGGTCACCTGGGAACAGTCACGTCAGCCCCCAGTAGGAAGGGGTGAGGTCATAGATGACACAACAATTGATCATGACTATAATATATTCACTAGTATACTACATAAAGCACAAGAACAAAATATACCATACAGAAAAACTAGGTCAAATAAGAATGAGCCAAGGTGGATGACCAGAAAACTTAAACATGACATTGGAATAAAGAAAGGAATATATAAGAAATTAAAGGGAGGGGAGGATCAGCTCAGAAATAGGTATAATGAACTATCTAGGAATGTTAAGAAAATTGTAAGGAAAGCAAAGAGAGACTATGAAATCAAAATAGCAAGAGAATCCAAGGCGAATCCTAAGGGATTTTTCCAGGTATATAGAACAAAGGTCAAGGACAAAGTTGGGCCTTTAAAGTCAGGGAAGGGAGAAGTGATAAATGGTAGTGAAGAAATAAGCAAAGCATTGAACAGCTACTTCTTATCAGTTTTCACAGAAGAAATTCGCGAGGAAATTCCAGAGGTGGAACTGATATGTAGGGGAAAGGGAGAAGAGAAATTAAAGAATATCACTATCAGAAAAGAGGATGTTCTTAAGAGAATAAATAAACTAAAGAAGACAAAATCCCCAGGGCCGGATGAAATTTTCCCTCGAGTCTTGAAAGAGTGTAGGGAACAGATTAGCGGACCCCTCGTAAATATATTTACAAAATCATTAGACACGGGAGTTGTGCCAGACTTGTGGAAACAGGCAAATGTAGTACCCATATACAAAAAGGGAGACAGAGCATCAGAGTCGAATTACCGGCCGATCAGTTTGAAATCAGTAGTGGGGAAATTACTTGAATCAATTCTAGCAGATAGCATCCGATCGCATTTAGAGAAAAACAAATTAATCTATGACTCTCAACATGAGCTTACAAAGGGAAAATCTTGTCAAACAAATCTGCTGACGTTTTTTAGGAAAGTCTTCGAGGTAGTAAATAATGATTAAAATTACGATGTTATTTACTTACTTTAGCAAAGCATTTGACAGAGTACCGCATTAGAGGCTTCTGAGAAAAATTAAGGCTCATGGTATCGAGGGGAAAGTTTTAAATTGGATAAAATCATGGCTCACCAATAGAACGCAGAGGGTCAGCGTAGATGGTGTTAAATCTGAGTGGGGCTGTGTAACCAGTGGGGTTCCCCAGGGGTCAGTACTAGGCCCACTGTTGTTCATAATCTACATAAACGATCTAGATACTGGGATTAGAGTGACATAAGCAATATTGCGAATGACACCAAAATAGGGCGGCAGATTAATTCAGGGCAGGATGCAAATGCATTACAGGAGGATCTAAATATACTGCAGGGGTGGTCTGAAAAATGGCAAATGAAATTCAACACGAGCAAGTGCAGCGTACTTAATATTGGAAGAACAAATACTGTCAATGTATACAGCCTTAACAACATCAACCTAGAGAAATCGACTTGTGAAAGAGTCCTAGGGGTACTTGTAAGCCCGGACCTACGGCCTAGAAAACAGTGCATTAATGTTCGAAATAAGGCAAACAGAGTATTGGGTTTTATATCTAGAAGTGTAAGTAATAAGAGTTCAGAGGTCTTATTGCAACTATATCTTGCGCTAGTCAGGCCGCACCACGATTATGCGGTTCAGTTCTGGTGCCCTTATTATAGAATGGATATCAATTCACTAGAGTCGATGCAGCGAAGAATGAAAATAATTCCGGGACTTAGAAACTTTCCATATCAGGATAGGTTAAAGAAACTAAACTTGCATTCCCTAGAAAGACGAAGAGTACTGGGAGATATGATAGAAGTATTTAAGTGGGTGAAAGGAATCAATAAAGGGGATATAGATAAAGTTCTTATAATATCCGAGCAGGAAAGGACTCGGAGCAACGGATTTAAGTTGGATAAGTTTAGATTTAGGAGGGAGATAGGAAGGAACTGGTTCACAAATAGGGTGGTGGACGAGTGGAACAAGCTTAGCAACTTTGTAGTAAGTGCTGGAATGCTGGAAAGTTTCAAAAGGAGGCTGGATAAATTCATGGATGATAAGGAGCTGCCATGCACAGGCCAACCGGCCTATTGCAGACTCCTTATTTTCTTATGTTCTTATGTTCTTATGTTTAATTTCTTATAAATTCCTTTCTTTATTCCTATGTCATGTTTAAGTTTTTTGGCTCATTCTTATTTGACCTAATTTTTCTGTATGGTATATTTTGTTCTTGTGCTTTACTTAGTATACTAGTGAATATATTATAGTCATGATCAATTGTTGTGTCGCCTGTGACCTCACCCGTTTCTACCGGGGACTGACCTGACTGTTCCCAGGCGACCTCACCTAGGTACCTTGTTAACCCCTCATAATCCGCCGATCAAAAGTTTGGGACTGACCATATTGTCATTATTTTTCGTTTCCCAATTTAGGGTGAACCTGATTTCTCTGTGATCACTGTTCCCTCGTTCTTCCCTTATTGTGATATCTCTGATAATATTTTCTTTATTTGTTAATACTAGGTCTAATATATTGTCGCCTCTAGTAGGTTCCGTAATTAGTTGTTTTAAAAAATTGTCCTGTACTGCGTCTATGAAGTCTTCAGATTCATAGTCACCTATAATGTTGTCCCAGCCAATATTTCTGAAGTTGAAATCCCCCATAATGCACAGGTTGTTATAGTTTGCTGCCCTACTCATTTCGTGCTATATGGGCTGAGCTGTTTCTTTCCCAAGACTTGGGGGGGCCTGTAAATCACTCCCATAATTAGTTTTTCTCTTCCTTCCGCAATTTCAACCCATACAGACTCGGTTCCTATTTCACCCTTGTTACAACCTTTACACCCTCTTCTAGGACACACTAGAGGATGTATAATCAGCCCATAGGCCCATTATATCAGAGGAGACTCTGAAATAACAGCTTCTGTTAACATAGAGATTAAATGTTAAACACAGACCCTTACCTTATTTATGGCTAACAACCACCTGACAGCTGACAGGTGTTTATCTCAATACCACTGTTCCCATTAAAACTGGTTTAATCAAAACCCAGCTTTAAAATTACAACAAAATATAATAAATGTGTGCTCTCCATCCATGTGCATACAAATGGCCACAAATCAATTAACTCAGAATAATCTAATCTCCACCAAATACAATGCTATAATATTCCTTAGACTATAATGAACATATTACACTTTAGTTAACACCATAATTATCCATGATTGCCCAGATAATAATAGATAAATGTGCACCACACAAGCTTGGCCCTCCTATTCTCCACAACCTCGCTACCGAGAGTGCATTAAAGTCAAAACAATGTTCCAATACTTTCTTGTTTCATCAACATATAATTTATAATTCTTTTTATAATTCACACCTGCTTCTTACAGTCTTTCATAACTGTATAAAAAATAAGAATACATTCTACAAAGTTTACATAATGAAACAAATACTAGTGTACATACTTATATAAAATAATCAAGACATTTTTCAGTCTTTACCATAGGTTTGGAAATTTGATTCTAAAGAAACACGGCAAACAACAGAAACTAAATACAATGGGTAACTGAAACAAATATTTAGGGAAAGAGGAGACGACCGTAACCTCCCCCTCCCAAAAGAAGAATGAGTCAGCCACAGGATGACTCATGACTAACTGGAATACGGGACAGTGCATCAGCCACGACATTCAGCTTTCCTTTCACATGTTTTATAATCAAATCATAATCTTGTAACAATAGATTCCACCTTGTCAAACGCTGGTTTAAATTTTTCATCTTGTGCAAAAATACAAGAGGATTGTGATCCGTAAACACTTGGATCGGTATGCCTGACCCCTTCAAATAAACATCAAAATGGTTCAAACTTAAAATCAATGCTAATGTTTCTTTCTCAATTGTACTATAGTTTTTCTGATACAAAAGAAACTTCTTTGAAAAATAACAAATAGGATACTCAACATCATCTTTTTCTTGCATTAAAACTCCACCAGCTCCATAATCACTAGCATCTACATACAATTTAAATGGTTTATCATAATTTGGAGTAGAAAGTATGAGTGCACTTATAAGTATCTGTTTCAATTTTTTAAAAGCTTCATCACAATGAACACTCCACAAAAATTTTACTTTCTTTGTCAACAGATTGGTTAATGGTAAAGCAATGGTTGAAAGGGTCTAACAAAACCTACGATAATATCCACTCATACCCAGAAATCTTAATAATTCTCTTCTATTTGTAGGTGCAAGAAATTTCACAATACTTTCTACCTTAGCATTAATTGGTTTGACACTTCCCTGACCAACAACATAACCTAGATATTCTACAGTTGCTTCAGCAAATTCACTCCTCACAAGGTTTACAGTCAAATTTGCTTAATTTAATTTGTTAAGTACTTCTCTGATTAAGTACAAATGTTCTTCCCAAGTTTTTGAATACAGTACAATATCATCTATAAACACAGAACAACCTGTAACATCATACAATACTTGATTAACTAATCTTTGGAAAGTACTACCGCTGTTTTTCATACCAAAGGGAAACACTTTATACTGATATAAACCATCCGTAGTCACAAATGCAGAAATTTCTTTTGCTCTTTCAGTCAGAGGTGCTTCCCAATATCCTTTCAACAAATCCATCTTGGTTATGTATTTAGCATCTCCTATCTGGTCAATACAATCATCCACTCTTGGAATAGGATATGAGTCAGCTTTGGTAACATTATTTACTTTTCTGTAATCAGAACAAAATACCATCAGGTTTATTCACCAATACACACGGTGAACTGCAAGGACTGTTACTTCTTTCAATCACATCATTATCAATCATATACTGTACTTCTTTTCTCATTATCTCTTTCATCTTAGGATTCACTCTATATAGGTGTTGCTTAATGGGTGTTGTGTTTTCAACCTTAACATCATGCTGTAATACCTCCGTTCTCCGAGGAACATCAGAAAACAAAGGCCGAAGCTCATGTCCAATTTGTATGATTTGATTTCTCTTCTCAGTTCCTAAATGATCAAGTTTCTTTTCTAAATTAATCAACACACCTGAATTATTTAACAGTTTATTTTCACATCTCCCCAACTTCATCTCTCCACTTTCATCTATCATCTTTTCATCATCAGACCTGACATATAGACAATTCACCTTATTATTCACACCATTTTCTGTAAAGTTTCTATCATAATATGGTTTTATCAAGTTTATATGACACAATTGATTTGAGTTGCATCTTCCTGGAGTATTTACAATATAGTTCAATTCTCCCACACTTTTTTCAATCACCCAGGCACCACAAAATCTGGCTTTCAATGGATTTCCTGTTTGTGGCAATAATACCAACACTTGGTCACCAGGTTTGAACTCTCTGCTCTTAGACTTCTTGTCATACAACCTTTTCATATCTTCCTGACTCTCTTTCAAAATTTCTGCAGCAATCTCTCTCGCCCTAAACAATCTGTTTTTGAAACCTGATACTACATACTTCAATAACCCATGAGAATCACTTTTCCCAATCCACTTCTCCTTCAGCATACTTAATGGGCCTCTCACTTCATGTCCATATACCAACTCAAATGGGCTAAAACCTGTAGACTCCTGTACAGCATCTCTAATGGCAAACAACGCTAAAGGCACACCTTCATCCCAATCTACAGACATTTCCTCACAATATATTCCTAAAGTATTTTTTAAAGTCTGGTGGAACCTCTCCACAACTCCTTGGCTTTGCGGGTGATAAGCACTTGACAAATTTTGAGTTATATCTAATCAGTTTAATATTTTTTTTTAACATTCCTGAAGTGAAATTACTTCCCTGGTCTGACTGAATAATTTCAGTCAGGCCTACCCAGGAGAATATCTCACTAACTCTCTTACAATATTTTTAGAATGTATGCTACGTAATAGTACAGCTTCTGGAAATCTGGTAGACACACACATTATTGTCAACAGATAATTATTTCCCTTCCGTGTTTTAGGCAAAGGACCTACACAATCAATTACAATTCTGCTAAAAGGTTTACATAATGCAGGAATTGGCTTCAGTGGTGCCGGTTGTATAATCTGGTTGGGCTTGCCCACTTTCTGATACATCTCACAAGTTTTACAGTACTCAGATACATTTTACTTTATATTAGGCCAATAAAAATGAGTTAGTAGCCTGTCAGTTGTCTTCCTGACTCCCAAATGTCCAGACAAACAAGAATCATGGGATAAAGCAATAACATGTTCCTTATATTCCTTTGGAATAACAATCTGCTGCCTAACCTCCCAATGATCCGATGCTGGAACATCAGCAGGCCTCCACTTTCTCATTAACACACCACTTTGTACACAAAATCCAATTGATACATCACTCTCACCCCTATTTCTCTCAGCTTCACTCCAACATTCCCTCAAACTCTCGTCGCTGTTCTGTAACCTTACTAATTCATCCTTGTCCACAACAAAATCTTGCAGTACATCAAATTTTGCTTCTACAATACACTCCTTATTATTTTCCAACTCTACTGTATTGTCTGTGGTCATAACATCCTCTTTACCAAATATATCACCTATTCCCAGATCATCATCATCAGACTCTTATCTTCTCTTTGACATTGCCCTGGTCACACCACAGCTGGGTACACAATTTCATTATACTGTATATCACCATCAGGTTTACACTTCGTTGATTCATCCAACACATCTTCATTTTTCACAACATGGTTCACTTCTACAGTAGCCTCTTCATCAAATGGATTTTCACATATAATAGGTTCTGGGACTACCTTGTCGCCAGCCAAATCATTACCCAATAACATCTGTACTCTAGGTACGGGAAGTTCAACACTTACCCCAACTTTTACAATGCCACTCACAAATCCACTCAAGATTTACATTATGTAATGGGGGGAACCGGTGGTAGAAGCGGTACCATTCTTGCCTCGCAAGCGAGATGTCACGGGTTCGATTCCCGGGCCGGTGGAAGTTGTTTGGACTTACTTCCTTGCCCCCATTAGTTCCTGTTCACCTAGCAGTAAAGTAGGTACCTGTTGTAAGTCGAAAGTTGCGAATTCGTATTCAGGGAGTTGTTGGAGCTTCTAATAACTTGATGACATAAACCACTGACTCTTCAGGCATCTACGCCCTTGACTCTTCAGACTTCTACGCCCTTAACTCATGAGACATAAAGGCAAGCATGAACTTAGCATGCTCCCCTGTTGGGCGCTGTAAACGCTTCTGCGCTTCTCCTTACACAAGGATGTAGGGGAGTGCAAAAAAAAAAAAAAAAACTTATGTAATGGGACAGTCATCCCTGACCCCAATCCTCTTAAATTCGCTTCTTCACTAGAGTAAGACTCATCTGTCTACTCTAATACTTTTTTTTTTCAAAATCACACACTGATTTGCTCCAGTATCTCTCAATATTATAATTTTCTTCTCAGGACTACCTTTAATCCCAACCCTTCCTTCAGTAATAAATGAATCAAAATTCACTGATTTTGGCTTACACTGTACTCGTTACCTCTTACATTACAAATATTCCGCGGCCATCTCGCAACAGTTAATGCCGCAGACTTTGGGCCACTCTGACACTGATATTTAGCATGGCAAATTTCTCCACATGCAAAACATTTTATTGGTGGTCTCTCCTGTCTACTAACATAAGGGTTATAATTGGACTGAAGTCTTGGATGTTTATATTGTGTTTGTTCTTGTGATCTATTCCCTACAGTATTTTGTGACACCTGGTTAGGTGGATCTCCTTTAAAATAATTTGGACTAGGCTGCTTAACATTTGAATAGTTTTGATACTTATGATTTCTGTCATAATTCTGATATCTATTATGCCTTACTCCACCTTGTTTATGTGACACCTCCTCCTTATACATTTTGTGTGCCACTGCTAACTGGTCAGCCAACCTAGACGCATTCATCAAACTCTTCACTCTATTCTTACTTATTTCATACTTAATCTCCGGGTGCACAAAACTTTTAAAATGTTCCAACAGGACTAACTGTCTTACGTCATCCACAGTCTAATACCACTTATCAAATCTCATCCCATATTCTCTAGCCACTTCAAAATGAGTTTGTCCACTCATTTTCTTAATGTCCCTAAACCTTCTCCTGGACACTTCTGGATCAATTTCCACCGTCTTCAAAACTGCTTCTTTAACAGTCTCATAATCCACAGACTCTGACATACTCAGACACGCATACGCCTCTCTGGCCTTACCCTAAAATTTACTCTGCACCAATATTGCCCAGTCACTTTTGTCCCATTCTTTAATAGTTGCAAATTTTTCAAACTGAATAAAGAAATCCTCAGCTTCTTCTTCCACAAACTCAGGTAAATGACATACTCTATTATCTTTATCTCCATTTCCACTCCTTATACCTGTCCTCTCCTGTACTTCTAATTTCCTGAGTTCTACCTATTTATCTGCCTGCAATTGCTTTTTTCTTAAATTCAAATTCTAATTTTAACTTTTCCATTGTCATTTGTTCACTTACCTGTTTATAACCACCACTAAAATTACCAACACCTTCAACTTCCTCCAATTCATCCATTAACTCTCTCAGCACATCACTTTTGATATATGACCTCAGAGAAATTTCATACCTGGATGCCACCTCCAATCGCATTTAGAGAAAAGCAAATTAATCTATGACTCTCATCATGGGTTTACAAAGGGAGAATCTTGTCTAACAAATCTACTGACGTTTTTTTAGGAAAGTCTTCGAGGTAGTAGATAATGACGAAAATTACGATGTTATTTACTTAGACTTTAGCAAAGCATTTGACAGAGTACCGCATCAGAAGCTTCTGAAAAAAGTTAAGGCTCATGGTATCGAGGGGAAAGTCTTAAATTTGTTACGAGTGAGCGTTCCATCGTTGGTTGTGGATTCGCAACGTGAACGTCTTTTGTTTGTGACGTCATTTCTGCCGCGTCAGCTCGCTTTGTTTACTTTAGTATGGGCCCATAAGAACATAAGAAAATAAGGCCTCTGCAATAAGCCGGTTGGTTTGTGCATTTGGGTGTGTCATAAGGAGGCGAATTTTTTTTTTTGAGTTTGAAAAATCGGCCCATGGTATTAATAATGTAGTTCTATGTGCAGAATCATGTGATATCTTCAGATTTGAAAAGTTTTCATTTTTGGCTAGGTAAATTTTAACTTGAAATCTTATGAAAATTCAGTATTCCCACCCTTTTACCAACACCACTAAATAGCTTATTTAAAGTAAAGTAAATGTATCAGGTTAATTTATTAGGATGAAAATGATCCAGAATAGTGAAACGAATGATCTTGACACATTTATTAAATTTAATATTCCTTTAGAAAACAAAATCATCAAATACAAAAACCGGTTTTACTACTACGACCCGGTGTTGCTGCACACCATAGAGAACATGTCTTTCTTGCTTCTGTTTCTACTCATCACCTCCCTGCTGACCACCTGAGCTCGGATGTAGCCTTCCCTCCTCTCCTGGCTGTACACGTGACTGCTGGCCTCGCTCACTTGCTGTACACAACGTTCTATACTCTGGGTGTGCGAGGGCCAGGCAGGGACATGCATGGGGTTGTCCAGGAAAGCTCTGACTTGAACATTGGTGAGGCTGCAGGTAAGAGGGGGCTCACTGCCAGCCTGAATATTATCCAGATCTATGAGATCAGTGAGGGTCTTGGCACCTAGATTGACTTCAGGAGTCTTCCTGACCCTGAAGGAATCGTCACCAACTGATTCGTCATGCCCAGATCCTCTCATAAGTCTCATATCCAAGATCTTTTTGACTGCCACTCTTCTCTCCTCCTCATCCTTACTGCAGAGCATTGTCTGCAGAACTGCCTCGGGATGAGCATACCAGGAAGATCTCCTCACAGTCTGCTCCACAATCTGAACAACCTTCCTTGGCTGACTCCTCAGGAGCTCAAGCTGGAAGAGAACATGCCTCGGACCTTCGGAGAACGATGACTTGACCTTGGTGTTGAACCAATTTGGCAAGTAGACACTCACGATGAATTGGACAATAAGTCTCAGGTTGTGAAGCTGGTTCCCTTTCAGTTTATGATGAGCGACCCAAATTCTGCAGAACCTGAGAGCCGTTGTGAGCCACCTAGAATGTGAGACTGGACCTATCTGCAGGTAAGCAAGTCTATCAGGCATGACCCCAGTTTTGATGGCACTGCAAATCATGTAACCATAGTACTGGTCAGTACTCAGGTCGTCAATGACAGTATGTGCAAGCTCACGAGTGGAGGGCCAACTGTGATTTTTTCAAAGCTCGGATTTATTTATAACTCAGTGGCAGAGTCCAGCATCTTGCCAAGAGGACCAGACCATCTGTTGTTTGAAAGAGTCTTGCCATCCAGCTCCTGGATCAGATGTCTGAGTGGCAACTCGTTGGTGTGGAGGTCACAAACAATCCAGACCAGCTTCCTCCCAATCTTCCGCTCTATCCACTGTATGACCCCCCTTGCCACCCTGTGTTCGTGTTGGTGCTGTCCCCTCCAATGGCCTGCAGGGTCTGGTCGACGTTCCTCTCTCTGAGCCAGTTCACAATGTTATCTGCCACTATCTCAGCTGGTTTCCTGATGTCATCTTTCTCTGGAGTGAAATGCCACAAATACTTCCCTCCTGGTTCACTGCAGCAGGGGTAGTGTTCCTCCTTCACCATGGCAGGGAACAACTTGTCAGAATCTCCAACTTTCATGAACACTTTAGTGTCATCCCTTCTCCCATCAAAGAACAAACAATTGATTCCATTTTCTCTGATCCCCTTATCAAACTCCTCTTCTAGGTTACTGACAAGTTTCTCCTGAGCTCTCCTTACTTTGTTATGATCTATCACCAGGTGAACATCATCAGGTGTTATCAAACCACCATCAATCCAGGCAGCTGTTGCTTTATCTCTCTGGACTTCTCTGAGACCAGTGTGGGTGTGTCGCATGCTGGCCAGAGCTGTCTCAGGATATCTTTCCTATTTCGAATCTTATGCCTGGAAGGTTTGGGATCGTATTTTTCTGGTTTGGGGACAAAGTCACCATTCTCCTGGTCAGCACTCCGGATCAGCCATGGGGGAAATCATTAAACTCTGAATCAGCTTGACTCCAATCATCAGCCTTTTACTCACCCTGGGCCTTCTCAAGTCTCTTTTCCTCGGCAACTCTTCTCCTCTTCTGTCTCTCTGTGGCAGCCTCCTGTCTCTTGGACTCCGGAATATCTTGACTAGAAATCATGAGAGCCCCTATACTGCCAGTCTTCTCTCTCTGTGCTTTGACAAATGCCAGTTCGATCACAGGAATCTTCAGTTCACGCTTGCAAATACAGGAGATGTGGGCCTCGGATTTACAGTCACGATCGCATCCAAACTCAGGACAGAACAATTGGGCACTTGCAAGTAATTATGTCAAATAACTGGTCCAGTTGCTTGGCAAAGCTGTCCTTAACTGCAAGTTTTCCTCTCCCAAGAGAGATATCTCTTGCCTTTTCCCAACTGGCTAGCAGTCTCTCACTAATCTTCTTCTGACTTGTTATGACTGGAAGCTTGAACTGAGCGTTAGCCAGAGTGTACTGTGCCAAGACAGCTTTGGTCATATCACTGGCAATGTCTTTGTTTGTGTAAGTTCTTTGGTTCTTTTTCACTGATTGCCTGATTAAAACACCGTATCTCAAAGCATCTCTCAATGTAAGAGGCAACTCCATTCCAGGGGAGCTCTCTCCCAGACCCAAGATAGTGACTGAGATGGCTGGATTTTTGGTTCCTCGTCCTGACACAAGCAGCCATCATAAATATTATCAACTTATAAATGCATCAGAATCTGAAACAGAAAAAAAAAATATATTTAAATTGGGTTGTTAAAGAGAATGAGTCAGAAAGCAATGTTCACTATTTAATTGTAATACTAAATGCAGCTGTCACGTTAGATTTTCGATAAATTTCACGCTAAAATTTACCTAGCAAAAGGTTGCAAAATATTGAAACTGAAATTATTTTCTGTTTATATACACTAAAATCTACCAAAAAAGTGATGGGCCATTAGTTTTAGCTGATCTTCCCTCCTATGACCCACCCTATTGTGCATGGCAGCTCCTGTCGAGAGTTACTACCACTCTCTAGCCTCCTTTTGAAACTTTCCAGCGTTCCAGCACTTACTACAAAATTGCTAAGCTTGTTCCACTAGTCCACCATCCTATTTGTGAACCAGTTTCTTCCTATCTCCCTCCTAAACCTAAACTTATCCAACTTAAATCCGTTGCTTCGAGTCCTATCCTGCTCGGATATTATAAGAACTTTATCTATATCCCCTTTATTGATTCCTTTCACCCACTTAAATACTTCTATCATATCTCCCCGCAATCTTCGTCTTTCTAGAGAATGCAAGTTAAGTTTCTTTAACTTATCCTGATATAGAAGGTTTCTAAGTCCCGGAATCATTTTCGTCATTCTTCGCTGCACCGACTCTTGTGAATTGATATCCATTCTATAATAAGGGCACCAGAACTGAACCGCATAATCGAGGTGCGGCCTGACTAGCGCAAGATATAGTTGCAATAAGACCTCTGCACTCTTATTACTTACACTTCTAGATATAAAACCTAATACTCTGTTTGCCTTATTTCGAACATTAACGCACTGTTTTCTAGGCCGTAGGTCCGGGCTTACAAGTACCCCTAGGTCTCTTTCACAAGTCAACTTCTCTAGGTTAATGTTCTTAAGGCTGTATACATTGTCAGTATTTGTTCTTCCAATATTAAGTACGCTGCACTTGCTGGTGTTGAATTTCATTTGCCATTTTTCAGACCACCCCTGCAGTTTATTTAGATCCTCCTGTAATGCATTTGCATCCTGCCCTGAATTAATCTGCCACCCTATTTTGGTGTCATCCGCAAACTTGCTTATGTCACTCTAATCCCAGTATCTAGATCGTTTATGTAGATTATGAACAAGAGTGGGCCTAGTACTGATCCCTGGGGAACCCCACTGGTTACACGGCCCCACTCAGATTTAACTCCATCTACGCTGACCCTCTGCTTCCTGTCGGTGAGCCATGATTATATCCAATTTCAATCTTTCCCCTCGATACCATGAGCCTTAATTTTTCTCAGACGCCTCTGATGCGGTACTCTGTCAAATGCTTTGCTAAAGTCTAAGTAAATAACATCGTAATTTTCGTCATTATCTACTACCTCGAAGACTTTCCTAAAAAACGTCAGCAGATATGTTAGACAAATGGCAGTGTTAAGTTAAGTACAGTGTGTATCTCCTTTCTTATTGTACACTATGTTTCTAGTGGTATGACGTGTAAACCTTGCTCGACTTTTATAACACCAAGTAAAGTATTATTTGTGAAAGATTATTGTTAATCATATTTTGGAGTTCCACGGAAAATAACTTACTTATTTATGAGGTTTCGTGTGGTGGATAGACCACGTTGTTCATCGTAGTTTCTAGACTAAATAAGTCTTTACTTTTGTGTTCATTATTTTGTCACTCGGTTGAGTCATTTATTTGATCAGATTTAACTTGTATTTGTTTATTTTTGTACATACTGATATATTTATTTTATTGATTATTTGTTAATATATTCTGTTATTAAAACTACTGCATGTATTTCAATATACCCCATAGTAATGAGGTGATAATTTGGTCGGATCTATTCCTGGACCTAAAGTACAAAGTGTAATTTGTGAATTTGTGATATTGTTACACCCTTAAGAGGCCCAAGGGTCGTAACAAATTGGACAAAATCATGGCTCACCGATAGACCACAGAGGGTCAGCGTAGATGGTGTTAAATCTGAGTGGGGCTGTGTAACCAGTGGGGTTCCCCAGGGGTCAGTACTGGGCCCACTCTTGTTCGTAATCTACATAAACGATCTAGATACTGGGATCAGCAGTGACATAAGCAAGTTTGCAGATGACACCAAAATAAGGCGGCAGATTAATTCAGGGCAGGATGCAAATGCACTACAAGAGGATTTAAATAAACTGCAAGAGTGGTCAGAAAATGGCAAATGAAATTCAACACGAGCAAGTGCAGCATACTTAATATTGGAAGAACAAATACTGTCAATGTATACAGCCTTAACAACATCAACCTAGAGAAGTCGACTTGTTAAAGAGACTTAGGAGTACTTGTAAGCCAACCGGCCTGTTGCAGACTCCTTATTTTCTTATGTTCTTCCTTATGTTCTTATTAGTTCCTCCTTATTAGTTCCTCACATTTTTTACAAGTATTAACACTTACTTGTTTACAGAAATCTTCACCAGCACACACACGAGAGCACAGTAACTAACCTTCAAACACTTCGGTACAACTTGGTTACACTGGGACAATCAGCATACTTAAGAACATAAGAATACAGGAAACTGCAGCGGGCCTACTGGCCCATACTGGGCAGTCCCATTTACACCCAACCCCTATTGCTCATATAAGCATCCAACCTATGTTTGAAGCTATCCAGCGTATTCGAGTTAATGATGATATTTGGTAACTTGTTCTATTCATCCACTACTCTGTTTCCAAACCAGTGTTTACCTATTTTGTGCCTAAATATAAATTAGTCTAATTTAAAACCATTGTTACGAGTTCGCTCCTGGTTGGATAGTTTGAGTACCTGTGTAATGTCCCCTTTGTTTAGCCCTGACTTCCATTTATACACCTCTATCAAGTCGCCCCTCGCTCTACGTCTCTTGAGGGAGTGCAAGTTAAGATGTTTTAATCTGTCTCTATACTCAAGGTTCCTAATGCCCGGGATTAGTCTTGTGATTCTCCTCTGAATTCTTTCCAAGAATTCTGTATCCATTCTGTAATACGGTGACCAGAACTGAACTGCGTAATCCAGGTGAGGTCTCACAACCGCAAGATTTATCGTAAGATGACCTCGCTAGTCTTGTAATTAACACTCCTTTGTATGAACCCAAGTACTTTATTAGCCTTGTTACGAGCAAAAACACATTATTTACTTAGCTTCAGGTTCCTACTTATCATTACTCCTAAATCTCTCTCGCAGTCGGATTTCTCAATGGCTTCGTTGTTCATCTGGTAACTGGTTTCCCTGTTTACATCTCCTATACTGAGTACTTTAACATTTTGTCCACGTTGAATTTCATCTGCCATTTTTCAGACCATTCGAAAATTTTGTTTAGATCTTTCTGTAGTTTTGTGGAATCCTCGTCAGATTAAATTACACGTCCTATTTTAGTGTCATCAGCAAATTTACTTATGTTGCTGTCTATGCCGATATCTATGTCGTTTATGTATATAATAAATAACAATGGTCCAAGTACTGAGCCTTGGGGAACTCCACTAGTGACGTTGCTGCTCACTCGCTGTTTCCTGTCCTGTAACCACGCCCTAATCCATTTAAGGATATTACCTTTGATGCCATATACTTCTACCTTTCGAATTAGTCTTTTGTGGGGGACTCTGTCGAAGGCTTTGGTAAAGTAGAGATATACCACATCATAACTGTGCCCCTCGTCCACCGATTCGAAAACTGGTGAAAAGAATGTTAATAGATTGGTTAGACATAAACGCCCCCTTGTGAAGCAATGCTGGGAATCATTGATCAATTGGTGCTTCTCCAGGAGAATTCGAATAGAGTTTGAAATAATTGCTTCCAGTAATTTGCCTACTATTGATGTTAGACTGATTGGACGGTATTTAGAGGATAGTGATCTATCCCCCTTCTTGAAAATCGGTATTACATTCGCTATCCTCCAGGATTCTGGTACTACACCTGTTTTTAAGGACATGTTAAACAACTTTGCTAAGGGCATACTAAGCTCTTCCTTACATTCCTTTAATACTCTGGCAAATATCTCATCGGGACCAGGTGACTTATTAGGCTTTAGTTTGTCTATTTGCTTACAAACATCGTTACTAGTCACTATTATCTCGCTTAATTTGTTTTCTTCACTATCTCTGAATAAAGTCGGTGCTTCGGGTATCATGTTTATATTTTCGGTGTTGAAAACCGTTGAAAAATATTTATTCAGATTATTGCTCATTTCTCCGTCGTTATCAGTTAGCTCGCCGGTATCTGACTGTATTGGTCCAATCTTTTCTCGTGTTTTAGTTTGATACATTTGATAGAATCCTTTGGGGTTTGTCTTCACCTCCCTTGCTATCTTCACCTCATTATTCCTCTTTGCTTTCCTTATCTCGGTCTTAACCCTACTGGCCAATACCTTATAATAATCCCAGAGGTAAATTGCGCCACGATTTATCCTTCTACCTATAGCCTTCCTTTGGCCAATAATGTTTTTTAAATAATTATTTATCCATTTAGGGTCATTGTTGTCTTATCTGAGTTTTTTATATGGTATGTTCTGCCTTTGTGCATTAAGTAACTCATTATTAAATTGTCGTGGAACTCAGCAACCTCAAATCTCGTTATCAGGTCAGTTTCAACCGTCAGGTTCATGGGTGGGGCGAAGTCGGTGTAGCTCACCCCCAGGTGTGATACACCTTCTCTCAACTGCCTCTTCAAACTATCAACGTTTGCCCTTCTGAAATCTGGGACTTTTGTGGAATTTTCCTTACAACTGCCCTGAAAATCTAACTTGAATCTAATTTCTTTGTGATCGCTTTTTGCAAGTTCGCTCCCTGCCTCGACATTACGAATGAGGTTTTCTCTGTTCGACAGAACTAAATCGAGTATATTATGACCCCGGGTGGGTTCGGTTATATGTTGACTTAGGAAACAGTCCTGGATCGTCTCGAGAAAATCCTCTGATTCTTAGTTACCCGTAAGGTCAGTCCAATCTATTTGGCCAAAGTTAAAGTCGCCTACTATACAGACTTTGTTGTGTATGGAAGCCCTGCGCATTTCATCCCAGGTAAGTCGCTCATTAACTCTATCAAGATTGGGTGGTCTATATATTACTCCTGTGATTAATTTTTCCCTACTGTCGATTAATTCTATCCAAATTGTTTCCGTATTCCGCTCAGTTTTTATTTCCTTATTTATTTCACACTTCAGATTATCCCTGACATAGATTGCTACTCCGCCTCCTTTCCTGATCTGTCTATCGGTATGGAATAATTTGTTACCTTGTAATGGCCCCTGTCTCATCAACAGAAATATTATATAAATGGGTTATTTACATTTGATTTATATTCAAATTCATCCCCTGTAATTTTCTACTAGCTATGAGATGTCATGATAATATCACGTGAACGGTAGCTTCCCCAAAAGGGTGAAGCCCATTTGACTATATGTCAGCAATTATGTAAGTGCACTCCATGCGACGCCCTTAGTCAGTCTCAATCCCTAACTTACATCGAACGGACGTTGATTCACGTCTATTTACATAGACGCCGTCCTTTCTCATCACACTCATAAATAGTGGAACCTACGGTTGATCTACACTCATTAATTATACATATAATACTTTTTAATAACAGAAGAAACTTCAATTGGGTTTCGTTACTAAAGCCCAATATAATATATGTGTACCAACCAGGTTAACATTGGAATTTACCAGCCGGTTCAACCTGCAATTTGGTATTCAACAGGTAACTCACGTGAGTCTAGGTTTATCCATGTTTCAGTGAATGCTATTATATCAATTTTTTCGGTACATACCAAGCCCCTAATATCATCCATTTTCTTTCTCATACTTCTACTGTTCGCATACTAGACATTTAAGTTAGTCGTGTTCTGAGTCCTCCCTTTACCGCGTTTAGGTTTTAACTCCGTCTAATTTAGTTTTGTTATCATTCCTAATACTATTTCCCTGTAATCTTTCACTTTATTTACCAGCTCCCACTGCAGTCTCCTCCACCCCCGTGCCCATATGTTCCCTTAGTGGTTTAAAGACTTCGATATCTTTTGAACTGCGCCTTCTAGAGGCCCAGCCAGGGTTGCCACCCCATCCCGAGACAGGTGCACCCCATCCCTAGCATAAATGTCCCTTCTGCCATAGAAGTTGTCCCAGTTGTCAATGAATGGGAGACTTGCAATATCTGTCAAGACCGCCGTTGACACCAACTGCCCTTGACAACCATTCATTGCCAACTCTCCTTCTAGGCAGGACACCACATATGATAGGGATCTATAGCTGCCTTGAACTTATCAAGAAGCTCCTCGCTCCTACACAGGCCAATATCATTGCCTCCTGCACTGAGGCAGATAATGGGTTTGTTCCCATTACCAGACAAGATATTGTCCATCCTGTCAACTATATCCCCCACCCCAGCTCCTGGCAAACACACCCTCATCCTATTTTTATTTTTACCACAAAAAGCTCTGTCCAAGTACCGTACCTGTGAGTCGCCAACAATTAAAGTTTTTGTACCTTCGTTGTCAGCCCTGTCCCTGACTATACTAAAGTCCAATTCGTCTATCAAGGGACTGAACGAGTTGGTGCACTTAGCTGTTGTTGTCGTTGTTGTCGTATCCTTGGTGTGTTTTTTCACCACCAATTTGGTCGTCCCCTCCCCCCACAACCTTCCATTCGCCTGAGTTTTCGTCAGACACGGGCTTTCCTTGTCTCGCCTCTTCCTTCATCCTTGCCATCTCTTCCTTTAATTTCAAGTTCTCTAACTTGGCCCTCTCAATTTCTTCCTTGGCCCTCTCCAACTCGGCCCACAAAAGCGCACACCCCTGACCACACGTAGCACTGGCCATATCTGATAATTATCCCCCGGGAGCTAAGCCTCCCGTGACCTTTCCTCTAGTAAGGACAGAACATACCTTCTAGGATTCACTAAAGGATGTATAATCAGCCCATAGGCCCATTATATCAGAGGAGACTCTGAAATAACAGCTTCTGTTAGCAAAGAGATTATATGTTAAACACAGACCCTTACCTTATTTCTGGCTAACAATCTCCTGACAGCTGACAGGTGTTTATTTCAATACCACTGTTCCCTTTAAAACTGGTTTAATCAAAACACAGCTTTAAAATTACAACAAAATATACTTAACAACAAAATATAATAAATGTGTGCTCTCCATCCATGTGCATACAAAAGGCCACAAATCAATTCACTCAGAATAATGTTATCTCCACCAAATACAATGCTATAATATTCCTTAGACTATAATGAACATATTACACTTAAGTTAACACCATAATTATCCATGATTGCCCAGATAATAATAGATAAATATACACCACACAAGCTTGGCCCTCCTATCCTCCACAACCTCGCTACCGAGAGTGCATCAAAGTCAAAACAATGTTCCAATACTTTCTTGTTTCATCAACATATAATTTATAATTCTTTTTATACTTCACACCTGCTTTTTACAGTCTTTCATAACTGTATAATAATTAAGAATACATTCTACAAAGTCTACAAAATGAAACAAATACTAGTGTACACACTTATATAAAATAATCAAGACATTTTTCAAAGTCTTTACCATAGGTTTGGAAATTCGATTCTAAAGAAAACGTAAAACAACAGAAACTAAATACAATGGATAACTGAAACAAATATTGAGGGAAAGGGGAGACGACCGTAACACCCTTTATTGAATTAGTAATACAACATTGTAATGTATCCCTGACGAAGAGTGCGACCCCTCCCCCCTTCCTACCTTCCCTGTCCTTGTGAAAAAGGTTGTACCTTTCTATGTGGTACTCTGATAAAAAGTTCTTGCTAGCCAGATTCATCCAAGTTTCGGTGATTGCTATGACGTCTCCATTCTCGGTACATACAACCGCTCTCAGCAAGTCTATTTTATTTCTAACACTCCTACTGTTTGTATAGTGTACATTTAAACCTACCCTTCCCTGGTTTTGTTACACCCCTTGTCCTGAGTAACCAATTTTACTCCCCGGGACCTACTTGTTTTTTGACTCCCACTTACCCCGACCTCTCTCTACTAGCGAAACCCCTCCCCCCCCCCCTTTGGAGTGACAATTTCACGCTCCAGGGATGCAGACAACGTCTTTACCCCCGCGCAAGACAAGTGTACTCCGTCACGACTGTACAGGTAGTCATTGCCATAGAATGGTTGCCAGTTATCAATGAACGCCCAACGATTGCTTGCACAATGTTTTTCCAGTCGGCAATTTATATCAATTGCCCTGGAGAGCCATTCACCACCAACTCCTCTTCTAGGCAAGACACCACATACTATCGGGAACCCTCCCCCATCTCTAACCTTCCCTAGAGCCTCCCTATACCTCTTGAAAAGTTCCTCACTCCTTACACTAAGACACACTACTGGCTTGGTACCCTCCCCTGACTAAACCCTATCTATCCTCTCAGCTATACTTGCCCTATCCCATCCCCAGGAAAACACACCCTAGTCCTACATTTCCTATCTCTTGCACAAGAAGTCCTATCTAAGAACCTCACCTGACTGTCCCCATCTACCACGACCTTACCACTGGGCAGGGTTTGAACATTGCCCTTTTCTCTCCTGGCACCACACCGTCCTGCCTCTTCTCTTCCTTGTCCTGCCTCTTCTCTTCCTCGCCAGCTTCTTCCAAAACTTGGTAGGGGTTACTGCACTCCACACCCTGGTCAGCTTTCCTGAGTCTGACCCTAGTCCCCTTGGAAACAACCACTCTCCACGCCTGCTCCTCCTTCGCAGGTGTCCTGCTTGGCAGGACACCTACCTGAAGGAGTTCAGCCCTGAGGGCTTCGTTCTCCCCCTTTAAAATGTCTATCTCTCTCCTCAACTGCTCCAGCTGACTTAACAGAGTGGCCAGGAGGTCGTCTTTCCTCACACTTCGCCCCTCTTACCCCACAACACAACGATCCACGGCGGCCATTTCCTCTGGTCGCTAACACGAGCACTTAGGGGAACGCCCTTCTCCAAGCTAGGTCAGGTAGCGTCATCACAGGATAGTGTTATCACAGTTTTTTTATATTCTTTATTGATATTATCTGCTTTTATCCAGTTACCCGTGACTCTGCTGCCTGTGGTTCTATTAAAAATATATTCAAGAAAACTCTTAGACTAAATATGATAGGTAATGGTCACAGAAGTATTACATACTCTGATAGGTCGGTTAATTGTGTTAAAAATGGCAGGTAGGAAGATTTAGTACAGTGGTGTCTGGTTTTTCTCATAGAGGCAGTGGTATGAGCACTTCTGTATACCATGATAATTGTAGTGCATCGTTAGGTTTTAGAGCAGTTGTTCTTAAACTGGGGGGCGCCAGAAGATTGCAAGGGGGCGCGAGCGGTCAGAGAGAAAATTCTGGTCAGGAACTGAACGCGTCTTGTACACGATTGCTTATCCCTCCCACTCTATAATAACCAAGGGTTGCATCAGGGTAGTGGGGTGGATCTAGGACTTATGCAGAGGGGGGCGCGAGGCAAAAAAGTTTAAGAACCACTGCTTTAGAGCCCTACGATAAACAAAACAACCATAATTACCTTAGTGAACACTTAGAGAACTCTCAGTCATCTTCGTCAAAAGTTAGGTTAGGTTAGGTCAGGTTGTTATATAACTCAGAGAGAATGATAATACACACCTTAAACATAAGAACGAGAAAACTGCAGCGAGCCGATTGGCCCCTACTAGGCAGCTCTGTTTACACCCAACCCCTATTGTTCATATATTCATCCAACCTATATATGAAGCAATCCAGCGTGTTCGAGCTAATGAGGATGTGTAGTAATTTGTACCACTCATCCACTACTGTATTTCCAAACCAATGGTTACCTATCTCACTTCTAAAACTAAATTTGTCAAATTTAAAACCATTGCTACGAGTTACCCCAACAAAGGTCAAGTTAACAGGTCAAAACCTAAACAAGTCAATAAATATATGAACATTTAATAACTTTTTCCCACCACCACATATGTACACAAAATAAAATAAATAACAATTATAATATGATTTTTGGAAGTGGCTGAGTAAGGACTGAAGGTCCATCAAGATCACATAAAAATCAATATCAAGCAATATCGAATCTCAATAGTCAAATGCCAACTCCCAAAACACCAGAGAGATGGTATACTCAACTTAAGACAGCTGTGCTGAGACTGACTACAGTGTACCAGCCTGCCACAGACGCCACCTCTCTTCTGTCATAGTGCTGACGTCTCATAGCTGGATTGTCCAATACGTAAACTTTACCCAAATAATCCTACTAACATTAGTTCCACTATATAATCTATATACAAACATGCTACTATCAATACCACATAAGAGACAACTTTTGCATTAATAAATACACAAAGTGATAATGTAGTAAAACCAATTTAATACGTAAATGAGGGCTCAGTCGGTGTGGGAGAGTTGTGAGCGAAACTGCCCGAACTACCCACACACACCATCCGAACCAACGTATTTTATACCCAGAAGAGAAACTTATGGCAGACACTTGTAACATCCCTCTCCTTATCTGAAAAGCTTACGAACAAAAGGAGGAAACTTTTCTACATCACTGGTGAGGGTATCTGCCAAAATATTGTCTTTCCCCTTAATATGTTTCACTTCTACTGTATATTGAAGGGCTGCATTGCTAAAGCCCACCTAAGTAACCTTGAATTCTTATTTCTCATCCTCTGTACAAATTGTAAATGATTATGATCTGTGTACACCTCTACTGTAGATGGTGCACCCTGAACATACACTGCAAGCTTTTCTAAAGTCACCAAAAGCCCTAAAACTTCCTTTTCTATGGTGGCATAACCACGCTGACGTGGTTTTAGTTTCGCATTGTGGAAGCAAACTGGGCGTAATATACCTATTTCAAACTGTAACAGCACAGCACCCACACCCACATCACAGGCATCAACTTGGATCACAAAAGGTTTGTTAAAATCTGGTACTTTTAACACTGGACTTGATGTTAATAGGTGTTTAAGGGTTTAAAATGCAACCTGCATGCTTTTGTCCACAAATACCTTCTTTTTGGGCTGACTAGGTCTGTCAAAGGGGCCGACACTTCCACAAAGCTCTTACAAAACCTTCGGAAGAATCCTGCCATCCCGAGGAACCTACTCATAACTTTTCGATCTGCAGGAGGCGGGAGTTGCTGTAGAGCCTCTATCTTTGCGTTGACTGGAGCCACCCTTCTTTGGCCCACCACATGGCCAAGGTAGGTGAGTTTTGCATGGCCAAACTCACTTTTGGCCAGGTTGACAGTGATGTTTTACTCTGAAAGGCGGGTGAAAAGGGCACGAAGTCGCTTCGTGTATTCCTCCCAGGTAACTCCCGTCACTAGCAGGAAGCCCAGACTTCACCACATTCATTGCCCTCTGGAATGTCCCAGGGGCACTGCGAAGCTCAAGGGGGGTTTTTTGTACTGCCAATGCCCATCAGGAGTGACGAGGGCAGTAACTCTCTTGGATTCCTCCGTCAGCTTCACTTGATAGTACCCCTTCATCATGTCGAACTTCGTGACGAACCTTGCATGCCCGATGCTTTCAAGGATGTCGTCTAAACGAAGGAGAGGGTAGGAGTCAGCCCTGGTCACATCATTAACCCGTCTGTAGTCTGTACACATGCGGAAGGAGCCGTCGGCTTTTGGCACCAGCACGCATGGTGACGCCCAGTCACTGTCGCTTGGTTCGATGAGTTCCTGTTGAAGCAAATAGTCCACTTTCTCCCTCAGAATCTTCCTCTTGACAGGGCTTGTCTTTAGGGGTGCTTGCTTGATAGGGGTCGTCTCTGGTAGAAAGGTCACCCAATGTTCCATGAGGTTACAGGCCCGTGGCACGTCTCCAAATTGGTGCTTGTATTCCTTTAAAATTCTCGTGACTTCTTCAACCTGTAGCTGTGAAAGATGTAAAACTTTAGAAGAGGGATCAACTAAAATCTGTGAATTGCATAGCTTAACTGCAACCTCCACCAGGAAATCTTGCTCTTGTTCCTGTGGCTCCTGGGTCTCCATAACACATACAATTGCTTACCTGGAGTAGTAGAGCTTCAGTCTATTCACATGGACCAATTTCTCTGACTTCCGCCTTCCTGGGGTTGCTATGACATAGTTGAGAGGGCTTTGTTTCTTAACTATTGTGTATGGGCCTTCAAACTTTGCTTGTAAGGGATTTCTGTGGGTTGGTATAAATGCTGGTACTTGGTCACCAGGGCTAAACTCTGCACATTTACACTTCTGGTCAGACTGTTCCTTCATTTTCAACTGAACCTGGGACAAGTTCTCTCGAGCAATCTCCCCAACTCTCTTCAGTCTAGCCTTAACTTTGTCAACATACACTGAAAGCAGAATTTTTATTTTTTTTATTTACCCAACTCTCCCTCAAAACTGTCAAAGGACCCCTTACATCATGTCCAAAACCCAAGTGGAAAGGACTAAAACCAAGAACATCCTGACAACTGTTCCTAATGGCGAATAACAGGAGTGGCACTCCTTCATCCCACTCCTTCTCACTCACCTTACAGTATTTGTTTAATATGGATTTGAAGGTCTGATGGAACCGTTCAATGGCTCCCTGAGACTGTGGGTGATAAGCAGTAGACAGATATTGCTGAATGCCCAACTCATTCATGACTTGCTGGAAAATAGACGACGTGAAATTACTTCCCCTGTCGGACTGTACAATCTTTGTAATGCCATATTGGGTGAAAAAATGAACCGGAGCCTTTACCACATTTTTAGCAGTGATTCGTCTATGGGGTATAGCCTCTGGATATCTAGTTGTAGCACACATGATAGTCAACAGGAATTGGTTGCCACTACGACTTTTTGGGAGAGGACTAACACAGTCCATTATTAACTTACTGAAGGGTTCTTTTATTGCTGTAATAGGCTGTAATGGGGCTGGTCTGATCGGCTGATTATGTTTACCTGTCATCTGGCATTCATGACAAGTCTTGCAGTACTTTGCCACATTTCTCGTCAAGCCAGGCTAATAAAAGTGAGATAATATCTTATGGTAGGTTTTAGTAACCCCTAAGTGTCCTCCCAGAAAATCGGATGCCGTCTCAAGATCTCTCCCCTAAGACATTTTGGAACAACAATTTTACTAACCACATGCCAGTCTTCCCCAGCAGGCACCGAGGGTGGTCTAAATTTCCTCATCAGGAGGCCAGAGTCCAAATAGTAACAAACAGGCAAGTCATCAGCTTCCTCCTTGCTTACAGCCTGTTACTCAGCTCTAACAACTCTGGATCACTTTCCTGGTCAAATTGTTTTCATTTCCTATTTATGGATTCTTGTTCTAAAGGGTTTTCAAAGTTGAATCAACACTAGTTGAGAGTGAGTTGTCAAATACGTCACTGGTGACTTTAGGAGGATTATCATCGCTGGCGCCACTGGCTTCCGCCAAATACGACTCACTGTCATCAACAGAATTGTCTTGAGACACATATAGGTCCCTAATACCAAAGTCATTTACGTCACAAACTGCACCGCTTGTGTCACCTACATTAGGAACAGGATCAACACGAGTATTCTGCTCATCTCTAAGCGACATACTTCTGGTAATAACACAGGCAGGGAATAAACCAGGATACTGATCTTCAAGCAATTTAGTGTTAATGTCCACTGTAGGAGTCGTTGTCACTACAGGATCCGGGACAACACGGGTACAGGCAATGTCATTAGCTAGCAAAATGGTAACACCAGATGCAGGGAGAGAGTTTTGGACACCAACAATTACCCACTGAGAAACCATGTCGCTCCTCAAGAACATCCTACATAAAGGAACAGTGACTACACCACCGATACCTTTCAATAACACATGCTCACCAGTATAGGCACTTTCCATACTGGAAAAAAGCACCTTTCATCATAATACTATGGTTAGCAGCGGTGTCTCGCAAAATCTGAACGGGATACCGAACATCACTGGACTCATCACTTGAAACAGTCACATCAAACATAAAGGGCTCAAGTAAATCTTCCTTTGAGTAAGAACTAACTGACTTCGGGTCTAACTTCTCCAGCTGCACGAATGAAAGAACAGAGTCTTCCTTTTTCTTCTTGAGCTTAGAGCAATTTGCAATTAAGTGACTTATCTGTTTACAGTAGAAACAGATCATTTGACTCGTACTCTCAAACCTCGGAGATTTTTGTTCCAAGCCACTACGGACATTTATCTTACTTGAGGCAGATGCCTTTCATCTTCAAACTTATCCTGCTCACCACCCTTGTCCCTAGTTACATGACATTGAAACCTAACATTCTTATGAGTCAACGCATAACTGTCTGCCAGAGCTGCTGCTCGTTGCATTTCTGTAACTTCTCTCTTCCAAATATAACTGAATGTCTTGTGGGAGAGCTCTCTTAAATTGCTCTAAAATTATCAACTCAATCAACTCCTCATAGGAGCTTACTCCACTACTTTTTTATCCATCTTCCAAATATCTTACAAAGACGGTACCTAAATTTAAGATATGGCTGTGACTCCAGTTTCCTCCCATTCCTAAATTTCACTCTGTAGTGCTCCGGAATCCTCTCATAAACCTGCAGAATAGCCTCTTTAACCTCTTCATGACTGTCGCATTATTTTCAGTAGATCAAAACAAAAAGGCTGACCTAGCTGCACAATTGGTTTTCTTCTCAAACTGTTGGAAAAATTACTCTGTGTTATCCTCGACAAACTGAGGTACTAGTCGCAAATGTTTATTGATGTCAAACACTACTCCTTCCCTAACTTGCACCTCAAGGGTTTTTTTTACTTTTCCTCCTCCATGGCTAACTCCTGTTTACGCTTTTCTCTTTTCTCAAGTAACCTTAACGCATATTGCATCTCCAGCTTACATAATTCTCAACTATTCCCAGTGTCCACACTAGTTTCCGTGTCAAATACACGTAACTGAAGGGCTTCCTCCGAATAATTCCTTTTCGCGCACCAGCTCTGTAAGCACAGAATTTTGTATTGCTGACTTATGCTGACCCTTTTGGACGTTATTTCTATAATGGCTAGCAACGCTAATCCAGTATGTTTTACATACCTGATCGGGGCAAAGATCTCTAGTGAGGGATCATTAACGAATTTATCCAGGGAAAACATGATGACTGACCAAATCAAGTGACAAGTCTCTAGGTTACACAC
>NW_024716703.1:11936399-12041399 GCF_018991925.1 Homarus americanus
GCTTACTGTGCCGAGTAACAACCTTGTATATAAGCTACTGTGCCGAGTAGCATCTATGCATGTAATTACGTGGCAACAATGCACGTGTTATGTGGCAACATTGCCCCGAGGCTGCCATATGGCAATGCAGGTTTAGTATGACTCCGTGGGTCGTGCATGGCACTTCATGCGCACGCTGCTCACTACTTGTATCTCTCCTATCCGTTAATAAATGGACTTCAGTGTTACCCGGTGTTTCCCTGCCCATAACTGCCTTCTTCAGGGAACACTTGGAACCTTCAAGCTGGGCATCTGCCTTGACTGAGAGAAGCATTGATGATGGAGCAGAGGGGTTTAGCAAGCTCCGGGGAGAACTCCTTGAAGAGTTTCATTGGTAAGTCAATGGGGGTGGTAGAGCGTTTTAACTTTAGTTTATCCATACGTTTTGCTACTTCAAATTCTTCTTTTAAGTCAGTGGGAAAGGGGGCTGGTAGGTAAGCAGGAAGATTGGTTGTGTCAAGCCGGGGGAGCGTCTGGCATATGGTAGCGACATGGTTATTTGATTGCTCAGCTGCATCAACATTAGTGAGATGGCTAAGGAAAGGGAGGGGATGTGTCTTATTGTTTAGTCCACAGAGTTCTTTAAGCTTACCATACCACTGACTGATGTTGGTCTGCTTCAGGTGTTGTAATATGGTTGGGTAGTGAGACTTCTTTGCAGTGCGCATTTCGCGGATGACTCGGTTGTGAAGGGACTTGTATCGGTTGTGGTCATTGTGCTTCTCGAGGTGATTTTGAAGAGTTTGAAATTATTACTTCCAGCAATTTGACTACAATTAATGTTAAACTGATTGGACGGTAGTTAGAGGATATTGATCTATCTCCCTTCTTGAAAATTGGTATCATATTCGGTATCCTCCAGGATTCTGGTACTACACCCATTTTTAATGACATGTTAAACAAATTTGCTAAGGGCATACTAAGCTCTCCCTTTAATACTCTGGCAAATATCTCATTGGGACCTGGTGACTTGTTAGGCTTTAGTTCGTCTATTTGTTTACTAACATCGCTTCGAGTCACTAAGGTCTCTGTTAGTTTATTTTCTTCACTATCTCTGTACATAGTCGGTGCCTCGGATATCATGTTTAAATTTTCGGTGGTGAAATCTGTTGAAAAATATCTGTTCTGATTATTGCTCATTTCTCCATCGTTATCCGTTAGCTCGCTAGTATCTGACTGCATTGGTCCAATCTTGTCTCGTGTTTTAGTTGATACACTTGGAAGAATCCCTTGAGGTTTAACTTAGCCTCCCTTGCTACCTTCAGTTCATTATTCCTCTTCGCTTTTTTTATCTCGGAGCTAAACTTACCACGATTTATTCTCCTACCTATAGCCTTCCTTTGTCTAATAATTAATATTCTTTAAATAATTATTTATCCATATGGGGGTCATTGTTTTTTATATGACTTTTCTGTATGGTATATTCTGCCTTTGTGCATTAATTAACTCATTATTTAAATTGTTGTGAAATTCGTTAGCCTCAGCTCTCATGATAGTGAGAATGAGGAGAGGGCAAGGAAGGGAAGAGGGCTGGGGAGGGGAGAAGGTTGGGGAGGTGAGAGGGCAGGGGAAAAGAGAGGTAAACACGATGGGTGAGAGGGAGAAGAGAAGGATAGACCAACCACTGTGTAACCCCCTTTAGGCGTTGGTGTAGAGGGAGGAGAAGCATCAGGAGGAAGTGGAAGAAGAAAAGGAAGAAGAGGGAGAGGAAGAGGAAGAAAAAAACGAAGAGGAGGAGAAGATAAGGTATTGAGACTGTCCACCTCTCTCACCCCCGGGGCAACATCTTTTACGAGCATAGTCCAATAATTGAAGGTGGCGAATTTTCCCCGTCTCTCTCGTGGCTTCTTAGAACTCATCCGTTTTTGTACTCCTGGACCATTTGCTGCGGTATATATCTGTTTCAGGTGTGTCTGCTTAGATCTGGTTCACTTGCTGCTGTATATATGTTTTAGGTGTGTCTGTATATCTGTTTCATTTGCTGCGGTATATATCTGTTTCAGGTATGTCTGTGTAACACATACATTATTTATGTATCACTTATATATTAATTATCACATGTGTGCCACCCCCTGTACTGGTGCATTATACATTAGCCATGTATTGCTCATGTATCACCCAAGTGTAGCATCTTGTCTCCGCTCCATGACGTCACTTGCCCTCCAAAACATAAACAAGACACAACATGGCGGCAGCACCAAACCTAAACTCCGCCAAAACTTCCACCACACACAGATTCTTAAACAACATACTCTTCGCACTGTCGGGTAAAATATTCTTCCTTTTGTCTCTCTCTCTCTCTCTCTCTCTCTCTCTCTCTCCCTCTCTCTCTCTCTCTCTCCTCCCCATCCTTTCTTCCCCGCCTCTGTCTCATCCCAGATTTAAAGACAAAATTCTACACAACACTGGCTAGCCCTCAGCCGTCATGTTAGCAATACGGAAAACCAGCAGCAAGTTTCGAATTCCCGGTCCGCGTTCGTGAATTCACTTTAGTACGTCAGAAAGTCACTAGAAATGTATAGTTTACGTGCACCTGGGTCCGTAAAGAACGCTCACCTGCGACGCTGCTACAGATTCTGGGTCTTGTGTTGTGTGGAGGGAGAGGTCAAAATCGCTCGACGCGGGGAGAGAAAGTTCTACCTTTTTGAGCCATCTTCGAATGCTCATCTCGCTGAGTCTCGTCTTGTTTCGGCTTCCTGGACATCTCCCAGAGTGATTTTAGTCGACCTTTAATCACAAAATTTCCAGTTGGTTCGCTCCCTCATCTGGAATGTCCGTCGGGGTGCCTGAAGCTCTCAAACACAAACACAGCCACATACATTAACAATCCTCTGCCAGGTTCTTCTCAAAATAAAAGAGTGCTTTTTTGTTTAAGCTTGAGATTTCAGAGCAGTGGCGATACTATACGAAATAGATTTAAGCTCTTAATATACTTTAACTAAATACGTAAATCTTCACAGACAAAAAATATTTTTCATGTAAAAAAAAAAAAAAAAATATATATATATATATATATATATATATATATATATATATATATATATATATATATATATTCCTTCCTTAATCTCTGTTTTTCATACTGATTAATATGAGTCACAGAAATCTGCAGGATAATATTTCGTATTCCACTTAGTAAATTCTCAATATTGTCTTGAAATAATTAAGACGAAAGAATAAATAGCAAAAAAATAAGGAAATTAAAAAATAATTCCAGAACAAAAAATTAAATCGTCGTCTTTAATTATCTTGTGAGGGGAAAAAATCTCTGACTCTCCAACACCGAACTCATAATTGGTTGATTCCAAAGACACCAATTACATAGAGCAACAAAAGGGACACTGCCAGAATCCCCGGACTACTTATTAATTTACATAGACGGTGGAGAAGGACGAAGGGGAGGAAGGGTGATAGGGAAGGGAAGAGGAATGGTATGGGAGGGGGTGGAGAAGGATGACGGGGATGGGGGAAGGGATAGGGGAGGGGAAGAGGAATGGTATGGGAAGGGAGGTGTAGAGGTGTAGGGAGGGAGGGGGTGATAGGGTAGGGAGTAGAGGAATAGTATGGGAGAGGGAGAGGGCGAGGAGGGGAGGGGGGAAGAATGGAGGGGGGAAAGAATGATAGAGGGAGGAAGGGGAGGGGGTGAAAGGGTGGGGAGGGGTGATGGGGAGGTGAGAGGGATGATGGGGGTGAGTGGGTGGTAGAGGGTAGTGGGGGAGGTGGGGAGGTGGTGGGGAGGTGGGGAGGTGATGGGGAGGTGAGGAGGTGGTGGGGGAGGTGAGAGGTGGTAGGAGGGTGGGGGAGGAGGAGGGTGGTGGGGGTGGGGAGGTGGAGGTGAGAGGGTGGTTGGGGAGTGGTGGGGAGGTGAGAGGAGTGGTAGGGGAGGTGAGAGGAGTGGTAGGGGAGGTGAGAGGAGGGTTGGGGAAGGTGAGAGGAGCGGTTGGGGAGGGGCAGAGAAGCGATAGGGGTGAAGGAAGAGGGAAAAAAGGGGCTAACTGTGAGGAAAAAGAAAAACAGGAAGAAGGCGAGAAAGTGAAGAGAAGAAAAAGGATAATGAGAAGAGGAGAGATGGGGGGCTGGGTAAAGGAGAAAGAGAAAATAGGAGAAAGGGAGAAGGAAAGAAGATAGAGGAGGAGGATAAAGTTTGTAGAAGCAACCTTCCCCTCACGCCACCCTCCCCAAGAGTCGGCGGGGGCGGAGGGAGGGATACGGGGCGGAAGAGGGCGGAAGGAGCTAAGGGAGGGAGGGATGGGGGGGGGCTTTTCCTCTCCCTCCCTCCCTCTCCCCCGCAACCTGCCGGGCGGCTCCCCAAAAACTGTGAAAAATACGAGGGTTGGAACCTGAGACAGCGACGAGGGAGCAGCAGCCGCCACGACCAGGGACAACCTTGAAGGGGATGGACTACCTGCCCCACCTGCTGCCTCCAGGTGGGGGATCCAGGTGGGCGAGAGGGAGCAGTGAGGCGGAGGAGGAGGAGGAGTGAGGTGGTTGTGAGGAGTGAGCGTGGATGTGAGGAGTGAGGGTAGTTGTGAGGAGGAGTCGGTGGTTGCTGTGAGGAAGATTGAGTGTGGTTGTAAGGAGGAGTCGGTGGTTGTGAGGTGGAGTGAGGGTGGTTGTTATGAAGAGTGAGGGTGGTTGTTATGAAGAGTGAGGGTGGTTGTGAGGTGGAGTGAGGGTGGTTGTTATGAAGAGTGAGGGTTGTTGTTATGAAGAGGAGAAGGGTTCAGGGGTGGTTGTGGGGGGAAGATTAAGGGTGGTTGTAAGAGATAAGGAAGAAGGAAGAGGGTAGAAAGAGGGAAGAGGGGAGGGTTGTGGCGGAAGAGGCCTGGATTAAGAGGAAGAGGAAGGAATGAGTGGTCAGAAGAAAGTGGAAAACGAGCAATGACTGAGAAGAGGACGATGATTCAGGGAGAGAGGAAGATTTGCTTAAGTTCTGGAGAGGAGAGGATAGTGAAAGGGGAGAAGGGGAAGGGTAATGTGAGGGGAAGAGGAGGGGGAGGGAAGGAACAAAGGTGAAAGGGGAGAGGATGAATAGGGAAAAAGGGGGTGAAAGGGGGAGGATTGATAGGAATAAATGGTGAAGGGGAGGGGATGGATAGGGACAAATGGGGTGGGAGGGTGAGGATGGATAGGAACAAAGGGAGTGAAGGGGGAGAGGATAGATAGATTAAGAGGAGAGGAAACGTGGAAGAATGAGGGAGGAAAAGAGTGGTTGGATCGGGTAAACAAACAAGAAATACAAGACAGAGAATGTAAGAAGAAAGGAACGAGCGATAAGTAGAAAATAATGAAGACAGAGGAGAGAGCGGGGTAACAACAAGAAAGGGGAAAGATAAAGACAAGAAGAGAAACAGAGAGAGATAGATAGATTTTTTAGTTTAACATATTTATTGGCAAAGCTTGTAGTACAGTTTGCCTATTCCGAGTAATTCAGTCAGGTCTTGACGCTGAGGGTGGTATCACTTCTCACTGCCACGCAGGACAGAGGTTCATACACAAAGAAATACATCATATTCATTAACAGCTATAAATGTATAGAGGTCAGATTCATGTGGGTAATGTCACTGTTCACTGCCATGCAGGACAGAGGTTCGTACACAAAGAGATGCATCATAATCATTGGCAGTCCATATACATATATATATATATATATATATATATATATATATATATATATATATATATATATATATATATATATATATATATATATATATATATATACATATACATATATACATATATATATACACATATACATACATACATAGATAGAAAGAGAGATAGAGAGATAGGAAGAGAGAGTTTAGTTGGGAAATCTGGGAGGGTGACGGGAGAGACGAGAGAGGTAGTGAAGAATCAGAGAGCTAAGGGAAGGTCAGAGAGGTAGAGAGGAAGGAAGGGAGGAGGCCAGGAGGTAGAGAGCAGTGAGAGAGGTACATTATCACTACAGGTAAGAGAAGCTAATTAGAGGACAAGTGTGGGAGGTGGCGGCGGGTACAAAGAAATGGTGAAGTTGGACTCTTCATCCACCCCTCCCTTCCCTCACCCACATTTCCCTTCCCTCACCCACCCCTCCCTTCCCTCACCCACCTTTCCCTTCTCTTACCCACCCCTCCCTACCCTCACCCACCTTTCCCTTCTCGCCCACCCCCTCCCTTCCCTCACTCACCCCTCCCTTCCATCTCCCTACCCTTCCTTCCCTCCCATCCACCCCTCCTTCCTCCTTCCCACCCACCCTTCCCTCCTTAACTTCCCTTCCCTCCTTTTATCATAACATCGTCATCATTTCCATCGTCAAGCATCATTTATCGTCAAAAAAAAGTCAAGTCGTTTAAGTCATGGATCATCCATCCTCACTTATACTTATCATTCATACTTGAGCCCCATCCTTACTTATCATCATTTTCCATCCACCACCCCTCCTACCTCTCTCCTCATCACCCTCTTCTCCCCTCCTCCCTCACCCTCCTACTCTACCAACTCTCCCTCAATCAACTCTCTCCTCCACCCCTTCTCTCCCTCACTTACCCCTCCCCTCCTATCTCTCCTTACTCTTTCCTCCTCCTCCATCTCTCCTTCACTCATCCTCCCCCCTCCACCCTTTCCTCCCCCCCTCCTCCTCCCCTCCACCTCTCTCCCCCACACATCCTTCTGCTGGTCTTTGCAAGGATCTGGTCTATTGTAGTCGACTAATTCATTGTCCTAAATGAGTACGGTGAGGCCCAGTCCATCCCCGACAACGGCCGCGCCACGTCATAATTTGTGCTGCGATTGTGGGAAGAAAGAGAAAGAAAGAGAGAGAGAGAGAGAGAGAGAGAGAGAGAGAGAGAGTCGTACTCTCAAGCGACTATTTTTTTTTACCTTTGGCCGCCTTCCCCCCTTCCCCCTACCCTTGCACCTACGCCTCCACACCGCCTACCCCGCCCCTCTACACACCCTCACCACAGCCCCCACTGTGTAGGGCTTATTTGATTCTTTTGTTTTATTTCTCTCTAAAAAGAAGGTGAGAGAGAGAAAAAATTCGGGCTATCAAACGGAATCTTATTTTTCTTTGATAACCAACATCCCCCCTCTCAACCCTACGCATCACTTGCCCCACCTCCCCATGCCTTTAACCTCCCAACTCAATTTCACCTCACCTAAGAACATAAGAACATAAGAATGGAGGAAACTGCAGCGGGCCTATTGGCCCATACTTGGCAGTCCCATTTACACCCAACCCCTATTGCTCATATATCCATCCAACCTGTGTTTGAAGCTATCCAGCGTATTCAAGTTAATGATGATGTTTGGTAACTTGTTCCATTCATCCATTACTCTATTTCAAAACCAATATTTACCTATTACGCGCCTAAATCTAAATTTGTCGAATTTAAAACCATTGTTACAAGTTCGCTCCTGGTTGGATAGTTTGAGTACCTTTGTAATGTCCCCTTTGTTTAGCCCTGACTACCATTTATGCACCTCTATCATATCGCCCCTCACTCTACGTCTCTCGAAGGAGTGCAAGTTAAGATGCTTTAACCTGTCTCTGTACTCAAGGTTCCTAATGCCCGGGATTAGTCTTGTCATTCTCCTCTGAATTCTTTCTTGGGATTCTATATCCACTCTGTAGTACGGTACCAGAATTCAACTGCGTAATCCAGGTGTGGTCTCACAAGCGCAAGATATAGTTTTAGGATGACCTCTCTCATCTTGTAACTAACACTCCTTTGTATGAACCCAAGTACTTTATTAGCCTTGTTACGAACAAAAACACATTGTTTACTTGGCTTAAGGTTCCTACTTATCATTACTCCTAAATCTCTCTCGCAGTCGGATTTCTCAATGGCTTCGTTGTTCATCTGGTAACTGGTTTCCCTGTTTATATCTCCTATACTAAGTACTTTAACATTTTGTCCACGTTGAATTTCATCTGCCATTTTTCAGACCATTCGAAAAATTTGTTTAGATCTTTCTGTAGTTTTGCGGAGTCCTCGTCAGATTTAATTACACGTCCTATTTTAGTGTCATCAGCAAATTTACTTATGTTGCTGTCTATGCCGATATCTATGTCGTTTATCAATATAATAAATAATAATGGTACAAGTACTGAGCCTTGGGGAACTCCACTAGTGACGTTGCTCCAATGGGATTTAGTGCCGTTAATGCTCACTCACTGTTTCCTGTCCTGTAACCACGCACTAATCAATTTTAGAATATCTCCACCAATACCATGAGCTTCTTTTTTATTAGTCTTTGGTGGGAGACTCTGTCGAAGCCTTTGCTAAAGTCAAGATATACCTCATCATAGTCGTGCCTCTCGTCCACTGATTCGAAAACAGCTGAAAAGAATGTTAATTGATTAATTAGACATGAACGCCCGCTTGTGAAGCCATGTTGGGAATCATTGATCAACTTGTGCTTCTCCAGGTGATTTCGAATAGAGTTTGAAATGATTGCTTCCAGTAATTTGCCTACAATTGATGTTAAGCTGATTGGACGGTAGTTAGAAGATAGTGATCTATCTCCCTCCTTGAAAATCGGTATTACATTCGCCATCCTCCAGGATTCTCGTACTACACCCGGCTTTAAGGACATGTTAAACAAATTTGCTCTGGGCATACTAAGCTCTTCCTTACATTCCTTTAATACTCTGGCAAATATCTTATCGAGACCTGGCGACTTATTAGGCTTTAGCTTGTCTATTTTCTTACTATCATCGTTACTAGTTACTACCAGTAACGATGTAACCTCACCTCACCTCGTGGAGTAGGGCTTATGGGAATCTTATATTTTAATTTCTCTCAGAAAAAAGAAAGTGAGGGAGTGAGATAAAAATATAGGTAAATAAATTACGTAATTACAGACAGATATATTACACTTTTCTCCCTCACTCATCCTTCCTCCTACACCGTCTCTCCCTCATTCATCCTTCTTCCTACACCATCTCTCCCACATTCATCCTTCCTCCTACACCATCTCTCCCTCACTCATCCTTCCTCTTACACCGTCTCTCCCTCATTCATCCTTCCTCCTACACCATCTCTCCCTCACTCACCCTTCATCCTACACCATCTCTCCCTCACTCATCCTTCCTCCTACACCGTCTCTCCCTCACTCATCCTTCCTCCTACACCACCTCTCCCTCACTCATCCGTCCTCCTATACAGCCTCTCCCTCATTCGTCCTTCCTCCTACACCATCTTTCCCTCACTCATCCTTCCTCCTATACAGTCTCTCCGTCATTCATCCTCCCTCCTACAGTATCTGTCCCTCATTCATCCTTCCTCCTACACCGTCTCTCCCACACTCATCCTTCCTCCTACACCACCTCTCCCTCACTCATCCTTCCTCCTATACAGCCTCTCCCTCATTCATCCTCCCTCCTACACCATCTCTCCCTCATTCATCCTTCCTCCTACACCATCTCTCCCTCATTCATCCTTCCTCCTACACCATCTCTCCCCCATTCATCCTTCCTCCTACACCATCTCTCCCTCATTAATCCATCCTCTTACACCATCTCTCCCTCATTCATCCTTCCTCCTACACCATCTCTCCCTGTTCATCCTTCCTCCTTGCACCATCTCTCCCTCATTAATCCATCCTCTTACACCATCTCTCCTCATTCATCCTTCCTCCCACACCATCTCTCTCCCTCATTCATCCTTCCTCCCTACACCATCTCTCCTCATTAATCCATCCTCTTACACCATCTCTCCTCATTCATCCTTCTCCCCACACCATCTCTCCTCGTTCATCCTTCCTCCTACACCATCTCTCTCCCTCTCATTCATCCTTCCTCCTACATCATATCTCCCCATTCATCCTTCCCCTACATCATATCTCCCTATCTATCTCCCTCCCACACCACATCTCATCTATCCTCCTCCCCACACCATCCTCCCCCATCTCATCCCTTCCTCTACACCATCTCTCCCCATCTCATCCTCCCCTCCTACACCATCTCCCTCATTCATCCTTCCTCCTACACCATCTTCCCCCATTCATCCTTCCTCCCACACCATCTCTCCTCACTCATCCTCTCCCACACCACCCTCCTTTCACTCATCCTTCCTCCTACACCATTCTTCCCCACCATCCTTCCCACTACACCATCATCTCACTCATCCTTCCCTCCCACATTCATCTCTCCTCATTCATCCTTCCTCCTACATCATATCTCCTTCATTCATTCATCATTCCTCCTACACCATCTCTCCCTCATTCATCCTTCCTCCTACACCATCTCTCCCTCACTCATCCTCCCTCCTACACCATCTCTCCCTCACTCATCCTCCCTCCTACACCATCTCTCCCTCACTCATCCTTCCTCCTACACCATCTTTCCCTCACTCATCCTCCCTCCTACACCATCTCTCCCTCACTCATCCTCCCTCCTACACCATCTCTCCCTCACTCATCAAGGGGAGAGATGGATAAAGGAGAGATCGTGGAGAGGAGGTGATGAGTGAGGTAGGGGTTAAGCAGGGGGTGAAGGGAGAGAATAAGGGGGATGGGGGGGGGAATGGGGAAAGCGAACGAAACAGTAAAGGGAAACAGGAGTGCAAACCATATTGAAAAGAAGGGGAGAGGATCGGAGAGGAAAAAGAGAAGGGTGAAGGAAATGGAAAAGGGATAAGAAGGTAAATGAAGGTGTTAGGAGAATGGAAGGTGAAGGTGTTTATGGGAGAGGGATGGAGGAATCAGTGAGGGGAGAGTTGAGATTGATGGGATGATTCAGCAAGTGAGGGTAGGAAGGAGAGGTGAAGAGGAATGGTGAGGAAAGGTAGGTAGAGAAATAGGTAAGGGAGATAGTGGGAAGTGAGAGGTAAGGAAGGAGGAGGGATGGAAGTGGTGACGGATGAGGCTGAGGGATGGGCAATAGGAGGATGAAGGACAAGTGAAGTGAAAGAGTTTATTTAGTGGAATAGGAGGAAGGAGTAAAAGGGAGAGCCGTGGGAAGCTGGAGGGTCGGAAATGAGGAAAGGAAGGAGGTGTGAAGATCTCAAGTGAATAAGTGAGAATAAAGATGGATGAAATGGAAGAAGAAAATCGTAGAAGGATAATGAAGAATGATAGTGTGAGGGATAAAGGAAAGAGGAAGATAGAAAAGATAAGAGAGAGCGGGAAGAAAGAGAAACAGAATTACAAAGACACGGCAGGAGTAAGAGAAATAGAGAACGAACGAGGATGAGAGAAAGAAAGGGAGAGTTTGAGAAAATGAATAATAGGGAAAGACTGACAGACAGACAGACAGACAGACAACGACAGAGAAAGGCAATACAGGGAACTCAACGTCTAGCTAATTGTCCTTGAAAGTCCAGGGTTAAGAAACTTAAGCAAAAAGGAGGAAAATAGAATAGAGAACTTGGGAAAGTGAAAAGAGGAAAAGGTTATAAATGGAAATGGTGAAGTGAGTGGACATGGGTGGTTGAAATGGACTAAATGGGCAACAATGGGGCACGTGGCACTAAGATGGGCATAGGGGACACCTGAGTAATAGCTATGTAGGAGTAACGTATATAGTATTCTATAATGTTTTGATGGTGAAGCAGGTACTGTTTCTGCTTCTTATGTAGCGTGAAGCAGGTACTGTTTCTGCTTTGTGTGAAGCGGTACTGTTTCTGCTTCTCGTGTTAGCGTGAAGCGAGTACTGTTTCTGCTTCTCGTGTTAGCGTGAATCAGGTACTGTTTCTGCTTCTCGTGTTAGATAGTGAAGCGGTACTGTTTGTTTCTGTGTTATAAGAGCAGTATTTTTGTGTTAGCGTGAAGCGAGTACTATTTCTGCTTCTCGTGTTAGCGTGAATCGGGTACTGTTTCTGCTTCTCGTGTTATATAGCGTGAAGCAGGTACTGTTTCTTCTACTTTGTAGTTTTTGTTAGATGTGAGCAGTTTGTTGTGCGTGAATCGGTACTGTTTGTTCGTGTATATAGCGTGAAGCAGGTACTGTTTCTACTTCTCGTGTTATATAGCGTAAAGCAGGTACTGTTCCTGCTTCTCGTGTTATATAGCGATGCAGGTACTGTTCCTGCTTCTCGTGTTAGCGTGAAGCAGGTACTGTTTCTGCTTCTCGTGTTAGATAGCGTGAAGCAGGTACTGTTTCTGCTTCTTCCTCAGAGGGATCGACTAAGGTACCCCGGCCTTTTTCACTGGGGGCGGGAGGGGATACGTTGTACTCACTCGAGCCGCTGGGACAGGTATTAAATTCACAGGTGGAAGCCGTGTCCCCAGCCATATAAGAGGCCATACAAGATGAACCTTGGTTGGAAAATGGCCGGTTAAAGATAAATACGAGAGAGAGAGAGAGAGAGGAGAGAGAGAGAGAGAGAGAGAGAGAGAGAGAGAGGAGAGAGGGGCGCGTGGTGAAAATGGAATTGAGCTGAAAAACAAGAATCAGTCAGAGAAAACGAAGAGTGAGAACAGACGGGCAGATAAATGAAGAAACTATCACGTAAGCATACAGTGAGCAGGTTTGTAAGCGAAAAACGGAGAGAAAGAGTGAGAGAGAAGGACACCGCAAGGGAGTAAATAAAACGAAAGCGAAAACCATGCACACAAAGAGAGAGAGAGAGAGAGAGAAAAGGATTGTGCTGAGGATCTGGCACAAGGTAAGGAGATTGGTAGGGATGAGGGGTGGATTAGAGACTCATCCCTGTACCAGATTAGACAATTAGATTATACTGTATTTTCAAACACCGAGTGGAAATAGAAATACAGGGACATACGCGATAATAAACAGAGTGACAGAAGGAGAGAGAGAGAGAGAGAGAAGAAAAATGTAAACAAATACCTTGCCATTCATTGATAAACAAGAAAATAGGTAGAGGTGATAGAGAAAGAGGGAGAGAGAGAGAGAGAGAGAGAGAGAGAAAGGTCAGGCGGCTTACAAAACAATACAGGGTCACATATTGATAAACAAGTGAGTGGAAGGAAGTGAGTGAAGGGGAGAAAAGGGTATACTGTAGAGAGAGAGAAAGTAAGTAAAGAGAAAAATGCTATAGAAAGGCAAGTTAACAAGAGAGGCCATACAAGATAAATATAGATTAGAAAAGGGTTAGTTAATGTTAAATGAGAGAGAGAGAGAGAGAGAGGGAGAGAGAGATCGAACAAACAATCTAACAAAAGAATGGGTCTGGAAGAGGGTGGGTGATATTAGGTATAGTCAATGAGATGAAAACGCTAGTCTCCAACCCATCTGATAACTATAGGTATAAGACCAACCAGCCCAGCTAGGTCAACAATTGGCTTACAGGTGTGGACGATACACCTGAATATTTTATCAAGTATCTGTTCAGGAGAAATATTATCATGGTACCTGTACATTAATCTCACCTTTTGGGATGTTAATTACTCGAAGTTATGGTTTATGAAGATGTCTATAGGGTATTATTTAATTAACAGTAATTTATAGTTATTTTTTTGTATGTATACTTTTTTCTGTACCTGTACTGTATTTGAAAAGTGTATACCTGTATCAACACCTGCATTAGTAGTATCTGTACCTATATGGTATCTTTACCTGTAATATCTATGATTGAACTATAGACGTAACTGTATCTATATCTAGCATTGAACCTACACCATCCTCGGTATTCAGTTACAGACGACGAAGATCAATCAGAGAAATAAAGAAGGAAAAATAAAGGCAAATAAAACAAACCTATTCGAGAGAAAGAGAGAAAGAGGGTGACAGTCAGAGATAAGAAGACGTATGAAAATGTGGTTATAGAGGAGAAAGGAGGAGGAGGCGGAGGAAGGGAAAAGATAAGAAAAATGTATGGCAGTAATGGTGGGGGATGGAGGGGAGGGAGGAGAGCAGAAGATAGGATCAACAGATTATGAAGGTGGGAATTATGGCAGAAAGAGATTAATAGAACGGAGAAGGAATAAATGGGGTGAGAATGGGTAGGAAAGATAAGAGTACTGGAGGGAGGGAGAGAGAGTTGGAGAGATGAAAGTGTAAAAGATATAGTAGGTAATATAACAGTGCTAGAGAGAGAGAGAGAGAGAGAGAGAGAGAGAGAGAGAGAGAGAGAGAGAGAGAGAGAGAGAGAGAGAGAGAGAGAGATAAGAAAACGGAGAAAAAAAATATATATTAAACAGAAAAGGTGACTATTGGCAAGGAGACAGGAATTTTGTGACAGCAGATAGACAGAGAGAGAAAGAAAAAGGGAGACAGACAGAACTGAAAAATAAACTTCAAGAATTAAAGCAGCAGAAGAATAAATGAAGAAGATTAAGAATTAGAGGGAGTGGGTGAGGGGTAGGGGCTAAGGGGAGGGGTGGTGGGGGTAGGGGCTAAGGGGAGGGTGGTGGGGTAGGGGCTAAGGGGGGGTGCTGGGGGGTAGGGGCTAGGGGAGGGGTGTTGGGGGTAGGCTAAGGGGAGGATGGTGGGAGTAGGGCTAAGGGGAGGGTGGTGGGGGGTAGGGGCTAGGGGAGGGTGGTGGGGAGTAGGGGCTAAGGAGGGTGGTGAGGTAGGGGCTAAGGGAGGGTGGTGGGGAGGTAGGGGCTAAGGGAGGAGGGTGGTGGGGGTAGGGGCTAGGGAGGGTGGTGAGGTAGGGGTAAGGGGGTGGGGGTAGGGCCTAAGGAGGGGTGGTGGGGGTAGGGGCTAAGGAGGGGTGCTGGGGGTAGGGGCTAAGGGGGAGGGGTGGTGGGGAGTGGGGGCTAGGGGGAGGGTGGTGGGGTAGGGGCTAAGGGGAGGGTGGTGGGGGTAGGGGCTAAGGGGATGGGTGGTGGGGGTAGGGGCTAAGGAGGGGTGCTGGGGGTAGGGGCTAGGGAGGTGTGGGGTAGGGGACTAAGGGGAGGGGTGGTGGGGAGTAGGGGCTAAGGGGAGGGTGGTGGGGTAGGGGCTAGGGGAGGGGTGGTTAGGGTAGGGGCTAAGGGAGGTGGTTGGAATAGGGGCAGAAGGGGGAGGAGTGGTGGGGAGTAGGGGCTAAGGGGAGGAGTGGTGGGAGTAGGGGCTCAGGAGGGTGGTTGGGGTAGGACTAAGGCGGAGGAGGTTGGCTGGGAGTGCAGGGGTAGGGACTAAGGCGGAGGTGTGGTGGAGGTACGGACTACAAGGCGGGGGTGTGGTGGAGTGCAGGTAAGGCGGAGGTGTGTGATGGAGGTAGGGACTAAGGCGGAGGTGTGGGTGGAGGTAGGGAGTAGGCGGAGAGTGTAGTGGAGAGTAGGGACTAAGGCGGAGGTGTGGGTGGAGGAAGGGACTAAGGCGGAGAGTGTGGAGGAGGTAGTAGGACTAAAGGCGGAGGTGTGGTGGAGGTAGGACTAAGGCAGGGAGTGTGGTGGAGGTAGGGACTAAGGCAGAGGGGTGTGGTGGTAGGGAAGTAAGGCGGAGGTGTGGTGGAGGTAGGGACTAGGCTGAGGTGTGGTGGGTAGGGACTAAGGCGGAAGTGTGGTGGAGGTAGGGAGTAAGGCGGAGGTGTGGCGGAGGTAGGGACTAAGGCAGGTGGAGATAGGGACTAAGGCGGAGGGTGGTGGAAGTAGCTAAGGCGGAGGTGTGGTGGGAGGTAGGAACTAAGGCGGAGAGGTGTGGTGGAGGTAGGAACTAAGGCGGGGGGTGTGGTGGAGGTAGGGACTAAGGCGGAGTGTGGTGGAGGTAGGAGACTAAGGCGGGGTTGTGGTGGAGGTAGGGACTAAGGCGGAGGTGTGGTGGGGTGGGACTGGGCGAAGGTGTGGTGGAGGTAGGGACTAAGGCGGAGGTGTGGTGGGGTAGGGACTAAGGCAGGAGGTGTGGTGGGAGGGGTAGGGACTAAGGCAGGGGTGTGGTGGAGGTAGGGACTAAGGCGGCGGGGTGTGGTGGAGGTAGGGAGTAAGGCGGAGGTGTGGTGGAGGGAGGGACTAAGGCGGAGGTGTGTGGTGGAGAGTAGGACTAAGGCGGGGGGTGAGGTGGAGGTAGGGACTACAGCGGAGGTGTGGTGGAGGTAGAGAGTAAGGCGGAGGTGTGGCGGAGGTAGGGACTAAGGCGGAGGTGTGGTGGAGGTAAAGGGACTAAGGCGGAGGGTGGTGGAGGTAGGGACTAAGGCCCCGGAGGGTGGTGGAGGTAGGGACTAAGGCGGAGGTGTGGTGGAGGTAGGAACTAAGGCGGAGGTGTGGTGGGTAGGGAGTAAGGCGGAGGTGTGGTGGAGGTAGGGACTAAGGCGGAGGGTGTGGGTGGAGGTAGGAGACTAAGGCGGAGGTGTGGTGGAGGTAAAGGGACTAAGGCAGGGGAGTGTATGGTGGAGGTAGGGACTAAAGGCGGAGGTGTGGTGGAGAGTAGGGACTAAGGCGGAGGTGTGGCGGAGAGTAGGACTAAGGCGGAGGTGTGGTGGGGGTAGGGACTTAGGCAGAGGTGTGGTGGAGGTAGGGACTAAGGCGGGGAGTGGTGGAGGTAGGGACCAAGGCGGGGGTGTGTGGTGGAGGTAGGGAGTAAGGCGGAGGTGTGGTGGAGGTAGGGACTAAGGCGGAGGTGTGTGGTGGAGGTAGGACTAAGGCAGGGGTGTGGGTGGAGGTAGGGAGTAAGGCGGAGGTGTGGTGGAGGTGAGGGATTAGGCAGGGTGTGGTGGGGAGGGACTAAGGCGGAGGTGTGTGGTGGAGGTAGGGACTAAGGCGGAGGTGTGGTGGAGGTAGGGACTAGGCGGGGTGTGGTGGAGGTACGGACTAAGGAGGTGTGGTGGAGGTAGGGGAGTAAGGCGGAGGGGTGTGGCGGAGGAAGGGACTAAGGCAGGGGTGTGGTGGAGGTAGGGACTAAGGCGGAGGTGTGGTGGAGGTACTGAGGACTAAGGCGGGGGGTGTGAGGTGGAGGTAGGGAGTAAGGCGGAGTATGGTGGAGGTGGGACTAAGGCGGAGGTGGTGGTGGGAGGTATGAGCTAGGGCAGAGGGGTGTGAGGTGGAGGTAGGGACTAGGGCGGGGTGTGGTGGAGGTAGGGACTAAGGCAGGGGTGTGGGTGGAGGTAGGGGAGGTAAGGTGCAGGTGTGGTGGAGGTAGGGACTAAGGCGGAGGTGTGGTGGAGGTAGGGACTAAGGCGGAGGTGTGGTGGAGAGTAGGGACTAAGGCGGAGGAGTGGCGGAGAGTAAGGACTAAGGCGGAGGTGTGAGATTGCAGGTAGGGACTTCTAAGGCAGAGGTGTGGTGGAGGTAGGGACTAAGGCGCGGGTGTGGTGGAGGTAGGGGGCCAAGGCAGGGCTGTGTGGTGGAGGTAGGGAGTAAGGCGGAGGAGGTGTGGTGGAGAGTAGGGACTAAGGCGGAGGTGTGGTGGAGGTAGGGACTAAGGCGGGGGTGTGTGGAGGAGGTAGGGAGTAAGGCGGAGGTGTGGTGGAGGTAGGGACTAAGGCGGAGGTGTGGTGGAGGTAGGGACTAAGGTGGGGTGTGGTGGAGGTGGGACTAAGGCGGAGGTGTGTGGTGGAGGTAGGGACTAAGGCGGAGGTGTGGTGGAGGTAGGGACTAAAGGCGGAGGTGTGGTGGAGATAGGGATTAAGGCGGAGGTGTGGTGGAGATAGGGACTAAGGCGGAGGGGTGGGTGGAGGTAGGGACTAGGGCGGAGGTGTGGTGGAGAGTTACGGACTAAGGCGGAGGGTAGTGGAGGTAGGGACTAAGGCGGAGGTGTGGTGGAGATAGGGGACTAAGGCGGAGGGTGGTGGAGGTAGGGACTAAGGCGGAGGGAGTGGTGGAGAGGTAGGACTAAGGCGGAGGTGTGGTGGAGATAGGGACTAAGGCGGAGGGTGGTGGAGGTAGGACTAAAGGCGGAGGTATTTGTGGAGAATAGGGACTAAAGCGGAGGGTGGTGGAGGTAGGGACTAAAGGCGGAGGTGTGGTGGAGATAGGGACTAAGGCGGAGGGTGGTGGAGGTAGGGACAAGGCGGAGGTGTGGTGGAGGTACGGACTAAGGCGGAGGGGTGGTGGAGGAGGGACTAAGGCGGAGGAGGTGTGGTGGAGGTAGGGACTAAGGCGGAGGTGTGAGGTGGAGGTGCAGGGACTAAGGCGGAGGTGTGGTGGAGGTAGGACTAAGGCGGGGGTGGAGTGGAGGTAGGGACTAAGGCGGAGGCGTGGTGGAGGTAGGGACTAAGGCGGGGGTGGTGGAGGAAGGGACTAAGGCGGAGGGGGTGGTGGAGATAGGGACTAAAGGCGGAGGAGGTGTGGTGGAGGTGGGACTAAGGCGGAGGTGTGGTTGAGGTACGGACTAAGGCGGGGGTGGTGGAGATAAGGACTAAGGCGGAGGTGTGGTGGAGGTGGGACTAAGGCGGAGGTGGTGGAGGTAAGGGACTAAGGCGGGGTGGTGGAGGTAGGGACTAAGGCGGAGGGTGGTGGAGATAGGGACTAAGGCGGAGGTGTGGTGGAATAGGGACTAAGGCGGAGGGTGGTGGAGATAGGGACTAAGGCGGGGGTGGTGGAGGTAGGGACTAAAGCGGAGGTGTGGTGGATATAGGGACTAAGGCAGGTGTGTGGTGGAGATAGGGACTAAGGCAGGGGTGGTGGAGGTGGGGACTAAGACGGAGGGTGTTGGTGGAGGTAGGGACTAAGGCGGAGGTGTGGTGGAGGTAGGGACTAAGGCGGAGGGTGGTGGGAGGTAGGGACTAAGGCGGTGGGAGTGGTGGAGATAGGGACAGGCGGAGGGGTGGTGGAGGTAGGGACTAAGGCGGAAGTGTTGTGGGAATAGGGACTAAGGCGGAGGAGTGAGTGGAAGTGAGGACTAAAGAGCCTTGGAGGTGTGGTGGAGATAGGGACTAAGGCGGGGTGGTGGAGGTAGGGATAAGGCGGAGGTGTTGTGGGGAGATAGGGACTAAGGCGGAGAGGGTGGTGGAGGTAGGGACGCTAAGGCGGAGGTGTGGTGGAATGGGGACTAAGGCGGAGGGGTGGTGGAGATAGGGACTAAGGCGGAGGGGTGGTGGAGGTAGGGACTAAGGCAGGAGGGTGGTGGAGGTAGGGACTAAGAGCGGAGGGTGGTGGAGGCAAGGGACTAAGGCGGAGGGTGGTGGACGTAGGGACTAAGGCGGAGGGTGGTGATAGGGACTAAGGCGGAGGTGTTGTGGAATGAGGGACTAAGGCGGAGGGGTGGTGGAGGTAGGGACTAAGGCGGAGGTGTGGTGGAGGTAGGGACTAAGGCGGAGGTGTGGTGGAGGTAGGGACGGAGGGTGGTGGAAGGGACTAGGCGGAGGGTGGTGGAGGTAGGGACTAGGCGGAGGCAGCAGTGGGAATAGGGACTAAGGCGGAGGGTGGTGGAGGTAGGGACTAAGGTGGAGGTGTGGTGGAGGTAGGGACTAAGGCGGAGGGGTGGTGGAGGTAGGGACTAAGGCGGAGGTGTGGTGGAGGTAGGGACTAAGGCGAAAGGTGGCGAGGTGGAGAGTAGGACTAAGGCGGGGTGGTAGAGGTAGGGACTAAGGCGGAGGGAGTGAAGGGTGGAGGTAGGGACTAAGGCGGAGGGAGGTGGTGGAGGTAGGGACTAAGGCGGAGGTGTGGTGGAGATAGGGACTAAGGCGGAGGGTGGTGGAGGTAGGGACTAAGGCGGAGGTGTGGTGGAGGTACGGACTAAAGGCGGAGAAGTGGTGGAGGTAGGGTCTAAGGCAGAGTGTGGTGGGATAGGGACTAAGGCGGAAGTGTGTGGTGGAGATAGGGACTAAGGCGGAGGTGTGGGTGGAGATGAGGGACTAAGGCGGAGGTGTGTGGTGGAAGTAGGAGGACTAAGGCGGAGGTGTGGTGGAGGTAGGGACTAAGGCGGAGGTGTGTAGTGGAGGCAAGGCTAAGGCGGAGGTGTGGTGGAGGTAGGGACTAAGGCAGGAGGGGTGGTGGAGGTGGGACTAAGGCGGGGTGTGGTGGAGGTAGGGACTAAGGCGGAGTGTTATGGAGGAGGTACAGGGACTAAGGCGGAGGTGTGTGGTGGAGGTACCGACTAAGGCGGAGGGTGGTGGAGGTAGGGATTAAGGCGGAGGAGGTGTGTGGTGGAGTAGGAGACTAAGGCGGAGGTGTGGTGGGAGATAGGGACTAAGGCGGAGGGGTGGTGGAGGTAGGGACTAAGGCGGAGGTGTGGTGGGGACTAAGGCGGAGGTGTGTGTGGTGGAGGTAGGGACTAAGGCGGGGGTGGTGGAGGTAGGGGACTAAAGGCGGAGAGGGTGGTGAATGGGGACTAAGGCGGAGGTGTGGTGGAGGTAGGAACTAGGGCGGAGGTGTGGTGGAGGTAGGAACTAAGGCGGAGGTGTGTGGTGGAGGTAGGGACTAGGGCAGGTGGTGGTGGAGGTAGGAACTAAGGCGGAGGGGTGGTGGAGGTAGGGACTAAGGCGGAGGTGTGTGGTGGAGGTAGGAACTAAAGCGGAGGGTGGTGGAGGTACGGACTAAGGCAGGTGTGGTGGAGATAGGGGTAAGGCGGAGGTGTGGCGTATGTGGAGGACTAAGGCGGGGGTGTGGTGGAGGTGGGGACTAGGGCGGAGTGGTGGTGGAGAGGTAGGAAATAAGGCGGTGGTGGAGGTAGGGACTAAGGCGGAGGTGTGGTGGAGGTAGGGACTAAGGCGGTGTGTGGTGGAGTAGGGACTAAGGCGGGGTTGTGGTGGAGGTAAGGGAGTAGGAGGAGGTATGGTGGAGGTAGGGACTAAGGCGGAGGTGTGTGGTGGAGGTAGGGATAAGAGGCGAGGTGTGGTGGAGGTACGGACAAGGCGGAGTGTGGTGGAGGTATGGACTGGGGCAGGGGGTGTGGTGGAGGTAGGGACTAAGGCGGGGGTGTGGTGGAGGTAGGGACTAAGGCGGAGGTGTGGTGGAGGTAGGGACTAAGGCGGGGGTGTGGTGGAGGTGGGAGTATGGCGGAGGTGTGGTGGAGGTAGGGACTAAAAGCGGAGGTGTGGTGGAGGTAGGGACTAAGGCGGAGGTGTGGTGGAGGTATTGGGGACTAAAAGGGCGGAGGTGTGGCGGAGAGAGAAAGGACTAAGGCGGAGGTGTGGTGGGGAGTAGGGACTAAGGCAGAGGTGTGGTGGAGGTAGGGACTAAGGCGGGGTGTGTGGTGGAGGTAGGGACCAAGGCGGGGGTGTGGTGGAGGTAGGGAGTAAGGCGGAGGAGTGGTGGAGGTAGGGACTAAGGCGGAGGTGTGGTGGAGGTGGGACTAAGGCGGGGGTGTGGTGGAGGTAGGGGCAGGCGGAGTGTGTGGTGGAGGTAGGGACTAAGGCGGAGGTGTGGTGGAGGTAGTGGCTAAAGCGGGGGTGTGGTGGAGGAGGTAGGGACTAAGGCGGCGGTGTGGTGGAGGTAGGGACTAAGGCGGGGGTGTGGTGGAGGTAGGGAGTAAGGCGGAGGTGTGGTGGAGGTAGGGACTAAGGCGGAGGTTTGGTGGAGGTAGGGACTAAGGCGGAGTGGTAGAAGGTAGGGACTAAGGCGGGGGGTGTGTGGTGGAGGTAGGAACTAAGGCGGAGGTGTGGAGAGTAGGGACTAGGGCGGAGAGGGTGGTGGAGGTAGGAACTAAGGCGGAGGGTGGTGGAGGTAGGACTAAGGCGGAGGTGTGGTGGAGAGTGGAGCTTCAGAGCGGAGGTGGTTGAGGTAGGGACTAAGGCGGAAGTGTGGTAGAGGTAGGAATTAAGGAGGCGGAGGTGTGTGGTGGAGGTGGGGACTAAGGCGGAGGGTGGTGGAGGTAGGGACTAAGGCGGAGGTGTGGTGGAGGGAGTAGGAACTAAGGCGGAGGGTGAGGTGGAGGTAGGGACTAAGGCGGAGGTGTGGTAGGGAAGGTAGGGAGTAAGGCGGAGGTGTGGTGAAGGTAGGGACTAAGAAGCGGGGTGGTGGAGGTAGGGACTAAGGCAGGTATGGTGGAGGTAGGGACTAAGGCAGAGGTGGTGGAAATTGCAGGGACTAAGGCGGAGGGTGGTGGAGGTAGGGACTAAGGCGGAGGTGTGGTGGAGAGGTAGGGACTAAGGCGGAGGTGTGGTGGAGGTAGGAACTAAGGTGGAGGTGTGGTGGAGGTAGGAACTAAGGCGGAGGTGTGGTGGAGGTGGGGACTAAGGCAGGAGGTGTGGTGGAGAGTAGGGAGCTGAGGCGGAGGTGTGGTGGAGAGTGATAGAATTAAGGCGGAGGGTGGTGGAGGTAGGGACTAAGGCGGAGGTGTAGTAGAGGTAGGAATTAAGGCAGGTGGCGGTGGAAGTAGGAACTAAGGCGGAGGGTGGTGCAGGTAGGGACTAAGGCGGAGGTGTGGTGGAAGGTAGGGACTAAGGAAGGCGGAGGTGTGGTGGAGAGAGTAGGAACAACTAAGGCGGAGGGTGGTGGAGGTAGGAACTAAGGCGGAGGGTTCGTCAGAAAGGTTGTCTCGATATTTTCACACGAGCTTTCCTATTCAACAACGTCCTCCTCCTGTTGTTGTCACCTCCTTATCTTTCATCTTTTCATTCATTATTTTTTATTCCTCTCATAACTCTCCTTCATCTATCCTCTGTCCTTCCCTCCCATCTTCCCTCTATCTCCCTTGCATACCTTTCCTTTCTCTACCTGCACTCTGCCATCCTTCTCCCTCCTTCCCACACCTCTAACCTAACCTCTCTCAACATCTCCCTCTACCTCCCTTTCCACCTCTAGCCTAACCTCTCTCATCTCCCTCTACCCCTCCCTTCCCACACCCCTAGCCCAACCTCTCTCCCTCCCCTCCTCCCCCTTCCCACACCCTAGCCTATCCTCTCTCAACATCTCCCTCAACCCTCCCTTCCCACCCTAGCCTATCCTCTCTCAACATCTCCCTCTACCCTCCCCTTCCCACACCTCCTACTAACCTCTCTCAACATCTCCTCTACCTCCCCTTCCCACACCCCTAGCCTATCTCTCTCAACATCTCCCCTCTCCCTCCCCTTCCCACACCCCTAGCCTAACCTCTCTCAACATCTCCCCTCTACCCTCCCTTCACACCCCTAGCCTACTTCTCTCACTCTCCCTCCTTCACACCCTAGCCTACCCTCTCATCTCCTCTCCTCCACACCATGCCTCTCTCAGCATCTCCCTCTACCCTCCTTCCCACACCCTAGCCTATCCTCTCAACATCTCCTCTACCCTTCCCACACCCCTAGCCTATCCTCTCTCAACATCTCCCTCTACCCTCCCCTACCCACACCTCTCCTCCCCTCCCACCTGCATTCAAGTATTCAAGACACAAGACATTAGTTAAGTATGCTGTACACGAGCCGGGCCAGGTGTTAATATGTATAACATATCCAGACTAGTTGCAGTAGGGTTAGTGTGTGTGTGTGTGTGTGTGTGTGTGTGTGTGTGTGTGTGTGTACCTAGTTGATGAACGAACACTTTCTGTCGCTGCGTGGACGGGTGATCTTCTGACGTTGCGTGCATGAGCGGTCTGAATGTCCAGGCGGGTGAGCAGTGCAGTAACTCAGGATCCATTTAAGCCCTCCGCTAGGAACCTTTCCTCTAGCACTGACAGTGATGGTGTACTCTTTCGTGATAAACGGGAGCAGTGTATAGTATAAGGAGCCGTCCAAGGCCTTAGTCTTTAATCAGCCTTTCAAACACCCTTTAACGGTGCCAATCATTGACCTCCACAATCACTCATATGACAACGTAAATAGGGATCTCAGTTATACAGTTGATGAAGGTCCCAGTGGTAAGATAGTCTGGTTAAGCAAGTAGTGGAGTTGTGTAGTACAGTAAATCAGAAGTTTCTGAAACGCTTTATCTCCAATCATCCCTTTAATCATGTACGGAAAAGATTACAAGCGCGCTGGTGGACAGGTAGGCTAGTTCTGCCAGGTATTGGTGTTGTGCATGCAGTAAGCCACGTAACTCCTCCCTAAATAACCCCTTGTAAACAGGCGCACAAGAGCAACTAATGCAGGAGGGGATAATTCCATCCGTGAGATGTGATCAATATGCATTAACCATTACAATGGCCCGAGCTTATTTCCATTTGCTAAAAGCATTAGAACCAAAAAACACCAATACAAAATCGCATTAGCGTCAGATTACTTGATCATCCTCCACTCTTTTAACGCTGCGGGTCTTCCCGTCTCACTGATGTGATCCTCTGTAATAGATGGATCATAATTAATATATGACTTCTTGTCTCGAACGCCTCACAAATACTCTTCTTTAAGAGGTACAGTACGTGAGGGAGGAAAAACTCAGCTACGGTAATCAAGTCAAGCCAGAGATTTCCATAAAGATCAGGAAGGGAGGGCGGGGCCGGACACCGCAGTGCAGCAACGCGTCACTACCCCGGTAAACTTGTAAGCTGCAGCCAATACTTACTGGTGCGTATTACTGTGGGAGACGTTTACCTGTGTTATGTTGACTAATACTGCACCAGGAAACTTTACCTTGTGTTATATACTCATTGGTTGACACACCACCGGTAATGGATGACACACTACCACACTTGGAAGACACACTACCACACTTGGATGACACGCCACCACTATTAGGATGACACGCTACCACAGTTGGATGACACACCACTATTGGATGACACACCACCATTAATAGATGACATGCACTACTAATGGATGACACATCACCACTATTGGATGACACATTACCACAATTGGATGACACACTACTAATATTGGATGACACACAACCACAGCTGGATGACACACCACCATTAATGGATGACATGCACTACTAATGGATGACACATCACCACTATTGGATAACACACTACCACAATTGGATGACACACCTATGAATGACACACTGCCACTAATGGATAACACACTGCCACTAATGGGTGACACATCTCCACTAATGGATGACACACCACCACTCATGGATTACACACCACCACTAATGGATGACACATCTCACTAATGGATGACACACCACCACTAATGGATGACACACCACCTCTGATGGATGACACACCACCAATGGATGACACACCACTACTAATGGATGGCACACCACCTAATGGATGACACACACTAATGGATGACACACCACCACTGTGGATGACACACCACCTCTGATGGATGACACACCACCACTAATGGATGACACACCACTACTAATGGATGGCACACCACCTAATGGATGACACACCACTAATGGATGAAACACCACCACTAATGGATGACACACCACCACTAATAGATGACACACCACTACTAATGGATGGCACACCACCCGATGGATGACACACCACTACTAATGGATGGCACACCACCTCTGATGGATGACACACCACCACTAATGGATGACACACCACCACTAATGGGTGACACACTTCCGCAATTGGATGACACACCACCAGTAATGGATGACACACCACCACTAATGGATGACACACCACTGCTAATGGATGACACACCACCACAATAGATGAACCACCACTAATGGATGACACACCCTCACTATGGATGTCACCACCACTAATAGATGACCCACCATCACTAATGGATGACACACCACCACTAATGGATGACACACCACACTAATGGATGACACCACCTATGGATGACACCACTGCTAATGGATGACACACCACTGCTAATGGATGACACACCACCACAAATAGATTACACACCACCACTAATGGATGACACCACTAATGGATGACACCACCACTATTGGATAACAAACCTAATGGATGACACACCACCATAATGACACACCGCTAATGGATGACACACCACCAATGGCACACCTAATGGATGACCCACCACTATTGGATACACAACTAATGGATGACACCACCAATATGGATGACACACCACCAATAATGGATGACACACCACCACTAATGGATGACCCACCACTATGGATGACACCACCACCAAATAAATGACACACCACTAATGGATGACACACCACCAATAATGGATGACACACCCCTAATGGATGACACACCCCTGTGGATGACACACCACTGTGACCCCACTAATGGATGACACACCACCACTAATGGATGACACACCACCACTAATGGATGACACACCGCCACTACACGCAGAAATTATTCCTGGAGTTCGTTTATATTGGGTTGCAGAGAAATTTATACACACATTTTCAGAAAGATGTTTAGTATTCTGCAGGTGTGTGTAGGTGGTGGAACAGGTGTGTAGGTGGTGGAGCGGGTGTGTAGGTGGTAGAACATGTGTATGTGGGTGGTGGCTGTGTAGATGTACTGTAGAGCCGGTGTGTGTGGGTGTAGAGCGAGTGTGTAGGTGGTGGAGGAGTTGTGTATGCGTGTAGAGCAGGTGTGTGTAGGTGGTGGGCAAGTGTGGAGGTGGTGGAACAGAGTGTGTGTGGGTGGTGGGCAGGTGTGTAGGTGTGGAAGCAGGTGTGTGTGGAAGGAACAGGTGTATGTGGGTGGTGAAGCAGGTGTGTGTGTGTGTGTGTGTGTGTGGGTGGTGAAACAGGTGTGTGTAAGTGTAGAGCAGATGTGTAGGTGGTGGAATAGGTATATGTAGGTGGTGTAACAGGTGTGTAGGTGGTGGAGGAGTTGTGTGTAGATGTAGAGCAGGTGTGGGTGGTGGAGCAGGTGTGTGTAGATGTAGAGCAGGTGTGTTTAGGTGGTAAAGCAGGTGTGTGTAGGTGGTAGAGCTAGTGTGTGTGTGTGTGTGTGTAATATTTACAGAAAATTGCTCATAATTCATCTTGCACACTCCTAAACCTGTACAAAACACACCTTCTGTTTACCTCTCTACAGGCTGCTGGCCACGGAAATACATCACTGCGTCATCTATAATAAATCACTCCGGTACAAGGAAATACAAGGTGCACACAATAAGCAGAGGAGGTGGAAGAATCTTACTCCCTACTCCGATCACCGGCGGAAAATAATATAAACAAGTTCCTCCTGAGTTGTTTGAAACCCGCAGCAACATATAAATATCTCGTCGCTCAGGTACAGTGGGTGGTTCTGAGCTACCAGGTGGACTTAAACCAGGCCAAGGTCAGAGCTGTAGACCAGACCATATCAAACCAGGCTTTCAGACCATAAATCCGGGTTAGAGGAGAGCAGATTCAGCCAATCTCCACATTAAACCTCCAAACTATCTTAGGACTAAATCAATTATACGTCGAAACTATTCTTAGACCCGTTATTAAGAATAAAAACCTAACCTAACCTAACATAACCTAACCTTCATACCTAATAATTGCTCAGGTGAGAGGAAAGTGGGAGTTCATGTCTGGATGTGAACCAGAACTGACTTCCAAAAACCTCTAGTTCCATACAGTATTTTAGGCTACCATTCATAACTTGTACGGGGGAGATATTCGAGGGGAGGGGGGTAGAGAGAGAGAAAGACCGATAGAAAAGAGGAAAGTGGCGATTGAAGAGGATGGAGGAGAATGTAGAAGAGAAAAATGGAGGGGATGGTAGAACAGATGATGGGAGGGGAATAAAGGAGAAAGGAGTAAAGAGGAGGAACAATAAGAGTTAGGTAAGTTTAAGTTTGGCTAGGATGGATTTAATTGAGGTAGCTTAAGTTAGGTTGCGTTTGGGGTTATTTTAGGGTGGGTTGGGTGGGTTTCGGTTTATAGTTTAGTTCGGGTTGAGTTAGGTCGTGTTGGGTTTAGGTTGGGTTTAGGTTGGGTTAAGTCACATTAGGTTAAAAGTGACCACAAAACCAATAATAAAGTAATGAAACAAGAAATATTAACCTTTGTATAGTAATTTGGCTTTTGGTTGAGGCTTCCATTACGGTTAACAGGTAGGTTGGTTGTCTCATCCTATTATTTTTCCCTTCATGTTCGTCATATCTGTTATGAAATGCAATCATGTGTCCTCTCTGTTAACAAGTCAGAGGCCGTTGTTCACCAGTGGCAACCAGATCCTAACCTAACCTAACAACACCCCTAGCCATATCATAACCTAGCCTAACCTAACTTACCCTAGCCCGAATCATAACCTAACCTAACCAGATCATCCGCCGACCTCCCCCTTGTCCTCCACACACCGCCCGCCCACCTGGCAGTGTTATGTTTGGACTCGCTATACTGATATCTTTACTCACTCCCACGAGACTCGTATCAGCCTTGTACATGATATTCTTAGTCTCCACAGCGTGTATTACGAGTTGTTTGTTGAGTTACAAGTTTTACACCAGTATGAATCTGAAAAAATTAATATTTTAATATCTTTTTGGTGACTCTTTGGCCCATTATAGAGAAAACCAGTTCAGTCTAAGAGAATCATTTAAGAAAAAAGATAAATGGAAATTAAACAAGATCAATATTAAAAAATGAAGGTAGAGACTAGAGGAAGATTTTAAAGAAAACGACGGTAAATTAAAGGAAGACGTCAAGTAATATGTGCCAGTATTATATCAGAGTGTAGTAATTAGTCTAGTAATGATAAGAATGAAAATAATTTAAAATGAGCCCACAAATTCAGAATTGCTTTAAAACGAACCCACAAATCCAGACCAGGCTTGTTTTCTTTCCCAATAACAAACAGAAGCTTCCCGTCAGGGTATATGGTGGCTGAGGAAATCGAGGGTCGACCAGAGAAACAATTTACTGGTCATGACGTGCGGCTCACGCTAATGGTTCACCTCCGCTACACAACAAATCTTTGTTTTATTCCATGTGTCACATTTTCCGGGTCGTCCCAGTCACTGCCTCGCGCTTTATCTTTTGTTGTTGTTTTTTTTAAGAGTGAAGATCACTCCTGAGGGTATTTACATCATTGAATGTCTATTTATCCGTCTATCATTCACATTAAGCGACCCTCCGTTCGTTAAATGTTCGTCTTCCTGTTCTTCCGTCAGTTCATCGTCTCATTCTTTCGTCCGACTCTCCATTCGTCCATGTTTCCTTTTGTACGACCCTCCTTTCGTTCGCGTGCCCGTCTATTTCTCCGCGACCTGCCTTCTATCACACTCTCTTGATGTTTCCTCAAGGATCAATGGCTATATCCTTCTACAATTTACGGAGATTAATCCTTAGGTAAATAGGACATCTGAGTCATTGTCTCCAGGTAGCTTATTAGAAAGGGCTGTGATTGTTGATGACTAATTACACACACACACACACACACACACACACTCTGTTAGTTCGGCTTCAGGTAATTCAGTAATAATAATAATAATAATAATAATAATAATAATAATAATAATAATAATAATATATATATAATAATAATAATAATATATTATTATTATTATTATATTACTACTAGCAAAAGGTCAGTATACATTTTGTTATATACGTGAAGAAATCAGTTTTAATGTAAGTGAAATAAAATAATACCATTGTTGTTGTTTCTGTCGTGTGGTGAGTCTTGTGTACAGAGTGCATGGTGGTGGCGGTCCTTGGACCTTGTTCGGTATTGTTATTGATCTCTAGGAAAGCTTTGACCAAAGTTTTAAATTATGGAAGATCATGATGAGCTATTTCTGTGTGCTGTATTAAGTTGTTCTCTCTCTCTCTCTCTTCTCTCTCTCTCTCTCTCTCTCTCTCTCTCTCTCTCTCTCTCTCTCTCTCTCAGTCACGCGCGGGCCAGCTACAGATCACCGGGGTAACCTTGCAAGAGCTCTCGAGAAACGTGATCAGGAAGAAATTCCTTCTAATTCTGAGGTGGCGTTCTCAGGTGAATCCAGCTCAATCCAGCCACCCCGGCGAACGATAACATTCTCCACGCTGATTAGCCTTCAATGTAATTTGACACGCAATTCTCCCTCCTTGAATGCTAAGACTGCCTCGAAATTATTTGTAATTTGATTCTGAGTAAGATTTTAATTAGCAAAAAAGTCTCTGTATTGGGAACAATTATTCGATAAGATTCGTAAGAAATATTGTATACTGGAGGTCATGAAATGTGGGTGTCCGTGGAGGCTGCCTTAGTGGGATACACCTCGCTGCCCGCCTCCATTATCTCTCTCAAGATCTTATGAGAAGGTTAATCTGAAATTTCTTATTTCTCCCCTGTAGTAATTTCCCCTCTAATCTGTTTCGCTCTCACTGGAATTCACGAGGGAGTCCATTTGTTGGCGAAGTCTGGGATGAATATTGAATTATCTTTGATGTCAGGATCTTGACGCTGAACACACGCCCTCTGCTGCACGTGGGGTTCCCTCAAACACAGTCCGGAGAAGAGCATCTTTGCTAACTTTGTATTCCTTTACGTAGATATGTGCGTGTGTGTGTGTGTGTGTGTGACTTTATCTTTGGAATTGTTAGCGAAAATACGTACATACACACATACATATAAAACGTAGCTGGACAAGGAGTTGGCAGACCAAATATAGAAGCCCTCACAAATAATACTAATGGCATTAAAAATGAAACCCTCCCGCAGGAGAGAGCCTCGCTTCCCTGACGCTGATCATCCACAAGTAATGGCCACTTAGAGTGACTCCTCCTGCTTCACAAAAAAATGCACCTCCATTACGTATGTATTACCTGTATGTAATGGTTAGGAAAATGCTAGTTTTTGATAGAGGAGCAGTTTATAAACAACCATCATTCTTATAGACACTCGCAAGTATAAACACTTCTTCGCAGCGTAACCAGTAGTGCCTTGAGCGATGTCTGACACTGACAAAATGATGACGTAGTGTTTATGTTTTTAATGCAGGGGTAGGAATTATCTAGATTTTGTTTATGATATTCTGTGCGAGGAAAGTGTTGTGAAGAAGAATCTTTTGTCAGTGTTTGCTGCGTCTCTCCACACTATCACTTGTGACTCAGACACTTGATATCATCACGATATATGCATATTCATGTCACAGCCAAAGTAGATTATTTAAATTAATAAAGAACATTTCCCAGTTTGCGTGTAAGTAATAACAAGCGTTTAATTTATTGTAACGTCGCTGTAGTCTTACTCTCAGTGCTGCAGAAGAGCAACATATACAGCGGACATAACCACAGGAGGACACAAGACCTCAACCCAAACTTTCAGAGACTCGAGCCAAAACCTTTCTTCCAGATGGAGACGATGTGACTCCCTCACTAAGCTCCGACACAAAGATGACAGCCAATAATATTGTCGAAATGGGAAAAACAGAAGAAGATATGGACGAGTGTTCAGTTGTAGCCGGTTATGGAGAATATCACTCTACCAAGTTTTGAAAATCAGAATCCATACACTCATAAATCTATAGTCAAGATATGGTGGATCATCAGCACACATGACTCATCCCTGACACCACTCATTATCATACTGTATACTGTTTACTGTTCTAAGGAAGGATGGAAAGAAGGAAGAGAGGACGGACGGACTGACAGACGGATGACGGGAAAGATGGATTGACATAGGACAATATGTTTTCTCATTTCGACAACTTTTAACATTCACAGTTACGAAGATCCTAACCCAGTCGTCATGTGATCCCGGGAAACGATGATTAGCAATTTAACATCCAAGGTGGTGAGTTTTTACACACACACCTCGCACATAGACACACACACACACACATACACACCTCACACACACACAAACACACACACACACACAAACACACACACACACACAAACACACACAAACACACACACACACACACACACACACACACATATACACACGCGGACAGTGTGCTCGCTATGAAGTGCCGCGACTATGGTACAGCCTACCATCCCTATTGCTGTCCAACGTAACATCTTTATGCAACAAGGTGGAGGAGGTCAGTGTTAGAGTAGAGTCAGTTGGTGCAGGTATTGTGATGATAACCGAGGCATGGCAAATTTTTACCGAGATCTGTGCCATAAAAAACTATGAGTTATTTCACCACCTTAGAAAATACAGAAGAGGTTGTGGTGTAGTTGTGTACTGTCGCAGTGACCTTAAACCATCACACCTAGGTGTTAATATACCTGAGGATGTAGAAGCTTTGTGGAGTAAGGTCACTCCTACTTCCCACCCCCACCAGCTTGCCTCCCTCATTGTTTGTGTGGCTTTTTTTAAGGTGGGGAATGGATGGAAGGCATGTTGGGTCTCAAGACACAGCCAGACATGAGGGATAGAGAAGTCACAACATATAGTCGTGGGGGGCAAAGGTTGGAAAAGAAGTTTAATGAGTTAAACAGAGTGGGACGACAGCCCTTGTTTTACATGTTACAGAGTTTGTTGGCTAACTAAGCTAACCTAGGATTTAGGATGAGGTTGCACAATGGTTATTTTAGTAGATAATGACTAGATTGATTTTACAATTACAAGTTTATTAAAATCTTATACTGTATCACGTTATGGACTCACTAGATTGTGACCTGTTAAATGTGAACTTATATCATCTAAGTTTTAATCTAAGGTGGATCACTGTGGCGGACATAGATGGGTCGCGGGTTGGGTTGTTGTAGTGCGGGCAGACTCCGGGGCCACCAGGCGTGGGGTCGCCCTCCGTGATGTTTTCCCCTCGTAGGTGGTCTGGGCTGTGAGGGTCGTTCAGGAGCTTGTCCCAAACCTTCTTCCCTAGGCGATGGAACCTGACGTTGAGGGCCTCTGTTTTATTTCTTAGGTGGATGGTTTCCACTGTCTCCTGGTAGGGTGGCGCTTGGCCACTGGCTGACCTCAAACACTTGTTTTGGAAACTCTGTAGTTGTTGTAGTCTAGTCTTCCTGGGTGTGACGAGTGGTATAGATGGGTACTCCAACACAGGCCTCACCAGCGCCTTGCACAGGTGAACTTGTATCTTCTCAGGCATCAGTTTAAAACGTTATAATATTTGGCTGCGGCGACTTTGGCTTTATTTAGTCTGTCCTTCATGTGGGAAATGATGCCCGTGCGAGAGATGATGAGGCCGAGCAGCCTGCCTTGTTTAGAGTACTCAATCTCTTCGTCATCGATCATCAATGGCGCCGGCTTGAATTTGGCTAAGGGTATGACCTCGAATTTCGTTTTGTTTGTTTTTATTTTCTATTTATTTTCATACTCCGAGATACCCTCTATTGCCCGAGCAGTGAGTCGCGCCATCCTTGCTGTGGACCTTCCTGGGCAGGTGACGATCTGTGTTACATCGTCGGCATACATGACGTACTCGCTGCCGACGATTGGGGGTGGCAGGTCAGCCGTGTAGAGCGTGTAAAGGGTTGGTGAGAGACAAGAGCCCTGAGGCACGCCGCTCGAGAGTAAGAATTCTTCTCCAAAATGTTCTTGAATCTTGATTTTGGCTCTGCGGTCCGTAATGAAGTTGCACAGCAGGCGCTTCAGGTTTTCGGGTAGCCCCAGTTGTATGATCTTATACTGCAGCCCCGCGTGCCAAACTTTGTCAAACGCCTTGCTGACGTCCCTCAGTACTATGTTGCACTGCAGGCGGCCAGTCATGGCATTGGCGATCTGCTCGTAGGCCTGGGCTATCGCGGTGGATGTGCCTAGGTCCTGGTGGAAGCCAATCTGGCGGGGATTATGCACCTCTTCTTCCTCCAGATACATACTATTTTTCGAAGATTTTGGCAGGTACCTCTAGCAGCGATATTGGTCGAAAGTTTTCGACTTTGTTTGGAGGTTTCTCTGCTTTTGGTACAGTATGAGGCGAATAACGGCGATTTTGAACATCTTAGTGGCTTATCACCCCCCCTCGCTCACCTACCGCCAATGTACTGGTTACTCATATAATAGATACTGCTGACTCCCTGAGATCCAGATTTCCATGTGCTAAACTAGTGATATACGGTGACTTTAAAGAGTTAGACATCAGCAACATCACCCAACACCTCTACCTTGCACAGATAGTTGACTTTCCTACACATGGGAATGCCACCCTGGACCTTATCATGACTGATCTCGGCAACCACTACCTTTTCCCCCAGCCGCTGCTCCCCATGGGGCGGAGCACCCACCTGTCTCTACTGTGGTCACCTTCACCTATATACCATCTCACGACCGTTGTCACCAGGACTTACCGACCTACCCCTGACTCTGCCATGCGGCGTTTCGGACAATAGGTGACCCGGTATCCCTGGACTGAAGTGATCACGGCAGACGATGTGCAGAACAAATGGGATAATTACCTGGACACTATCACCAAAGCCTACCACCCCGATAATGTCCCGTGGATTACACCCTGTATCAAAAGACTAATTGAGCAGCGCAACCAGGCATACTACACCGACTACCGCCTGTACAAAAGTCTACGTAACCAAGTCATCAGGGCAATCAAGTCAGCCAAGAAGTCTTATTATCAAAGGAAAGTGCTCGGCTTCAAGGAGGTCGGCATCGGTCAGTGGTACTCTAAGGTAAAAGATCTCTGTGGTCTTAACCGTCAGCCTCCCACATTTCCTTTTATCTCTCATTTACCTAGTGAGGAGGCAGCTGAGACAATTAATAACCACTTTGCTACCATATGTCATACCCTACCCAGTCTTGACCTCACTCTCCTCCCGGCCTACTTACCTTCCCCTTCCCCCCCCCTCCCAGTGTTCAACCATTTGAAATTGCTAACAAACTCCTGAAATTTAAATCCAAACACTCTACAACCCCAATTGACCTCCCAATCAAAATTTACAAGGATTTTGCAGTCGAACTTGCCACCCCCCTCTGTTCTATTATTAATGTATCCCTCAGACAAAACAAATGCCCTTATGAACGAAAAACCGCATTTGTCACCCCTATCCCAAGGTCCCCACCCCACAGTCCCCTAGTGACCTCAGGCCAGTTACCATTACCCCCATACCCAGTCTACTCTGTGAAGACTTTGTTTTTGAATGGGCAAGTATTTTTTGAATGGGCTAGAATGCTAGTATTTTTCAGTCAATTGATCCACAGCAATTTGCCAATATGAGGACCTCCTCTACATCACACTGCTAGTTAGTTTCCTGGATTTTCTGCACAAAAACCTGGAGAAACGTAAGACATCACTGGTCGTTGACCTTGTTGACTTCAGGAAGGCTTTTGACCCTGTTGATCACTGCACTGTTATCAACAAGGCCATTGCACTAGGGTTGCCCACCAGCCTGGTCTCATGGCTCACTGATTTCCTGAGTGAGCATCGTCAGGCAGTGAGGTACCAGGGCTCTGTCTCCACATTCCAACACCACCACCTGTGGCATTCTCCAGGGGACCAGGATGGGACCACTGTGCTTCCTAATCCTGATCAACGACGCTCTATCGGACACTCCTCACAGGTGGAAGTACGTGGATGACTGCACTGTGGGGGTTACAGTGGACATCACCTCACCGGACTGCTCATCGCTACAAGGCACCCTGGACAGGCTACAGGCATGGACTACAGAGAACAAGGTCACCATCAATCACAACAAAATCGTAGTCATGCACATCAATACCACCACCACTCCAGTGCAAGTTCCAGCAGTTACAGTTGGTGCCCATCCTCTCCAGTTAGTGCAGTCTGCCAAACTCCTGGGTGTAACTATAGACCACAAACTGGACTGGAAGGCCTATGTAAACAACACAATCAAGGCAACCTCATACTGACTCTACATGCTACGGCGACTCAGGTCACTTGGGGCACCCACGCCAGAGCTGAGGACTATCTACAACGCATTGATTCTCCCAAAATTAATGTATGGGTCACCAGACTGGTCGTCTTATCTCAACTCTACCCAACAACATCAGCTAGAGAAGGTACAGAAGAGGGTCTGCAGAATTATGCTCGGCGCAGACTACTCCGGCTACCTCAACGCTCTCTCCACCTTGGAAATGCCATCCCTCAGTGACCTCCACCACCACGCACTAGCAGGGTTTGGCAGTGGACTACTGCACCATCCTCATCATCCTCCCCCGCCCACCTCGCACAGTCCGCCACTACAACAAAATTCAGCCCATAAGAGCCCGCACTGATAGATATAAGAATAGCACCATCCCATCTATTGTTAAAATAATAAACATCTCCTGATTTATGTACTGTACACTTACAGCCCTGTAAATGTATTGAACGTATATCATTATGTCTAATTCTCGTGGAAGTTTGTATATTTTCAGGCACCAGCTGCAATTCTATTAATAAACTTTTTATTATTATCTTTATTATTACACACACACACACACACACACACACACACATACACACACCTCACACACATACACACACCCCACACACACACACACACACACACACACACCGTAGAGTCAAGACCTATTCAGGCTCTGCTCCTGCTGAGCAGCTGCCCCCCTTGGCCAATGTTCCGCCCATTCCCCAAGTCCCTCTCCCCGACCCCTCCTCACCACCGGGATATCATCATAATCAAAAGTGACAATTTCGTTTCGGAAAGAAGTGGGACCAGTGTTGAACAGTGATGAACAGTGTTTAAGCCAGAAAATGCAGCACTAGGCAGTACCAGTGAGAGCCATGACCCACCAGTGAGATAAGCACCCCTGGGAACTGACCGCCATTTTCTGACAAGGAGGTGCTAATCAGTCCACCCTGGGAACAACAGTGGGTTGGCTTCACACCTGTCTTCGAAATAACACAACACCACCCAGTAGGGTGGGGTACTGTGACACCACCCCACACCACCTGGTGTCCCCATGACCATGTAATGTCCTTCATATCAACACCCGAGGACGAGTTACTGCACCACGTGAAAACCACACCACCCGGTGTCCCATGACCACGTGTGGTCCTTCATATCAACACCCGAGGACGAGTTACTGCACCACGTGAACACCACTCCACCCGGCGTCCCCAAGACCACGTGTGGTCCTTCATATCAACACCCGAGGACGAGTTACTGCACCACGTGAACACCACACCACCTGGTGTCTCCAAGACCACGTGTGGTCCTTCATATCAACACCCGAGGACGAGTTACTGCACCACGTGAACACCACACCACCTGGTGTCTCCATGACCACGTGTGGTCCTTCATATCAACACCCGAGGACGAGTTACTGCACCACGTGAACACCACACCACCTGGTGTCTCCAAGACCACGTGTGGTCCTTCATATCAACACCCGAGGACGAGTTACTGCACCACGTGAACACCACACCACCTGGTGTCTCCATGACCACGTGTGGTCCTTAATATCAACACCCGAGGACGAGTCACTGCACCACGTGAACACCACACCACCTGGTGTCTCCATGACCAGTCATTTTTGTCCAATGTATATTTTCAGCCTTTGGGCTTCAGAACTTTTTCAATAAACCGTTAATGATTATTATTATTATTATTACACACACACACAACATAACGCCATCTGTGAGGGAATTACTACACCACGTGAGGTCCCTCCTAACACCATCTGGGAGGCTCCCGGACAGATGGCCGAAGGACATTTGGCCAACGGACGTTTCACCGACGGACATTTGACCGAACGGACATCGAGCTGACGGACATTTGGCCGAACGGACAATAGACCGAACAGACAAATGGCCGAACGGACAATAGACCGAACAGACAAATGGCCGAACGGACATTTGGCCGAATGGATATAGGGCTTTTTTTATTTTTTTTCTTTCTTCTTTGCAATGTATTTGCTTTATAAAACATAGGATAAAAAGATAACATAATTACAATGTGATACATTTGCCTGATATATACATTTTTTTTTTGACCTGACTTAACATGACTAGTTATGTCGCCTTTTCTTTTGTGTTTGTGGTGGTGTTGGTGGGTGGATTAGCGGATGTCATGTTTTTGACCTGACCTCATATTTTGTAAGGTCACCCTGTGTATATAAACCTCTCTCAGTCCTTGTAATTCACTAGTTAAATTTAAATTGGGGAAAATAATGCTGATTGTTTCCGAATAATGCTGATTGTTTCCGACAACTACCGGATATTAAACACAAGACTGAAGCAATTTTTATAAAGCAACTACATTACAATTAATATATTTTATCCTTTAGTAAAGGTACAGAAAATACATTGCAAAGAAGAAAGGAAAATAAAAAAAATTAAATAGGCCATATGTCCATTCGGCCAAATGTTCATTTGGCCATTTGTCCGTTCGGTTCTATTGTCCGTTCGGCCAAATGTCCGTCGGCTCGATGTCCGTTTGGTCAAATGTCCGTCCGTGAAACGTCCGTCGGCCAAATGTCCTTCGGCCATCTGTCCGGCCACGATCTGGGAGGGAGTTACTACACTACGTGTCTGCTGTTCAACACCTCAGCTCACATGATCTACGTGACCTCCACTGTAAGCATTAATCTGTATGTTCACTGTATGTTCCTTTACCTTTCTCTAATGAAGGCTTTTGTTAAACCACCAATGTATGTAATAAGTTATTTATGTCCAATGTATATTTTCAGCCTTCGGGCTGCAGAAATTTTTCGATAAACCATTAATTATTATTTATTATTTATTATTACAACACACACGCACCACACACACACACACACACACACACAAACACACACACACACGCACACACACACACACACACACACACACACACACACACACACACACACACACATACACACACACGCACACGCACAGACCTTGCCTCACTTACATCCGTCTCTATGACAACAGCATCAACAAGTGTTCAAGGATTGTCCCGACACTCCATATTTTTTTACAGAAGTTCCATTTTGCAAACAGGATATAAAATAAATCTTTATTTAGGAATACTGTGAATTTTACGAGACCGGGAACCTGTTTTTTAGTTTAATAAATTTATTGATAAAGCTTGGAGTACAGTTTGCCTATTCTGAGTAATTCAATCAGGTCTTGACACTGAGGGTGGTATCACTTCTAATTTGGGATAAACAACAAGAATGTCCCCAAGCACCCCCGATGCAATGTAGTAATTACAAAGTTCATGATACAATAAGCCAGGTGGCCTGAAGTCTTTGACAGTGTCACATTCAATAATATAGCGCTCAAGTGTATGCTTTAACGGTTTATCACAAAGTTTACATGCTGAGTGTTCCGGTATGGGTACAGGACTACTAACCTGCCAGATGTGTCTGTATCCTAGCCTAATTCTGGCCACGACTACATCACAGTGTCTGGTTCTGTGCTTATGCTGGCCATATCGGTACCTCTCGTCACAAAATTTGTCATATTTACTAATGCTACAACTGCCAGGTCTCTCTGGATTTCTCACTTCTTCTAGATCAGAGTTCATGATTCTGACTTGAATGTTTTTAAGTACATCATTGGACAGGCCAAGGTCACGGTCAACATTTTTTCTTTCTTACATGCCTCATTGGCCAGTCTATCAGCACGGTCATGATACCTAATTCCAACAAGGGACGGAATCCACACAAATTCGATACGAGAGTTGTTCTCATTGGCAGTTATCACATTTCTTTTAATATCACATACAACTTTAGACATACAACCTGACGGGCTGTTCATTGATTTCAAAGCACTTTGAGAGTCACAGAATATCACCCCACCTCCATTTTCTTTAAGGTACTCTGTAGCTAAGTAGATTCCAGTTAGTTCAGTTTGTGTTGTGCTGGCCCAGTTGTTCAGCCTTTGCTTGTTTGACACTCTCATCTCTTTTTCTTTATATATTACAATTGCACAGCCTGTTCTACCTGTGTTTGTCTGCACAGAACCATCAGTAAAAGCATAACATTCACTTGATTAATACTCTTTATGTGTCTGTTCATAGTTTCTAGTGTGACACATCTCATCACATCGGTGTTTAACATTTGCTTACTACCAACAGGAGTGTAATTAATAGGAACTGATATATCCAGCCAAGGAGGAATGGCATTAATGGGTTCGTTTGGGGTGATTGGGACATTCAGTTTCAGGAGATCTGCAACACTTTTATGAAGCTACGCCCCAAAGAGAGTCTTTTGTGGAAGGTTAGCGAGATAGTCAGGATTACTTAGATAGAACATCAACTCAGTTTGAGCTGTAGTTTGGGAACCATTGTTCTTCATAACTTTGACACAAAACATGGTATTAAGTAGAGCTATCCTCTCAGATAGGGAGGGCAGTCCGAGCTCTTTCCTCATGTTTACAATTCTGGTTGATTTTGGGCATCCAAGAATGATGCTCATGGCTTCATTTTGCACTACCTCAAGGCTGTTGAGTTGTTTAGGTGGAATAGTCACAAGATGGAGAGCAAGAGAGTCAACTACAGAACGAATGAAGTGAAGATATAAAGTACGAGCATAGGTGATGTTAATTCCATAGCCCTTGCCAACAAGGGTTCTAAAGGGTTTAATGCACTGCATTAGTTTGGCGCGAAGGTTGCCGACAAAGTTTGCATCATTCACACAAATTCCAAGATATTTATAAGAGCTCCATAGTTCCAAGGGCATGCTGTTAATGTTAAAGCCAAGAGGCAGAGGGTGAGCAGGACGAGGATTGAGGACCCTCGTCTTGTCAACAGATATTATGAGACCACATTCCACAGTCCTCCGAGCAAATACATCTAGCAAGGCTTGGAGCCTGAGCTTGGTCTGTGTCATAATGTAGATATCATCAGCATAGCATATTTCAGCCTCGTTTGGCTGAACTGGAAGATCAGCAATAAGCTTGTGCATCAGTATATTAAAGAGCATAGGACTTAACACTCCTCCCTGAGGCGCTCCAAGCTCAAATGATCTCATTCTGGCACTTTTGACTCACCTAAACTGAACACTGGCATACCTGTTGGACAGATAACCCTTTATCCATATCAGGAGGTTACCTTGGATGCCAAAATTAGCTAGTTGCTCAAGTATAATGTCTCTATTAGCTACATCAAAGGCTGATTTTAGGGACTATGAAGGCTGTTTGTGTCTTATCTTTTGAGTGAACAAGATATTCTGCAAAGCATGTCTCTGTGCTGTGCCCGGGCATGAACCCATACAGATTAGGGGCCAATTTGGCTCTAACTTGAAACATGAAATGGTTGAGAACAGCTCTGTCAAGGACTTTACACTTACAGGATGTGAGTGAAAAGGGCCTGAAGTTTGGAGAGTTAGCTTTAGGGATTGGTACTATGTTTCCATGAGTCCATGTCTTTGGTAGAATACCCTGTGTGAGGCTCATTTGATACAGATTAAGCAGTGGATGGTTAGGGACCTCATTTAACAATCAGTGGACGAGGGGCACAATTATGATGTGGTATATCTCGACTTTAGCAAAGCCTTCGACAGAGTCCCCCACGAAAGACTAATTAGAAAGGTAGAAGCTCATGGCATCAAAGGTGACATCCTTAAATGGATTAGGGCGTGGTTACAGGACAGGAAACAGCGAGTGAGCATTAACGGCACTAAGTCCCATTGGAGCAACGTCACAAGTGGAGTTCCCCAAGGCTCAGTACTTGGACCATTATTGTTTATTATATACATAAACGACATAGATATCGGCATAGACAGCAACATAAGTAAATTTGCTGATGACACTAAAATAGGACGTGTTATCAAATCTGACGAGGACTCGGCAAAACTACAGGAAGATCTAAACAAATTTTTCGAATGGTCTGAAAAATGGCAGATGAAATTCAATGTCGACAAATGTAAAGTACTCAGTATAGGAGATGTAAACAGGGAAACCAGATACCAGATGAACAACGATGCCATAGAGAAATCCGACTGCGAGAGAGATTTAGGAGTAATGATAAGTAGGAACCTTAAGCCAAGTAAACAATGTGTTTTTGCTCGTAACAAGGCTAATAAAGTACTTGGGTTCATACAAAGGAGTGTTAGTTACAAGACTAGCGAGGTCATCCTAAAACTGTATCTTGCTCTTGTGAGACCACACCTGGATTACGCAGTTCAGTTCTGGTCACCGTATTACAGAATGGATATAGAATCCTTGGAAAGAATTCAGAGGAGAATGACAAGACTAATCCCGGGCATTAGGAACCTTGAGTATAGAGACAGGTTAAAGCATCTTAATTTGCACTCCCTCGAGAGACGTAGAGCGAGGGGCGACCTGATAGAGGTGTATAAGTGGAAGACAGGGCTAAACAAAGGGGACATTACAAAGGTACTCAAACTATCCAACCAGGAGCGAACTCGTAACAATGGTTTTAAATTAGACAAATTTAGATTTAGGCGTGAAATAGGTAAACACTGGTTTGGAAACAGAGTAGTGGATGAATGGAACAAGTTACCAAATATCATCATTAACTCGAATACGCTGAATTGCTTCAAACATAGGTTGGATGCTTATATGAGCAATAGGGGTTGGGTGTAAACGGGACTGCCCAGTATGGGCCAATAGGCCCGCTGCAGTTTCCTCCATTCTTATGTTCTTATGTTATCTCAGGGTGTTATAGGTTATGCCATCCTCACCAGAGGAGGATGATTCACCGTTTATTAGTGCAGTTGTTAGTTCGTGGTGCGTTATAGGAAACTGGTCGGTAAGGTCTGGTGACGAACAGTATATTTCAAAATTGAAACCCCTATTAATATGTGTGATTTTAAGATATTGCTGTATGTCAGGAGGCAGGGAAGTGATTTGTGACGCACTAGATCATTGGTCTAATAGCATGTCAGCATATTCTGCAGGGCTGTGATGAAGTTGGACTATGGTGGGTGACTTGGTAATGGCTCTAATTTTGTTCCACACTTCTGCTAGAGTGATTGTTCTATTAACCCCCTGTAAGAATTGTTCCCAATAGGTGTTTCTCACCTGACCTTTGAGTTCACGAAATTCTCTGTTAGCTTTGAGGAATGCCAGGAGGTCATCACTAGTTTTATTTTGCTTATAAGTGTTGGCAAGCTGTTCTACCTTCTCACCTTCTTTGGTGAGGATGGGGTCATGTGTCCACAGAGGTGGTTTAGTGCTGTCCCCCTTCCTCCTTGACTTAACCCAGGTAGTATAATATGTGGTAATGACATTTACAAGATCACAGCAAAAATTCATCCACTGACCCAGGTGTATATCCAGCATACCTGGTCCTCTCGTGTCACTCGTGTTATTCGGTGCTGACGCCGTCACTGTAGTGTCACGGGTGGAATGTAGTGTACCACTGTAGAGTTACACTTCTGCACTGCTCTAGTGTTTCACTTCTCTAGCGCTGTAACGTTTTCCCCTAGCATTAATACATCACGGCGTCACTGCACTGTCATATTATCTACATCATTAAATAACTGTATTATTGCATGGCTACATTATTGTATCTGAGCTACAATATTACTGTATCATTGTATCACTCTACCTATGTGTCACTTTACTGGCTTCGAATTCAGAAGAGTGAGTTATTGTTATGAAACATTGAAGCGGTGTGCACAAGTGTTTCGCGTGGGAGCAGGATGAGTAGCGGTAACTGTTTCGTCTGTGTCTTGGTTTATTTTGTAACTCACCTTATGTGGTTGGGTTAGGTTAGGTTAGGTTAGGTTAAATAAATATGTATACTTTATTTTGAGTGACCGGAAAAAAAGGGCTCTCTGAATGGCACTAGAAATGCCCTGTGATTGGCTGGTGAAAATACTCTCATTAAGTCAGGGGAGAGGGTGGGGGAGGTGGAAAAGTAGGGAGAGAGAGTGGGGGTGGGTGAGAGTAATGGAAGATTAGAGGGAGAGGAGGAGGTGGGGGGTGATGGAGGAGTGGAAGGGGGTCAGGGAAGATGGTCGTAGTAAGGGGAGGTGGAAGGTGATGTAGCAGTAGGCTAGGGGAAGTGGAGGTGTGGTGGTGGTGAAGGATTAGAGGGTGGCAGAGGGTGATGGAGGAGTAGAGGGAGAAGGTGGAGGAGGTGCTGTGAGTAAGGGGCAAGAGGTGGAGGGAGGGAGGGAGAGGTAAAATTGTAGGGTAAATAAATCACAGCATCAGTCAGGAAAGGTGACCATCTATTAAGTTACTGAACAAAACTTAAGAAAAATAATATTTCAGGTATGCCGAGGGTCTTGTGGGTGAGTTAGGTGAGCCTCGTCAAGACAACACGGTAATTACCTCCGCCGTCCACCTAATAGGCTTACTGCTGCCCTCATTAGCATATATACGAAGCCGCAGAAGCCGATTGTCTTGAATTAGACAACCACACGTGGCTCGCAGCCCAGGATTCTAGGCTGCGTCTGTGACCCTGAGAAAGTGTTCCCATGACCCTTGGCTTGTTCCACAACCTCTGGCTTGTTCCATGAACCCTTGGCTTGTTCCAAGACCTTTGACTTGTTCCACAACCTTTGGCTTGTTCCATGAACCTTTGGCTTTTTCCCATGACCCTTGGCTTGCCCCAGGACTCTTGGCTTCCAGTAGGTGTCTCTGGTACCTGGCCTCCTATACCTGACCTCCATTAGGTGGCCTCCTGTATCTGGCCTTTAGTATCTGGCCTCCTATACCTGACCTCCTGTACCTGACCTCCAGTAGGTGGCCTCTAGTACCTGGCCTCCGGAGCTATATCCCATACCATATACTTAATAATTGTGGTATTAAATATTATAGTCATCCCTCTCATCCCGCTATCCGTTTCTTTTCCCTTCACCATCAACTCACAAATTGATCAACTAATTCCTTGTTAGCAGAAGCAATCATTTATGGATAATTGAAGGTTGAAGAGTGATCCAGCTCCTCGTGTTGCCTGGTTAACCGCAGCTTGTACCGCACTTACTTTAATTCTCTAAACCAAACCTTGTGTGTGTGCGTGTGTATGTGTGTGTGTGTGTGTGCGTGTGCATTTAACCGATTCTTGTCAGAGTATATATTATAATATCGGTAGGTATCATTGTCGATCCCACAATGTTATACAAAGATTCAGCTCCAGATTCTCATTTTTTTTTTTTTGGTTGTTATTTTTATATTTTGAATTTGCATACGAAAACACACCTGGCTGCCTCCCGTAAGCTACAACATAGGTCACGATGGGAAAATTGACGTTTTAATTGCAGTGAAACTTAATCGTAATTTAGTGTTTTACTTAAAAAAATAAAAATAAAATAGTAAAAATAATAATAATAATAATAATAATAATAATAATAATGATAAAAATAATAATAATAATAATAATAATAATAATAATAATAATAATAATAATAATAATAATAATAATAATAATAATAATAATAAAATTAATAATAATAATAGTAATAATAATAATAATAATAATAATAATAATAATAATAATAATAATAATAATAATAATAATAATAATAATAATAATAATAATAATAATAATAATAATAATAATAATAATAGGAAGTTACCTGTTACTATAACCATCGTACAATCTTTGGCTGGGGATTCATCAAACAATTTCGGCAGTAATTTACAAGAGAATACTTTAGTTGAGTGTTAAATTAGATTGTATGAAATAAAATCACAAGTTTGGATTGATAGTTGTTGTAGTTACGTTAACCCAAATTCATAAATTTTCCTTGAAGGGGTGGGTTTAATACAGCTTATAGTGGCCTACAACCACAACTTTCAGGCGAAGGTTGAGTTATACACAATACTTCCTGGTGAGGCTCCTCGATACACTGTATGTCAGTGTTTAGTTAATCAGCTTTCCCTTCAACACACACATACACTACTACTACTACTACTACTACTACTACTACTACTACTACTACTACTATTTTCCTGTCACTCGGAATCGAGTATGACGATCATCCAGCTATGATACAATGATATAAGTTATTCAGGTTGTCACCTAGGTTGGTGAGTTCTGAGGTGACTAAAGAGGCCGATACGGGACCGGCGGGGTCGTTCACAGATGTTGCACATGTGGAGGGCTACATCTAGTGCGGGAGAGGCGGCGGCAGCTTCTTTCTGGCGCTGGCGCTTGTCTGCCTCGGTAGGCAGTCGGGCTAATTCGAAAGTATTGACACCTTCTCGTGCGGTGCTCCTCCAAGCGTTACGATGTGAAATAATCGTCTCCCAGGTGAGAGGCTAGGTTTGGCACTGTTTTAGGCTTGTCTTAAGACTATCCTTATACCTTTTCAGTTGCCCGCCAGCGTTACGTTTATTATTCGTTAGGTGACTGTAAAGTAGCTGCTTTGGCATTCTACTGTCGTCCATGCGGCTAACATGGCCAGTCTCGCTTATTTGTTCATGGATAATGGTAGCCTGGATGTTCATACAGTTGGTATCAGCGTTTGTTCTCTTGTCTTTCCAGCGAACTCGGAAGATGGAATGTAAACTACGTTGGTGACAGTTTTCAAGTGCCTTGAGGTGCCTCCTGTATGTGATCCATGTCTCGTTGCCATATAGCAGGGTGAGATGCACTACTGCTCGATATACATGCAACTTTGTAGGTAATTTCAGCTCCCTATAGCTGAATACATGAGTACGGACTCTCATCCGATGTTGAATCTCTTCATCAATGTCCGCGGTGGTGGACAAGTGGGAGCCGCGATACCGAAAGTGGTTAACATTAGAGAAGGTAGTACCGTTAAGCTGGATGGATGGTGGAGGTGTGGCTGAACCAGGGGCAGGATGAAAGAAAATCCGAGTCATACATGCATTCACCTCAAGGCCGAAGTGTACGTACATACGCATCCGTGTAGGTGTTATGGATCTCCCGTAGGTCATATTCAATGTGAACGACAAGGGTGACGTCATCTGCATATTGAAGTTCAGCAATGGAAACTGCCGACACCTTTGTTCCGGTAATGGATGTTCACCCCGCCAACTAAATTGGCACTGGCACGAGTAAGGAAGGCAGCCAAGAAAATGGAAAAGAGAGTTAATGCCAGTACACATCCTTGTTTTACCCTCGTTTGGATGGGGAAGAACTCAGACTGGGTACCATTGTGCAGGGCACTGCTGTTCATGCCATCGTAGAGTTGCCTCACAATGGCGATGAATTTTGGTGGGCAGCCTAAACAGCTGAGGGTCCGCCAGAGGGCTTCGCTGTTGACCGAGTCGAAGGCCTTGGTTAGGTCGATGAAGGCCATGTACAGGTCACGACACTGTTCTCTGCAATTTTCCTGTATCTGGCGGGCAGCATAGATCATGTCAGTGGTGCCACGTGATGATCTAAAGTCACATTGAGATTCTGGGAGGAAGTTTTCCGCCTCGGGAAGAAGTCTGTTGAGGACTCGGGCGACAATATTGCCAGCTACGGACAGCAGCGAGATCCCGCGGCAGTTTCCACAGTCTGACCGGTCTTCCTTGTTCTTATAAATATTGACGATGGAAGCGTCTCTAAGAGCTTGAAGGATATCCTCCTTCTCCAATAGATTCTTCGGGAGAGATTGGAGACGGCTGGTAAACAGAGGTCCTCCTGCTTTATACACCTCGGCTGGGATTCCATCAGATCCCGAGGCTTTGCTATTTTTCATCTGTTTGATGGCAGTAGCTACCTCATCCAGGGATGGAGGATAGCTGAGGTGGGTCAGCTCTGGATGCTGAGGGACCTGCTGGGTAGTCTGGACATCCACATCGGTGTTTCGGTTGAGCAGCGAATGGTAGTGCTCTTTCCAGCGTTGACGGAAGCGTTCTTAGTCTTTAATTAGGGAGATACCGTTGGATGAGCGGAAGGGTGGGGGGATGGCGCCGTGAGTAGTTGGACCATACACTGTTTCAGTGGAATTAAAAAATTCCCGCATTTTGTATTGATCCGCAATATTTTGCATTTCACACGCTTTATTTTCCCACCATTCGTTCCTTCGATTGCGAAATTCGCGCTGGACCGCCGCTTTCTTCTCGTGGGGTGTATCAGCTTTTTTCCGAGACGAAGGGTTATTCTGCCGGTCAGTGAAAGCAGCACGTTTACCATTGACAAGTACTTCGATATCCTGGTTATTTTCGTCAAACCATTCTTGGTATATTCTTTCGACCTGACCGATGGTCTGGTTGCAACTTTTTATGATTACAGCTTTGATGGACCCCATTCAGCACCGGGATTTAGGTTGTTTGTTGTTGGGTTGTTTATCAGTCGCTTGGTGTTTAAACCTCTTCTGGAGACTTGTTCTCTTCGCCATTTTGAGACAACGTAAAAGGAGAGTTTGGCTCTGACAAGCCGATGATCTGTGTCACAGTGGTCTGAGCCACACATGGCTCGGGTGATAGGACATCTCGGCAATCTCGTTGTCTGACAATGATGTAATCAATGAGATGCCAACGTTTGAATCGTGGGTGTTGCCTGCCTAAACAAGGTGTTGGTGATAGTGAGTTTGTGTTCAGCACACTGCCTTGCTGAGGAAGGCTAGGCCATTGGGATCACACTTGCTTACTCCGTTTCTCCCTATGGTTCCCTGCCATATGTCAGCATCTCTGCCAACTCTGTCATTGAAGTCACCTAAGAGCACAACCTTAACTTCAACTAGCAGAATCGCCGCCCTCAGGGCGGCTCATTTGCTAGGCAACGGTAGGACGCCACCCTCCAGGAGGCTCCACATTGTCTCACTGTTCAGTCCCCAAAACTTCTTCTTCCATCAACAGTTCATTAACAGTGTATGTAAGTTCCACCATGTTTTTCACTTCAACGATACAGCAAAGTATATTTTTTTAGCATTATACTGTTATTATTTTATTGTCTAATCATCACTACATATAACACCACCCATCATCACTGCATATAATATCATCCATCATCACTACATATAACACCATCCATCATCACTACATATAACACCATCCATCATCACTACATATAACACCACCCATCATCACTACATATAACACCACCCATCATCACTACATATAACAACATCCATCATCACTACATATAACATCATCATCCATCATCACTACATATATATATTAGGGTGGTCCTTATTTTTCAACTTTAGAATTTTTTACCACAGACCCTGCTAAAAGTGTCCATTTAGGACAAAAACATTGTGTGTTGAGTTATTTTTAAATATATTAATATTTAAAGGTTGCTCAAAGCTGTCAAAAATTAAGTAATCGATGTAGTCGATTACTTTGTAGCCGATTACGCCCACCACTAGTGCGTCGCATTTGGCACGATTGTGGTGAATTTTTGCTGGTCGTGATTGATGATTGGGGAAATTAGAAACAGTTCTGCAGAGTATTCTCATTACTAATTTATATCAATAGTTAATTTCTTTATTCCTCAGGTCAAAATGGCTAATGCAGGAGTAAAAACACGAGAAAATGTGTATTTGATAAAGACATTATGTGATGACATTACAGGGGCTAAGTTACCTTCAAACAGGCAAGTGTTACAGTATTTTTTAAGCCTGCATCGCATACAGAAAAAACCATCAGAGTGGCAGCTGGGGAAGTCACAGACAAAGTTCTTCAATTTTGGACAAAAGCAAACATTCCCACACACCACAAACCAGATTGTGTGAATCAAGTGCACAAAATGTTTGACAAGTGGAGTAGTTTGAAAAAGAACTCTTCAAGAAAGACAGAAACTCAAAAGCAGAAAGAGAAAGAGTTCACTGATACATTTGAAGATCTCTTTGACATTGCACATGTGAATGCTTTAAATATGATGACAGTTCAGGAGGATAAGGATTTCTTAATAGCGCAACGAGAAAAAGGGCGTCGTGGGGCAATGTAATCTCTTGACAAAGTATTCCTGAAAAGACAGAAACGACGAGAAAAACTCTCAAGAAAGCAATGAAAAGGAAGTTGGCTGCAGACAGTGCAGAGGAAGAAGCCAAAAAATGCCAGGCCATCGTTGTCTTGGACAGCAGTAGTACGTCTTCTTCTGAGGAATCCAACCCAGTTCCTGGCCCATCAGCTCTTCAAACTCCACCTACTGTCAAGAAGCGTGGGCGAAAAGAAGTTCTAACTCCAGAACTTTCTGCAGCATTAGATCGGACCAAGTCCTCAGATAGAATGGCCATGCACATTGTCACCCAAACTGCTCGGAGTCTGGGCCATGACGTCAGTGAATTGACTTTGAAACGATCAAGCATCAGGAGGAAACGTCAGCATCATCGCAGTAGCAGGGCAGCTGAAATCCTTTCAAACTTCAAACCAGAGTCAGTTTTAATTGTTCAGTGGGATGGTAAATTGATGCCTGATTTGACGGGGCATGGGGGGCCATGTTGACAGACTCCCAGTTCCTGTCTCAGGCAATGGCACCTCCCAACTTCTTGCTGTTCCAAAACTTCCCTCTGGTACCGGTGATGAACAAGCAAAAGCTGTTGTGAAGGCTTTGCAGCAATGGCACATTGCAGACATCGTGCATGGCATGTGTTTTGATATAACAAGCTCAAATACTGGTCACCACAAGGGTGCGTGTGTCAAAATTGAGCAGTTGCTGGATCGTGATTTGCTATATTTTGCCTGCCGCCACCATGTACTAGAACTTGTAGCTGGAGCTGCTTTTGAAGCTGTAATGGGGCACTCAGCTGCTCCTGACATACAACTGTTCCGAAGATTCCAAGCAAAATGGGAACAAATTGACAAGCAAAAGTTTGAAGGCTCCTCCACCGACGATCTGGCAGAAGAATCGGTCAGAGCTGTTAGGGACGATCTAACCAACTTCATTGAGAAGGCTCTATTGGAGACACAGCTTCGAGATGATTATCGAGAGCTGCTAGAGCTGGCCTCCATCTTCCTTGGCACATCACCTTCTCGGGGAGTACGATTTTCTGCTCCTGGTGCAATGCACCAAGCACGATGGATGGCAAAGACCATTTATTCCTTCAAAGTGTGGTTATTCCGTTCTCAGTTTAAGCTTACTCCAAAGGAGAACAGAGGACTAAGAGATTTGTGCATTTTCTTTGCCCGAATATATGTGAAGGCTTGGACAGCTGCTCCACTTGCTGCAACGGCACCAAAAGGAGATCTGATGTTGCTTAAAGCTCTACAAGACTACAGTACCATCAGCGATGCCATATCAAAGGCAACTTTCCACAAAATGATGAGACACCTCTGGTACTTGTCAGAAGAGTTGATTGCATTGGCCTTCTTTGATGACGATGTTCTCCCAGCAGTGAAGGACCGCATGTTGGAAGCTATGAACATCGTTATTGGAGAAGAAAAGCATGTCAAACGGGTTACAATCAATCCAGACACACTCCAAGTGAAGAACCTATATGATTTCACGACAAAGAACACAAAGTCATTTTTCAAAAAGCTCAACTTGAATACAGATTTCCTGGCCCTCCCAGTAGAACAGTGGAAAGATGATCCTGGCTTCCAAAATGCAAAAGCCAGTGTACAAGCTTTGTCTGTGATCAATGATCATGCAGAAAGAGGAGTAGCCTTAGTCCAACATTTCTCAGGCCGCATCACCAAGGACGAACAGCAACTGCAGTATATACTGCAGGCAGTTGCTGACCACAGGAAATCATTCCCTAATGCCCTCAAGCAGACCTTACTGGGCGACAAAGAATGAGACTGGTACTCATGCGACCCCTGCCTTGAGCAGCTAATACCCACTTAGACTAAGTTGGGGGGGGGGGGCCCAGGCTTGGTGGCTAGGAAATGATGTGTTATGAACATTAAGCATAGGCATAATATTGTTAAATATCATTTGACTTGAGCAACCTTTAATTATTAAAATATTTAAAAAATCTTTTACAGGCAATGTTTCTACCCCAAACGGAAACTTTTGCCAGGGTCTGTGACAAAAAAAATGGCAAATTTTGTTTTTTGCCCCAAAATAAGGACCACCTAATATATATAGATGGGGATAGAGGTTAGCACTCTGTCAAGGTCAGCGTAAAATGCCTCCTTAATGTCATCTGCATCCAGTGTTGGGACATGGCGAGTGATTCAATAAGGCTCGGAACGTCATGAAGCGCGTTGATCCCAACAGGCATTTCAGTTAGCCTTTGTAGGATGGATTGGCGAATGGAAAATCCAACTCCGGAAATGCGGTATCTTTCTGCAGTAGACTTACCCTTCCAGAAGAAGGGATAACCGGACCCCTGTTCTTAAGTCGACCCTGATTTAAGAGCTGGGACTCACGAATGGCTGCTATATCGATGATATACCTAGACAGCTCTTTTGCCACAAGGGCGGTTCTTCTTTCAGGACGCTCATTTATGCCAGTATCCAGAAAGGCCCTGACATTTCATGCAGCGACCATAAGAGGTTGTATAGTTTGTTTTTGTTTTGGTCTGTGATTATGTTTTCGACTTGATTATGATGACCTTACTGGGTACGGTTGCCCATTCGGATTGGTTTCTTCTGCAGGCTATGTTTAGGGAACCTTTTCTAGCCCCCTCTCCATGTGGGGTAAGCAGAGTGTCTCCTGGTAAGGGCTGCTCAGTCTCACAGACGGGACCGGATTGCACTGCTGCCTAGATCCCATTGCATAAACGACCATCTTATCTGTGTCGCCCATGTGCAGAATTGTGACAAGAGACTCCCGGCAGTCATCTCTGCCTGTCCCTGTCGCCACTCGTCCGTCGCTAAAGGACTTTTGATGGGATAGGGGTTTTGATGATTTTGAAAAGTATGATGAGCTGGATGATGGCTGCGCGTGAGTTGATTTATGTGGTGAGGCAAGGGCGCAGGCTGCAACCACACTTCTTGGCTCTCCCTTTCCTGATCCAGTGGTGCAGGTGGCTGCAACGACTGGGGGGAGGGAGAGTTGCAATGGACTGCCGATAGCTCAGTTTGTTGGGTTTCGCCTTAGAAGCCTATCCGTCTTGCATTGCCTTCATCCGCTGGTGTAGCCGATAGGTTCCCGTTACTAGAGCTCTGTAAGCATGATTGCCTGATGCGGGGCAGGACGTGTCCACATGCAGATGGGCCTATGCACCGTCCCTCTGGGGGTTCACTGCTGCACCGAGATCCCCTGTTGGTCTTACCTGGGGCCGGGAGGCACCCAGTTACCGTGTGTTTCCACGAGGAGGCACAGCAGGAGTCTTGATGGTGAAGAGGCTGTATTCTGGCAGGGGAAGATACACGCAAGGTTGCTTCTCTATTCACCATGAGGGCTACTCGCCAGCGGCGGTAGTTGAAAGCGAGAGGAAGCAAGCAGTGCTTTCACCTTAACACTAACATAATGCTGCCACACCAGACGCATTATACCACCCTGTGTGCCACACACACACACACACACACACACAGAGTAATCGAAACCAATAAACCTCACCATGTGTGAACGGTCTGTTATTAACAATTCATATAGAGGTGTCACAGAGGCTGAGGGGAGGACCTGGGCGAGGAACCTCCGGCACGAGGTGTGTGTGTGTGTGTGTATGTGTGTGTGTGTGTGTGTGTGTGTGTGTGTGGTTTTTTTGTGTGTGTGTGCGTCCGGTGAATCAACGATCTTCAAGAAACAGGATATGTCATGTACTGGATCAGAGGCAAATCGATTGGGTTTTTGCAGACAACAAGTCAGAGGTCAGGACTGATGAAATAACAGACTATCCCTACAGTCACTTAAAGAGGCAGACATGATTATGATAAGCCTTATAATATATAATATAATGGTTGCCCCTCGTGTAACGAAGATGGCCGGCCCTAGGACCACCTAGGCGTGATTTTGTTTTAAACTGTATAAGCTGTCGCCAACGGAGCAACCACACCCTGAGTTAACGAGCTGCATGACCCAGTGTCACGGAATAGTCCGAGAAGACCGGACAACTCGCCAACTGCACTGTGTAACCATTACCCCGAAACACGATCCGCAAATCGATTAACATCCAGGTTCCCAATTACAATTACTGCTGGGTAGTCAGAGGCAAATGGCGTTGTAGGTTATGTGTCTAAGCTACTGTGCCGAGTAGCAATCTTGTAGAAACGGCTACTGTGCCGAGTAGTATTTACATATGTAATTACGTGGCACCACTGCACCTGTTATGTGGCAACATTGCCCCGAGGCTGCCATATGGCAAGGCAGTCTCAGTCTGACTCTGTGGGTCGTGCAAGGCACACGCTAGTCACTACTTGTATTTCTCTTATCCGTTAATAAATGGACTTCAGTGTTACCCGGTGTTTCCCTCTACCCATCACTGCCTTCTTCAGGGAACACTTGGAACCTTCAGGCGTAAAGAAACTTGACCATAGTTTCACACTGCCGGGGATCGAACCCGAGTCCGCTCGCTTGCGAGGTGATCTTGCTGACCATTACACCACACGTCGCCTGATGAGACCTAGCTGGCTAGTGTTTTGTTGATTGGAAATGAAAGTAATGGTGTAGAGATTGAAGAAATGTTCTACAAGTTAATAGTTGGTGATACCTGCTTTTAATTAACATCTGGCGCAATGAAACTACTGTCTGACTGGATGATTGACTGACTAACTACGTAATTAGCTAACTAACTGAATGACTACTTGACTAACTGACTGCCTTACTGACTGATTCACAGGAACCCCTGACCAATTCATGATCTGGTTGTAATTACACAATTCCTTCAAAACACTCTGGTGCGTCACTCCCCTCTGCTGTATCCCTCCCCCTATAGTTTGTAGAAAAAGTGGAAATAAAAGAACTAAATCACAAAAAAAACGTGTAATGAAGGTGTAGAAAAATTGATTTGTCACTACACAGAAATATGCAGATCAGTGGCCGTCCTGTAAAAAAAAATACATTGAGGGTAGAAATATGTTTTATAAATATTACCCCATCCCAGAGAACACAGGTAAAAAAATGCGCAAATTAATTAATTCCGACCCGTGTTTTGACCTGGAGGGGGTGAAGGTAAGTGAAAAGGTTAAGGGGTAAGGGATGATTGGTTAGGGAAGTGGGTAAGTGTACGGCGTAAGGGTTAATGGGTACATGTAATGCGTAATTGAAAGTGGTGTCTGTGTGTGATTCATTCATTCATTCTTTAGTAATATGGACCTCTTAAAATAAATAGTAATATAAACCAGAGGTTATTGGTTCATATATTGCTGGCATTCTTTGTAGTAATATTGTTAAAGTGATAAAACTCTGCGTAGATAATTCATTATTCACTTTCATTGGAAAATATTTTACTCAAGCTTCGATATGGCTATATACAATAGCTTATCTCCTGTACGTCAGGAATGTCCAGGACCGTTCTGTAATGATTTACAAGACTTAAGACATTGGTCTCCTTCTCTTAAGGTCGCTGCCTAGGAATACAATAATTATAATAATTTACCTTTCAACGGTGTAATGCAGATAATGGAAGTTATTAGATGTCAAGGTGTGTTAAAAGGGAGAGTGTACAGAAAACCCTTAATCCCCTAACCCTTAACACCTGGGTACTAGGGGTCTCTATGCTGAATAAACTTGTCTGGCGTTTTATAAATAAACAAATAAAAGTGACGTCCGGTGGTGAAATGGTTAATGCTGAGGCAGCTCTTACATCCAACAACACATTTAAAAGTAGTAGACGGTGCCTGGTGGTGGGTACAGTAAACCTTATACAAGTTGTGATCGATTTAAATTGAAAATAATTCTTTGTTCCAAGTTAAACCTCCCCATGTTCACCTTTCAGACGAGGGCAACACTTCCTCTATTGTAAACACTCGATGTGGAGTCTCGTGTGTTCATGATAAAACCTTCATCTAAGCATTGACCTTTTAGATGCGGTAAGTTGATCACTCATCTAATTGTCAGAGATCGCCGTAGTTACCGTGGAGGACTCGCTGTCACTAAAGGTCATCGCCCTCAGGGTTGGTGAGTGGTCTCCGAAATGGGCAGCTTCTTGTTCCACTCACTGCCGGCCACCGCACACAAGTGGCAGCTCTCACTGATCATGCAAGTCAAACCTAAACACCAAGTGAACAGATTTTAGGATAACTGATAAAAAGACATTACTTAAGTTTGAGTTGCCAATCACAAAAAATAATTTTACTGAAAACATATCTAATTGGTTACAAAATCAGTTCTAAAACCTAAAAATACCTATGTTGAGTTTATTGAGTTTAATACATAGTACAGTACAGTACAGTACAGTTATTACTGGTTTTAGTTGTATGATAAAAAAAAAATTCGCTTTTAACTGTAACTCATTTAATGTTTTGTATGGATGTAGAAATAATCCGACTATACTGTATGTCAAGTCTCCTGTCGTCGTTAGGGTCTCTCACAAGTGCACAAATTACGGGTTTGTTATGTGGCGAGGATGTCCGCCACGACACACACACACACACACACACACACACACACACACACACACACACACACACACACACACACACACACACACACACACAACCTTCATCTGTTGGATTTGGATCTATGAATATAAATCTTGATGCAGAAGTTAGAAGAGGAGTAAAATTATATATTTTTTAGTTTATATGACGATAACCCTATTAATGATTTATCAGGTGTCTCTTATATTTTAAAACTCATGTATCATAAAAAAAAAACTTATATGTTTAACATCGCGAGAAACATCATAATTTCCTATGTATTACAAAATGTTCTACTGAAGAATATTTTAACATCCAATTCAATTAAGTGTACCAAGTAACTTAACCTAACCTAACCTAGCGGGTAACTATTAGTGCCTCTGAAACTATACTTATATTCATCGGTACTTTAAGTAGGAATTATATACAGGGTGACTACAAATGATCTTCCTGATTTCAAATATTTATTATAAATTAACTTACAATGGAAGAGCAAAAAATAACAAACAAAATTACAAAGCAACGTATAAACTTTTTTTCTGTTATATTCCAATATGTTCAACCTTTTTGGCTCTGCAAACGTAAAAACGATATTTTGTTTCTCTCCGTACATTTTTTAGCATATCGACGTTAAATTTAAGAACAGCGTTTTGAATCCTCTTCTTCAACTGCTCTAAAGATGTTGGCCTTGATAGAACAAACACTTCACATTTAACATAGACCCAAAGGAAAGAGTCAAAGAGAGTGAGGCCAGGTGACCAATTAATGGATCCCCGCTGCAGTATCACCTTAACCTATGGGAAACAAAATCAGAAAAAACTTTAGATATTGTTTTATAATTGTGTGTTACTTTTTGCTCTTCCATTGTAAGTTAATTTATAATAAATATTTGAAATCGGGAAGATCATTTGTAGTCACCCTGTGGTTTTCTCTTTTTCCTATGTTAAGCTTTACACGGATATTAAATATACAGTATATTGTGATTTATTGATTTCTTAGCTACTGTTTTGTGTTATTTACCATAAAAATTACAGAATTGTGAAGATGGTTTCTGCAGTGCGTCATGTAGGTTAATACTGCAGCTTTAACACCATGTATGTTACCTTCTTTATATATAATTCTATTTACCTGGGCGTAGTAATTATCTTCCGGTTCACCTGTCCTCTCTCACTTTATTACATCTTGATAATATTAACTAAATTTTATTAGAGATTCTCAATAATTACCTAAGTTATTAACATAAATGGATTATTAGGATTATATTATTCATTCCTTATTTAATTCCCGAAAAACAATTTGCATGAAAATTACGTATTCCAACTTTTGAAGTCAGATGTAATTAGTTTTTGTGACCCGGAACTAATGAGAGGAAATTATTCCCTAACAACTTTTTAAATATGTGTTATGTTCCTGTCACTCATTGTCTTCAGAGTTTATCAGAGTTTATTTAGTTATTGTCATGTTTAGTTCTTTGATTATTATGACGTGATACTTGTTGAGTGTGTGTGTGTGTGTGCGTGCGTGTGTGTGTGTGTGTGTGTGTGTTTGTGTGCGTGTGTGTGTGTGTGTGTGTGTGTGTGTTTTATGGCATAATTTGTATATGCTATTCTCTTCATTAAAACTATTTTCAATGGGTTGTTTTGTTCACTATTTTATTTGGCATACAATTACAAACGAGTAGAAATGACACACACACACACACACACACACACACACACACACACACACACACACACACATACACTAATCATTCATGTCCATCACCTTTTTCCCCTCCAACCTACCTACCGCTCTACAACCCCTTCCCCATAAAAAGACCCTTCCTCCCTCCACCACTTCCCTCCCTCCACCACTTCCCTTCCTCCACCACTGCAGGGGTGGTCTGAAAAATGGCAAATGAAATTCAACACCAGCAAGTGCAGCGTACTTAATATTGGAAGAACAAATACTTATAAAGTATACAGCCTTAACAACATCAACCTAGAGAAGTCGACTTGTGAAAGAGACCTAGGGGTACTTGTCAGCCCGGACCTACGGCCTAGAAAACAGTGCGTTAATGTTCGAAATAAGGCAAACAGAGTATTGGGTTTTATATCTAGAAGTGTAAGTAACAAGAGTGCAGAGGTCTTATTGCAACTATATCTTGCGCTAGTTAGGCCGCACCTCGATTATGCGGTTCAGTTCTGGGGCACCTATTATAGAATGGATATAAATTCACTAGAGTCGGTGCAGCGAAGAATGACAAAAATGATTCCGGGACTCAGAAACCTTCCATATCAGGATAGGTTAAAGAAACTTAACTTGCATTCACTAGAAAGACGAAGAGTGCGGGGAGATATGACAGAAGTATTTAAGTGGGTGAAAGGAATCAATAAAGAGGATATAGATAAAGTTCTTATAATATCCGAGCAGGATAGGACTCGGAGCAACGGATTCAAGTTGGATAAGTTTAGGTTTAGGAGGGAGATAGGAAGAAACTGGTTCACAAATAGGGTGGTGGACGAGTGGAACAAGCTTAGCAACTTTGTAGTAAGTGCGGGAACTCTGGAAAGTTTCAAAAGGAGGCTAGATAGATTCATGGATGATAGAGAGTGGTAGTAACTCTCGACAGGAGCTGCCATGCACAGGCCAACCGGCCTATTGCAGACTCCTTATTTTCTTATGTTCTTATATGTTCCACCACTACCCTCCCTCACCCAATACCCTTCCTCCACCACTACCTCCTCTACCACTGCCCTCCCTCCACCACTTCCTCCCTACCACTACCCTCCCTTCACCACTTCTCTCCCTCTACCACTTCCCTCCCTCCACCACTTCCCTCCCTCCACCACTTCCTTCCACCATTTCCCTACCACTTCCCTCCCTCCACCACTTCCTTCCTCCACCACTTCCCTCCCCACCATACCCTTCCTCCACCACTACCCTCCTCTACCACTTCCCTCCCTCCACCACTTCCCTTCCTCCACCACTTCCCTCCTACCACTACCCTCCCTTCACCAAAACCCTCCTCTGCCAATCCTCCCTCCACCACTTCCTTCCTCCACCACTACCCTCCCTCACCACCCTTCCTCCACCACACCCTCCCCTACCACTCCTCTCCCACCACTACCCTCCCTCACCCACCCTTCCTCCACCACTACCCTCCTCTACCACCTCCCTCCTCCCTCCACCACTACCTCCCTCTCCACCACCTCTCTCCCTCCACCCTACCCTCCCTCCACCACTTCCCTCCCCTACCACTACCCTCCCTCCACCACTACCCTCCCTCCACCACTTCCCTCCACCACTACCTCCCTCCACCACTACCCTTCCTCCACCACTTTCCCTCCCTCCACCACGTCCTCCCTCCACCACTACCCTCCCTCCACCACTACCCTCCTGCACCACTTCCCTCCCTCCCACCACTTCCCTCCTCCACCACTTCCCTCCCTCCACCACTACCCTCCCTCCACCACCTCAACTCAGCCTCTGCCTCGCTCTTATCACCCCTCTCTCCTACCCTTCCATTTCCTCACCCTTCCATAATCCTTCTATCCCCTCTACTCCATCCCCTCTCGTTCCATTCCTTCACAACTCACCCCACCTCCACTCCTCACCCCAGCACCCCCACCCTTACTCCCACCCTTCACCCCTCTACCCCACCCCTCAACTCTACCTCCCTCACCCCACCTCACCCCACCCCACCTCACCACTACCCCCCACCCCTCACCTCTACCCCCACCTCACCCCTACCCCACCCCTCACCTCTACCCCACCCTCACCCCTACCCCACCCTTCAACTCTTCCTCACCCCAGCACCCCTACCCTACCCCACCCCTCTTCACCCCTACCCCACTCCTCACCCCTACCCCACCCTTCAACTCTTCCTCACCCCAGCACCCTCACCCCTACCCCACCCCAACTCTTCCTCACCCTGCACCCCCACCCCACTCCCCACCCCCCTCACCACTTCCCCACCCCTTCACCCCTACCCCACCCTTCACCTCTACCCCACCCCTGCACCCCTCACCCCCACCCCACTCCCTCACCACTACCCCACCCCTCACCCTACCCCACTCATCACCCCTACCCCACCCCTCACCTCTACCCTACTCCTCACCCCCTACCCCACCCTTCACCCCTACTCCCCACCCTTCACCTCTACCCTCACCCCTGCACCCCTCACCCCTACCCCACTCCCTCACCCCTACCCCCACCCTCACCTCTACCCCCACCCTCACCCCCTACCCCACCCCCACCTCCACCCCACTCCCTCACCCCTACCCCACCCTTCACCCTACACCACCCTTCAACTCCCTCACCCCTGCACCCCCACCCCTACCCCACCCCTTCACCCTCTCACCCCCCACCCCCACCTCTGACCCCACCCTTCAACTCTCTCCCTCACCCCCTGCACCCCATCCCCTGCACCCTTCCACCTCTACCCCACCCTTCACCTCTACTCCCCACCCTCTTCACCCTACCCCCACCCTTCACCTCTACCCCACCCTTCAACTCTCTACCTCACCCTCCACCCTCACCCCTGCACCCCTCACCCCTTGCACCCCTCACCCCTACCCCACCCTTCACCTCTACCTCCCACCCCTTCACCTCTACCCCACCCTTCACTCCCCATCTTCACCCTTCAACTCTTCCTCACCCTTGCACCCCTCACCCCTACCCAACCCTTCACCCTTACCCCACCCTCACCCCTACCCCACCCCTTCACCTCTTACCCCACCCTTCACCACACCACCCCTCTTCAACTCTACCTCACCTGCACCCCTCACCCTGCACCCTCACCTCTACCCCACCCCTAACCTCTACCCCCACTCCTCACCCCTACCCCCACCCCTCACCTCTACCTCACCTCAACTCTTCCTCACCCTTCCACCCTTCACCTCTACCCCACCCCTTCACCTCTACTCCCACCCTTCACCTCTACCCCACCCTTCAACTCTTACCTCCTCACCCCTGCACCCCCACCCCCTCACCCCTCACCCCCCACCCCCACCCCTCACCTCTGCCCCACCTCCTCACCCCTACCCCACCCCCTCACCCTACCCCACTCCCTCACCCCCACCCCACCCCTCACCCTACCCACCCTTCACCTCTACCCTACCCTTCAACTCCTTCTTCACCCTTGCACCCCCACCCCTACCCCACCCTTCACCTCTTCCACCCCCACCTCCACCCCACCCCTTCACCTCTGCCCCACCTTCAACCTTCCTCACCTTGCACCCCACCCTACCCCACCCTTCACCTCTTCTCATCCCACCCCTCACCCTCTACCCCCACCCTTCACCTCTACTCCCACCCTCTTCAACTCTTCTCTCACCCTTGCACCCTCACCCCTCCCACCCTTCACCTCTAACCCCACCCCTCACCCCTACTCCCCACCCTTCACCTCTACCCCACCTCTTCACCCTACCCCACCCTTCAACTCTACCTCACCCCTGCACCCCTCACCCCTGCACCCTCACCCCACCCCACCCCTTCAACTCTTCCCTCACTCTGCACCCCCACCCCACCCCACCCTTCCACCCCACCCCCACCCCCACCTCTCTACCCCACCCCTTCACCCCTACCCCAATCTCTTCAACTCTTCCTCACCCTTGCACCCTCCACCCCTCACCCCCACCCTCACCTCTACCCCACCCCTCACCTCCCTACCCCACCCTTCACCTCTACCCCACCCTTCACCTCTACCCCACCCCTTCAACTCTACCTCACCCCTGCACCCCCACCCCTGCACCCTCACCTCTATCCCACCCTTCAACTCTTCCTCACCCCTGCACCCCCTCCCCCTACCCCCACCCCTCACCCTTCACCTCTACCCCTTCCTCTACCCCACCTTCACCTCTTCCTCACCCTGCCCCTCACTCTACCCCTTACCTCTCACCTTCACCTCACCCACCCCTTCCCTCCCCTCTACCCCTTGCTCCTCCTCACCCCATCCCTCACCCCCCCCCCCCTTCACCTTTACCCCCACCCTTCCCTCCTTCAACCCCTTCCTCACCCTTGCCCCTCCCCCCCCCACCCAACCATCGTTGGTCAGTTGTGGGATTAGTGGCTCCGGAATTTTGTGACAGGGTTAACAGATGCAAAGTTTTTTCATATTTTATTTGTGTTCTGTAACTATTTTTTTGCTTGCTGGAATCAAAACACTTCAAAATGTCCATCCCAGATGTTGTGAAGCGGGGAGGGGAGGAGGAGGGCTGTGGAAGCTGACCAAACGTATGTAGTCTCTCTCTCTCTCTCTCTCTCTCTCTCTCTCTCTTTCTCTCTCTCTCTCTCTCTCTCTCTCTCTCTCTCTCTCTCTCTCTCTCTCTCTCTCTCTCTTAACACTGACGGTCCCGCTCATCACACTTGATCAGTGGGTTTGAAGACAAAGTTTTGTATGAGATGAAGAAGATAAGGTTAAGGGAGGTTTTGATAATAATAATAATAACATTAATAATAATATTAATATTAATAATAATAATAATAATATTCATAATAATAATGATAACATTACTCTTGCTTCCTTCATATAAACACTCGGAAATTGAGTCAACAAGGGCCTCCTCCCTTCGCTGGAGTCTCGCCTCAAAAAATACGATGTCTCCTTAACGTGTTCATAAATATCATAACTACGAGTGAACATCATGTATACGAGAGCTTACGACCATGTAAATACACAACGGGTAAGAATGGCACCCCTGTCCTCTCCCTCTACCCACAAACACAAAGAGATTCTAGAAAATGCGTACGGTAATACTTTCACTTTGATTTATGTTAGAGAAAATCATTTAAGTTTATTCTAAGAAGAGATCGTAAATTGATTAAACAGTTTTATTTTATAGAACGGGACTCCTACATCGGTTCCCAGCAAGAGTCGTATCTAGCCACATTGCCTTTTAGACCCCATTTTGGCCTCCAGTAAATATGTGTCGAAGTTTAATTATATGAGATACTGTATACTGTAAGCGTCCTTACACCACCAGCCAGGGGAGGATCCACGGTGCTCAGAGTCAGGATGCAAGATTTAACTATACCCTGTAGATCAGGTCTTGTTGTTAGTCTATGGTGAGAGAGACGCGAGTTTCACTGTATTTCGCTTGTATGTCTGTCTATAATAATAATAATAATAATAATAATAATAATAATAATAATAATAATAATAATAATAATAATAATAATAATAATAATAATAATAATAATAATAATGATGATAATAATTGCGATTGCTATTGTAATACCATTATTATTATTATTATTATTATTATTATTATTATTATTATGATTATCTCACAGGGTATTGGGTGTTATCGCGAGTGATTACAGAAATGAATTGTCAGATGGTTTACAGTATATATATATATATATATATATATATATATATATATATATATATATATATATATATATATATATATATATATATATATGCAAGTAAATCACTGTAGGTGCGCGTGATCCAGGTATATGCTGATAACCACAAGGAAAACGGAAAACACGAAGTTCCCAAGCGCTTTAGTGTAATTCACATCTTCAGGGGTGAGTACAGACTAAAGAGAAATACATAACAAGGTATATATATACAGAGGAGGGTGAGATCAAGTCCACAGCAGTCGGTAGTCAGGTCAGAGGGTAAGATGACCCAACCTTCTCACCTGGTTACAAATCATCTTAATTAAGAAATCTCTTATAAATTTTGCTTATGAACAGATCTTGCAAGCGATACAAGGGGAGCAGGGAGGTATCCAGCATCTAGTATCTAGTATCTAGTATCTAGCATCTACAATATCAGGATGCTGGACGGTTTGCAAACCTTCTACTACAGATTGGGAATGGAACTTTCCCTGTTGATTCAGAAGGACAAATAATCATTCCTCAAGGATGTGGAAATGTTGTAAAGTCCTCAACTGAGCTCACTAACATGGTCTGCCCAAACATTATCCACCACTACAAGGATCACAAGTGGCTGCGTGAACGTGCAATTCTGGCACCAATGAATGAAACAGTGGCTGAAATCAACATGACTCTACTCAGACAGCTTCCAGGCAGTGAGACCTCATTCAAATCTGTTGATACAGTAATCGACGAGGACCAAGCGGTCCAGTACCCTGCAGAATTCCTTAATTCTTTGGAGCCCGCTGGAATGCCTCCTCACCACCTCAATCTCAAGATTGGAACTCCTATAATGCTCTTAAGAAATCTTGAACCACCAATCCTCTGCACTGGCACAAGACTGGTGGTGAAGAACATGATGCCACATGTACGGGGAGCTACAATACTGACAGGAAAAGCTAAAGGAGAGGACTTTTTTATACCAGCGATACCTCTCATCACCACTGACCTGCCATTTGAGTTCAAGCGACTTCATTTCCCGGTTAAAGTGAGCTTTGACATGCCCATCTACAAAAGCCAGGGACAGTCCCTAAAGATGGTTGGCCTAAACCTGGTGTTTCCTTGCATCTCTCATGGACAGATCTATGTTGGATGCTCCAGAGCGGGAACTGGCAAAAATTTGTACATACTTGCTCCTAATGGCAAAACCAAAAATGTGGTCTACCTTAATGCACTACAGTGAGACAATGTGAAGCCTCCCGGAAGGTGGCGTCCTACCGTGGCCTAGCGAAAGAGCCGCCCGGAGGGCGGCGATTCGGCTAGTGTATATAAGAACATAAGAACATAAGAACATAAGAACATAAGAATGAAGGAAACTGCAGCGGGCCTATTAGCCCATACTGGGCAGTCCCGTTTACACCCAACCCCTATTGCTCATATAAGCATCCAACCTATGTTTGAAGCTATTCAGCGTATTCGAGTTAATGATGATATTTGGTAACTTGTTCCATTCATCCACTACTCTGTTTCCAAACTAGAGTTTACCTATTTTACGCCTAAATCTAACTTTGTCTAATTTAAAACCATTGTTACGAGTTCGCTCCTGGTTGGATAGTTTGAGTACCTTTGTAATGTCCCCTTTGTTTAGCCCTGCCTTCCACTTATACACCTCTATCAGGTCGCCCCTTGCTCTACGTCTCTCGAGGGAGTGCAAATTAAGATGCTTTAACCTGTCTCTATACTCAAGGTTCCTAATACCCGGGATTAGTCTTGTCATTCGCCTATGAATTCTTTAAAAGGATTCTATATCCATTCTGTAATACGGTGACCAGAACTGAACTGCGTAATCCAGGTGTGGTCTCACAAGCGCAAGATACAGTTTTAGGATGTCCTCGCTAGTCTTGTAACTAACACTTCTTTGTATGAACCCAAGTACTTTATTAGCCTTGTTACGAGAAAAAACACATTGTTTACTTGGCTTAAGGTTCCTACTTATCATTACTCCTAAATCTCTCTCGCAGTCGGATTTCTCTATGGCATCGTTGTTCATCTGGTATCTGGTTTCCCTAATTACATCTCCTATACTGAGTACTTTACATTTGTCGACGTTGAATTTCATCTGCCATTTTTCAGACCATTCAAAAAATTTGTTTAGATCTTCCTGTAGCTTTGCTGAGTCCTCGTCAGATTTAATAACACGTCCTATTTTAGTGTCATCAGCAAATTTACTTATGTTGCTGTCTATGCCGATATCTATGTCGTTTATGTATATAATAAATAATAATGGTCCATGTACTGAGCCTTGGGGAACTCCACTTGTGACGTTGCTCCAATGGGACTTAGTGCCGTTAATGCTCACTTGCAGTTTCCTGTCCTGTAACCACGCCCTAATCCATTTAAGGATATTACCTTTGATGCCATGTGCTTCTACCTTTCTAATTAGTCTTTCGTGGGGGACTCTGTCGAAGGCTTTGCTAAAGTCGAGATATACCACATCATAATTGTGCCCCTCGTCCTATCGATTCAAAAACTGATGAAAAGAATGTTAATAGATTAGTTAGACATGAACGTCCGCTTGTGAAGCCATGCTGGGAATTATTGATCAATCTGTGCTTCTCCAGGTGATTTCGAATAGAGTTTGAAATGATTGTTTCCAGTAATTTGCCTACTATTGATGTTAGACTGATTGGGCGGTAGTTAGAGGATAGTGATCTATCCCCCTTCTTGAAAATCGGTATTACATTCGCTATCCTCCAGGATTCTGGTACTACACCTGTGGACATGTTAAAACAACCTTTGCTAAGGGCATACTAAGCTCTTCCTTACATTCCTTTAATACTCTGGCAAATATCTCATCGGGACCAGGTGACTTATTAGGCTTTAGTTTGTTTATTTGCTTACTAACATCGTTACTAGTCACTACTATCTCGCTTAATTTGTTTTCTTCACTATCTCTGAATAGAGTCGGTGGCTCGGGTATCATGTTTAAATTTTCGGTGGTGAAAACTGTTGAAAAATATTTATTCAAATTATTGCTCATTTCTCCGTCGTTATCAGTGAGCTCGCCGGTATCTGACCGTATTGGTCCAATCTTTTCTCGTGTTTTGGTTTGATACATTTGGTAGAATCCTTTGGGGTTTGAATTCGCCTCCCTTGCTATCCTTACCTCAATATTCCTCTTGGTTTTCCTTATCTCGGTTTTAACCCTACTCGCCAATACCTTATAATAACCCCAGAGGTAAATTTCGCCACGATTTATCCTTCTACCTATAGCCTTCCTTTGGCCAATGATGTTCTTTAAATAATTATTTATCCATTTAGGGTCATTGTTGTCTGATCTGAGTTTTTTGTATGATATGTTGTGCCTTTGTGCATTAAGTAACTCATTATTTAAATTGTCGTGGAACTCGGCAGTCTCAGATCTCGTTATCAGGTCGGTGTCATCTGTCAGGTTCACGGCCAAGCGCGACACCCCCCTCTCTCAGCTGCCTCTTTAAACTGTCAAAGTTGCCCTTCTGAAATCTGGTACTTTAGTGGAATTTTCCTTACGTCTGCCCTGAAAATCTAACCGGAATCTAATTTCTCTGTGATCCCTGTTTGCAAGTTTGTTCCCTACCTCGACATTGCTAATGAGGTTTTCTCTGTTCGACAGAACTAAATCCAGTATATTATTACCCCGGGTGGGTTCGGTTATATGTTGACTTAGGAAACAGTCCTGGATTGTCTCGAGAAAATCCTCTGATTCTGAGTTACCCATAAGGTCAGTCCAATCTATTTGGCCAAGGTTAAAGTCGCCTACTATACAGACTTTGTTGTGTATGGAAGCCCTGCGCATTTCATCCCAGGTAAGTCGCTCATTCACTCTATCAAGATTGGGAGGTCTATATATTACTCCTGTGATTAATTTTTCCCTACCGTCGATTAATTCTATCCAAATTGTTTCTGTATTCCGCTCAGTTTTTATTTCCTTATTTATTTCACACTTCACATTATCCCTAACATAGATTGCTACTCCACCTCCTTTCCTGGTCTGCCTATCGGTATGGAACAATTTGTAACCCGCAATTTGGTATTCGACCGGTAACTCACGTGAGTCTAGGTTGATCCATGTTTCAGTGAATGCTATTATATCGGTTTTTTCGGTACATACCAAGGCCCTAATATCATCTATTTTGTTTCTCATACTTCTACTGTTCCCGTAGTAGACATTTAAGTTAGTCGTGTTCTGAGTCCTCCCTTAACTGCGTTTAGTTTTAAACTCTCTGTCTAATTTAGTTTTGTCATCATTCCTAACACTATTTCCCTGTAATCTTTCACTTTGTTTACCCTCTCCCACTGCAGTCTCCTCCACCCCCGTGTCCATATGTTCCCCGAGCAGTTTAAAGACTTCGATATCCTTTGAACTGCCCCCTCTAGAGACCCAGCCAGGGTTGCCACCCCATCCCGAGAAAGGTGCACCCCATCCTTAGCATAAAGGTCCCTTCTGCCGTAGAAGTTGTCCCAGTTGTCAATGAATGGGACTGATATTGACATGCAATATCTGTCAAGACGGTCGTTTACACCAACTGCCCTTGACAACCATTCACTGCCAACTCTCCTTCTAGGCAGCACACCGCATATGATAGGGATATATATATATATATATATATATATATATATATATATATATATATATATATATATATATATATATATATATATATATATATATATATATATAACAAAGAAGTATGTCTGAGTGTTTGTTTGTATGTGTGTGTGTGTGTGTGTCTGCACGAGAATCTCGGAAACTACTTTACCGATCTGTAGTGATGATGGGTGGTGTTATATGTAGTGATGATGGGTGGTGTTATATGTAGTGATGATGGATGGTGTTATATGTTGTGATGATGGATGGTGTTATATGTAGTGAAGATGGATGATGTTATAAGTAGTGATGATGGGTGGTGTTATATGTAGTGATGATGGATGGTGTTATATGTAGTGATGATTGGTGTTGTTACATGTAGTGATGATTAGACAATAAAATAATCACAGTTTAATGCTAAAAAAATATACTTTGCTGTACCGTTGTAGTGGAACTTACATACACCGTTAATGAACTATTGATGGAGGAAGAAGTTTTGGGGACTGAACAGTAGTTGCCAACAGGGAGTTGCTCAGAGAGACAGACTACTCAGTTGAAGTTCTGGAGAATTTCTTGAAGAAAATGAGCCTCACCTGGTGCCTCATCAAGCAAATGCTTATGAACATATCTTGCAAGCAATACAAGCGGAGCAGGGAGGTATGATCTTTCTCGATGCACTTGGCGGGACAGGAAAAACATTCCTGATCAACCTTCTGTTGGCCAAAGTACGTCATCAGGGGAAAATTGTTCTTGCTGTGGCATCCTCAGGCATTGCTGCAACACTACTAGAAGGAGGACATACTGCACACTCAACTTTTAACCTGCCTCTCAACCTCGCTCACAATGAGAATCCAGTGTGCAACATCAAAAAAGGATCGGCAAAGGCAAAACTCTTAGAAAAATGCAGCCTCATAGTCTGGGATGAATACACTATGTCTCACAAGTTAGCGTTTGAAGCATTGGACAGGACCTTGCAAGACATACGAGAAAATAACCAGCTCATGGGTGGCATTACAATGGTCATTGCTGAAGACTTTCGCCAGACCCTACCTGTCATTCCTCGAAGCACTCCAGCTGATGAACTGAATGCGTGCCTCAAGGCATCATACCTTTGGAGAAGTGTTCGGACACTCACCCTCTCCATAAACATGAGAGTACATCTACAAGGAGATCAGGATGCTGGACGGTTTGCAAACCTTCTACTACAGATTTGGAATGGAACTTTCCCTGTTGATTCAGAAGGACAAATAATCATTCCTCAAGGATGTGGAAATGTTGTAAAGTTCTCAACTGACCTCACTAACATGGTCTACCCAAACATTATCCACCACTACAAGGATCACAAGTGGCTGCGTGAACGCGCAATTCTGGCACCAAAGAATGAAACAGTGGCTGAAATCAACATGACTGTACTCAGACAGCTTCCAGGCAGTGAGACCTCATTCAAATCTGTTGATACAGTAATCGACCAGGACCAAGCAGTCCAGTACCCTGCAGAATTCCTTAATTCTTTGGAGCCCGCTGGAATGCCTCCTCACCACCTGACTCTCAAGATTGGAACTTCTATAATGCTCTTAAGAAATCTTGAACCACCAATCCCCTGCAATGGCACAAGACTGGTGGTGAAGAACATGATGCCACATGTACTGGGAGCTACAATACTGACAGGAAAACCTAAAGGAGAGGATGTTTTTATACCAAGGATACCTCTCATCACCACTGACCTGCCATTTGAGTTCAAGCAACTTCAGTTCTCGGTTAAAGTGAGCTTTGCCATGACCATCTACAAAAGCCAGGGCTTCTCTCATGGACAGTTAGTATATATATATATATGGTGGTATGGCGATCTAATCATGAGGGAAACATTAAACGAGGTAGGAGGACGTGTGTCCAGGTGAGGTGCTGTTGATGGTGTATATATTACCTGCTATGACTCAGCTCTTAAGCACGTGTCATATGCTGTTGGCTAGGAGAATGTGAGGAATTTCTGGCTCGAGAAACATCATTATCTTAGCTGTTAGGTGACTGTAAAACACTTTATTCCTAGGATAATGTAACCACCGCCATCTTCACCACCAATATCACCATCACTACTACCACTAACATACTTACCACCATATTCATCCTCATCATCACCATCATCATTATCATCACCATCATCCTCACCACCACCACCACAATCACTATCATCACCACCATTGTCACCATTACTCCCACAACCATCACCATCACCACCATCGTCATCATCATCCTCACCACCACCACCACCACCACCACAACCACAATCACGATCACCACCACCACTGTCACCATTACTCCTACAACCATCACCACCACCACCACCACCATCATCATCATCATCACCATCATCATCACCATCACCACCATCATCATCACCATCATCCTCACCACTACCACCACCACACTCACCACCATCTCCACCATCACCACCATCACCACTGTCACCATTACTCTCACCACCACAACCATCACCACCACCTCCATCACAATCACCACCATCAAAATAACAATAATCTGTAGCACTCCCCCGTACACAGGTGTTCAGAATTAATTACAACATTTCATTACCTGTCGACATTTTTTTATTTTCCTCTAGCTATCGTTCAGAGTGAATTTCCAACACCACCAGAATAAATTGCGTCTAACAGGATATAAATTCGCCTCTTGACATTTTGTAATTTTACGTCATAGTGTCTTTGTATTTCGCGTTACATAAAATCTTTGGTATGTTGTTCCTGGTGAGTTTTGAGTTACAGTCATGTAGTGAACACGATGTAGCATTGATTTTAGCAGACGTGTTGGGTCTGTTTTTTATATAGAATTGGAGGGATGGTATAACGTATTATTTTTGTATAAGAGACGGGAGATAAATTCTTTTAGTCTACTTTGTTTTCTAATTTTATGGGACGGAGGGTGAAATATTTTAATTATTTTAATTTATATGAAGAGGCTGATAAATATTTTACGTATTTCTTGATTTTATTGGATGGGATTTTTTTTTTTCTGAATACGAGAGATAAGATTTTTGGAGTTATTAATCCAGTTGAAAAGTCGGCCACAGGAATAAGTACAGTATACACGCTGTAGCTGTAAGGTCCGAAATGGTCTGGTAACGTTGAAACTGCGCATCCAGACGCATGATGAAACTCAGCTCCCCCTCCCCCCCCCCACCTGTTATCTCTAACTATTTTCTGTTTCCCCTTCTTTGTTCTTCTATTTACTCCTCTTCCTTCCTTTACTAATCCAAACATCAGTAAAAAAAAAGTAAGGTAAGAGAAAAAGTGGGGGAGGAGGAGGAAGCTGTACGATAACTGCAATCCCATTCGGCAACAAGTTTACTGCCTTTGGATACAATATATTACTTGTAATACAAACACAAGACACTAGTAAAATATTCACAACAAATGTATTTATAACATATATGTAGGAATAAAACATAAATTACAGGTCATTTTGTAATTTTGTCTGTTCTGTTCAGGACAGTGTTACCAGATATTTTGTCTCAAACACGAACAGTAGGTGTAAACTTATTCTTGTGGTCAACTGTGCATCCTTTATGTAAATTCTGCAGTGTATGAGTGTGGAAGCTTGTGCCATTACTGTGGTGTCTTCACGCCTGCGGAAGTGTACCTGTTTACCTGTACCAGCTTGGTTCTACAGCGAGGTTTACAATATGGCGGCTGATGATAAAAGTCTTGGAAAATGTAAAAAAATACATGACATCATCTGGTTGCATCGTGGCAGTAAACTAACAGTGTGAGACCTTGACCAATTAGCACTTTCTACAATATACGCAATACAGTTCATAGGGCAAGGTTTACAAAATGGCGACGCCTAGTGCAGTGTTGGCGTAACATACCATATGGAAGGAGCTGGATTATGCCAGCTATAGTAGTAGTAGTAGTAAGAGGAAGAGGTGAAGGGAGAAGAAAAGCAGTGATAGAGCAGTGATAGAGACGATAAGGGAGAATAGTAATAGTAGCAGCAGTAGATTAAGTTGTGTTAGTCGTAAAAGTATCGTTAGTAGTGATAATATTCACTTATAATTTAAAACTGGTTTGAAATCATAAATATACAGTATATCTTCAAGACAAAGGTGAAATATTTGTTATATTGGTAATTAGAAGAAATTTTATAGGAATAAGATCCCCCAAAATTAGTGAATAAACATTGCTGCACTTTGGCTGTCGTGTTATTCACAATGTTTGATACAATTCTGCCATATGAGCTATTTCCAACAGACCCCATTCATCTGACCAGGTGAACACAGATTAATTAGTATTATTGTATAACAGTGTACTGTTACCTCCAGAGCAACGCGTCGACAATAGGTGTTTACATACAGCATACTAACAGCTGGACGACATTCGGTTTAAAGACTTTGTTACACCGCCGCAAATGTTTTCATAATAGTCTGTATAACTATATTATATTATGGCTACAAGTCTGTGTGTGTGTGTGTGTGTGTGTGTGTGTGTGTGTGTGTGTGTGTGTGTGTGTGTGTGTGTGTGTGTGTGTGTGTAGATGGAGGTAGGTAAGTTATTCGGAGTTACTGTTCTTAGATCAATAGTTTGGGGCTGACTACTACTACTACTAATATTTATATATTTTTTTAATGGCCTCCAGCCTCCCCCAATAGCCATACCTTCGCCGCCATTTTATTACCTTAAAATTAAATATCCTCCTATTCAGTGACTGTTGCCCCATAGTCAATATCTACAACTGTTGTCGGCTTTGAGACCGATGCTCTCGTTCCCCTGAGGCAGAGCAAGCAGACCTAACGGGAGAGAAGGACAGTCGACATCTAATCCAGGCTGTAACATAACTTCTTGGCTGCTGCTTCTGTTCGGATAGCACCTCCGCGAGTCTGGCGTTGTGAACACCAGAGGAGTGAAGCTGCCTTGATCAACGTTCTGAATTCTCTTCCCGTATGCCCTTATCTTGTCGTTTTCGTTCCTCCTGTGTGCAGCATCGAGAGCTAAGTTACAATGACATGCGGCCATGCGACGAAAAATCCTGATGTCGAAGAAGGCTTGCTGTACCCGCGTCCAGAATCCTCGAGCACTGACACCAACACGGGCTTTGTTGGATGTTTTTGAAGTCCTATGTTGGAAATTCTCACCGTCCAATGAAAGGAGGGTCGGTTCTTCCCTGACAGCACGGCAGATTTCCTTCAACATATTAACTGTGAGATCCCTTACTTCGTCATGCCTCATGCATATGAAGCCCCCTTTCTTGCACACCATAGCGTGATCGAAGTCATAGGAAGAGCCACACATGCATTGGGAGGGCAAACCTTATACTGGCCTACCATACCTTAGAGCAATGGCATCTGTAAATTTATTGAAACTGAAACCATTTGTCCTTATCGGTAACCTAGTTAACCAGTTCGAGGCGCCCACCTCCTGCACGAAAGCTACTTTTTTTTTCAAATTCTCTGGTACTTGCAGCATCAGTTGCTGCAACTTATCACTTTGGCTGTGCTGTCGTTCTGTTGTAATGGACCGTCGAATCTTGTTTACTTCGCTAATATCCACCTCACCGGTTGCGTTCTGAGCTATTATGTGGTCAGTGAGGGCTGCCGTGAGCTTATCTGAGTTTTGATGTTCGGTGGCAGCAATCTCCTCTGGATTGGTCAATCCCATTCCTCCCAGTCTCGGTGGTAGGTCAAGGAGTGATCTTTCTGCTGGGTTTAAGTGAAGATGTTTCACTAATTTGGGAATAAAATTGACGCTGATAGCTTCTTCCAGAGGGTGGAGGAGGGGTCTGATATCAGGGATAGTGCGCATCAGGTAGTTCCAGCGATGCTTGACTCCATGAGTGAACGCCGCAAAAGCCGCATGTGGCTCTGTGTTTGCAATATCAGACAGAGCTTGGATTTCCCTAACCCACACATTCACCTTTCCCGTTACGTACTCGGTCTTGAAGTCCGTCGTGCCGATTACTGCGCCTAGGTGTCTTTGGCCATCCTTTGTTATTTTGACCTCACTTCCACCGAACACCTCCATTGCCCGTTCATAATGTCCTGGCTTCACAATGAGGAAGGACTTGCTGGCGTTTGGGTGGTACCCTACTTGTGGACCATATGATGTTATCAGGTCCCACCACTTATTGATGTCCTCCACTTTTCCTGCTCCTGTAAGGTCGTCAGCATACGCCACTTGCTTGACCTCGGTTGTTTCAAATTTTATTGTGTGTTGGAGCACGAATAGGTCTATTGCGTACATTGCCATTGCAACAGAGTCCCCCTGCGTTGTTAACTCAGTTGACTGTATGATGGTATCACCTCTTAGAGCCTTGATGTTTACTATGTAGAGGTTTGATGGATTCCTATACTATTAATACTACTACTACTACTAAAGCTCCGAAGAATAAAAAACTGCCACTATTATTACAACAAACACGATCGCTACCCTTTCTATAGCGACGACTAAAAAAAACATAGATACTAATGACACAACTCTCATAATTCTGTATGTCCAAAAGTTTTAGAAACGTATTTGTTAAACATATTTACTTTTTTATATGTTTATTTTATGTTTTTGTCCTCCAGTATGCATGTATAAGACAGTTATAATATACCTATGGACCAGAAATTCAGTGTCGTGGTAACTTTGAACTCTCAAACTCGAACCTGTATAAATATTCAGGAGTGTAGGAATGATACACCTCATTGAAACACCTTAATATATAGTGCCTTGGTTACACTACAAACGTTTTCTGTACACACACACACACACACACACACACACACAACTTACCCAGCTCTGAACCAGCAAACAGGTGGAATTAGGGTCAGTTTGTGAAGCCACTTATAGTTGAGCAATTTAGGCGAGGCATTTAGGCCCAACTGCCTGAAGGAGGGAATGAGTGAGTGGTTGTCCAACTTCCGCATTGCCCTTGTTATCAACTTTAATGGCGGCTGGATTTCGTTGACCAGTCGAACCGGTTCTGTATTCATGTAACTGGTGGTTCTACTGTAGGGGATGTGGGTTCTGTGTTAAAGAAAGTTCTTATTTAAAGTTGATAATTTTATTTTAGTTCATATTTTTTTCAGTGTTTAAGTGTTTTATTTTCTGATTTTCGAATATTTGGTTCTTTTGTACAGTAAGTGGATCTGTATTAGATTTAATCTTTCTATTATAGAGTAAAGAGTTCTTATCTAGAGTATTGGCTCTATTAGAGTAACGATTCTATGTCAGAGGTAAATGTGTTTCCATATCACAAAGTAAATCTCCTACAACACCCTGAAATAATTACACTCAACCGTGTTTGTTTCTGAACAATTTACCAACATCTCAGCCGTGTGTGTGTGTTTGTGATGGCTGGCCGGCTGCTCATATTGTCGCTGGTTCTAAAAATCCCGTGAAGCAATTTTGTCCACACTGGACCACAGATACTTCGAGAATCAGAGTTGAAATTACTGCAGTTGTACAACACTGAGGTAGTAATTTGTTGGTGTAACGTCAGCGTTCATTTGCTAAGTCTTCTAATGTGTATTTTTTTTAATACTGGACACTTTAATAGCTCTTGTCCAAATCAGATTACATTTCTCTCTATACATTTCGATAATATTTTTGTTAGATGGGGGGGGGGAAGGTAAAAAAAATGATGATTTAATAACTTTTACTCATATTTGGAAATGTTAAATAGAAAATAGACATATTTTGTTTATAATGTGAATTCAATTGAGTTGTATGTGTTTGTTGTAGTGTTTGTTGTATGTGTTTGTTGTAGTGTTTGTTGTATGTGTTTGTTGTAGTGTTTGTTGTATGTGTTTGTTGTAGTGTTTGTTGTATGTGTTTGTTGTAGTGTTTGTTGTAGTGTTTGTTGTAGTGTTTGTTGTAGTGTTTGTTGTAGTGTTTGTTGTAGTGTTTGTGTGATGAGATTAGGAAAATTTGTGTTTGTCTCCTTTACAGTAATTATTAAAGATACGAAAATATGGATATGGTAGACTCTCTCTCTCTCTCTCTCTCTCTCTCTCTCTCTCTCTCTCTCATTAACATTCTCTATTATCATATCAGGGTAAATATTCGATACCAAACATTACTGTAAAGAAATTAATGTTAGGATACCCACATCTGCAGCCCTATCCACCACGACCCCGGGCTAAAGAACCCAATACCCGCTTCTACCTCGGACTAAATAACCCAGTACCCGTTTCTCTCTCAGGCTAAAGAACCCGGTACCCGTTTCACTCTCAGGCTAAAGAACCCGGTACCCGTTTCTCTCTCAGGCTAAAGAACCCGGTACCCGTTTCTCTCTCAGGCAGAACCCGGTACCCGTTTCTCTCTCAGGCTAAAGAACCCGGTACCCGTTTTCTCTCTCAGGCTAAAGAACCCGGTTCCCGTTTCTCTCTCAGGCTAAAAACCCGGTACCCGTTTCTCTCTCAGGCTAAAGAACCCGGTACCCGTTTCTCTCTCAGGCTAAAGAACCCGGTACCCGTTTCTCTCTCAGGCTAAAGAACCCGGTACTCGTTTCTCTCTCAGGCTAAAGAACCCGGTACCCACTTCACCGGGCCACCATAAATCCCGGGGCCTTTTAGCATTATCTCCCGGTACTGTGATTCCCCCGAGACCACCCCTTTCTACACATCTCCTCACCTCCACTCAGCTAATTCCCCCTGCTCGTTCAACGCTCAACTAATTTTTCTTCTATGTAGCCTCCCACTCAACTAATTCACTCCTTTCTACCCTTTATTCAACGAATTTAACCTCCTCTACTCGCTTATTTTACTAATTTCTCTCCACTATATCCACTTTCTCAACTAATTCACCCCTATATCCAACACTCAACTCATTTATCCCTTCTATTCACATGATCAACTAATTCCTGGACCCTTAAACTATTAAAAAAATTCAACCTGCAACCAAACCACTCAACTAATTCCACCTTCTTCACCACCCACTCAACTTACTCATCCCTTTAACCACTCAACTAATTCCTATTTCTACCTGTCCAACATTTTCTATAGTTTGGTCAACATTCAACTAATTCCTCCGTATACTCAATTTAACGCAGTAACTTATTCAATGCTTAACTAATTCTCAATTAACCTCAACAAAATTTTCTCCTTTACCTAAGCAACTAATGCCACAAGTTCCTTTAGCACTTAGCTAGTCCCACAACTGAAGTATGTTAGGTTAGGTTTGGTATGTATTATGATTATGCATTATTTATATTACATACATACATACATACATACATACATACATACATACATACATACATACATACATACATACTCGTACATACATACTCGTACATACATACGTACATACATACATACATACTTACATACATACATACATACATACATACATACATACATACATACATGCATACATACATACATACATTCAGATGTGTGTACTATCACACTAAAAGCTTCTCTAAAAAAATCCCTTTCCTAAACTCAGAAATATTGTACATAATGTCGAAGGGAAATATGATAAAATGATCTAATGGCCGTGTGTGTGTGTGTGTCTTACCATCAACCCTCACATCCTAAGTCCAACCTCTTATCCCATGTTCCGCCCTCACACCCACCCACCCTATCCCCACTCTCACATCTCCACCTCCCACCATCTCATCCCCCATCCCCCACGCCCTAAGACACCCATCCCCAACACCCACCCACCAAACCACCCTCACAGTCACACCCCCACACCACCTACCTACCATTACAGCCCAACACACCCACACGCGCATAAAATCCCTGACCCCCTCCCCAAAAAAAAAAAATTATACAAAGCTGTTTTTCCTATGCTGGACCAAAACACAAAAGGAGGGCAACAAAATACGGGCTTAATGACAGCAAATCCCTTGTTGCTGGACCCACTTTTGTTTAGAAGAGAAAGAACAGTTCCATAGTGATTATTTCTGCCGTTGTTTTACGTGTAATATATTCAATAGAAATTCTATAAGTCTTGTACTAATTAGCGTGTATTGTCAAGGTTCAAAAATGACTTTTATATATTCCATCAATATAGTGAATAATGTAAGAGTGATATATGATGTCGAATAACAATAAGAATATACTGTTTGTGTTCGTAGGTGTGTGTGTGTGTGTGTGTGTGTGTGTTTAATAAAGAGTATGTGTGTGAGTGCACAGTATGTATGAATGTAAATGTGTAGGTACGAATATAGGAAAAATGGCACAGGAAAAAAGGGCACAAGAAAAAATGGCACCGGAAAAAAAGGAATAATCACCGGACTAGGAAAAAATGGCACATTAATTTTTATTGACATGTTTTCGCTAAAATTTTATAACATTTGTTACTGAAACTTACTTAGAGTTATATCAACGTCATAACATAAAACATGACCTCACGTGAGGTGACCTCACACAATGTACCCACAGAGGACGACCTCACTTTACCAAGTGAACATGACAAAGAGAACCTCACAAAATATGACGGTTGAGGATAGCCTGATCACGAGATCTGAGATTGATGAGTTCCACAACAATTTAAATAACGAGTTACTTAATGCACACAGGCAGAGCATACCATACAGAAAACTCAGATCAAACAACAATGACCCCAAATGGATAAACAATTATTTAAAGAATACTATTGGACTAAGGAAGGCTATAGGTAGAAGAATAAATCATGGTGAAGTTTACCTCGGAGATTATTATAAAGTATTGGCCGGTAGGGTTAAGACCGAGATAAGAAAAGCAAACAGGAATAATGAAGTGAAAGTAGCAAGGGAGGCGAAGTCAAGCCCCAAGGGATTTTTTCAAATAAGAACATAAGAATGGAGGAAACTGCAGCGGGCCTATTGGCCCATACTGGGCAGTCCCGTTTACCCAACCCCTATTGCTCATATGAGCATCCAACCTATGTTTGAAGCAATTCAGCGTAGTCGAGTTAATGATGATATTTGGTAACTTGTTCCATTCATCCACTACTCTGTTTCCAAACCAGTGTTTACCTATTTCACGCCTAAATCTAAATTTGTCTAATTTAAAACCATTGTTACGAGTTCGCTCCTGGTTGGATAGTTTGAGTACCTTTGTAATGTCCCCTTTGTTTAGCCCTACTTTCCACTTATACACCTCTATCAGGTCGCCCCTTGCTCTACGTCTCTCAAGGGAGTGCAAATTAAGATGCTTTAACCTGTCTCTATACTCAAGGTTCCTAATGCCCGGGATTAGTCTTGTCATTCTCCTCTGAATTCTTTCTAAGGATTCTATATACATTCTGTAATACGATGACCAGAACTGAACTGCGTAATCCAGGTGAGGTCTCACAAGAGCAAGATACAGTTTTAGGATGACCTCGCTAGTCTTGTAACTAACACTCCTTTGTATGAACCCAAGTACTTTATTAGCCTTGTTACGAGCAAAAACACATTGTTTACTTGGCTTAAGGTTCCTACTTATCATTACTCCTAAATCTCTCTCGCAGTCGGATTTCTCTATGGCATCGTTGTTCATCTGGTATCTGGTTTCCCTAATTACATCTCCTATACTGAGTACTTTACATTTGTCGACGTTGAATTTCATCTGCCATTTTTCAGACCATTCGAAAAATTTGTTTAGATCTTCCTGTAGTTTTGCCGAGTCCTCGTCAGACTTGATAACACGTCCTATTTTAGTGTCATCAGCAAATTTACTTATGTTGCTGTCAATGCCGATATCTATGTCGTTTATGTATATAATAAATAATAATGGTCCATGTATCAAACTAAAACACGAGATATGATTGAGGTGTATAAATGGAATTCAGGGCTAAACAAAGGTGATATAGCAAGTTACCAAACATCATCATTAACTCGAATACGCTGGATAGCTTCAAACACAGGCTCGTTAGCTCGTAAGTTCGTTTGTGGTTCGTGAGCTCGAAGTGAAATTTGTTGTGCCATTTTTTCCTCTGCCATTTTTTCCGAGTACCATAGGTACAGTATTTATGAATGTATGTATGTGTGTGTGTGTGTGTATAATATGTATGATTGTGTGTGTGTGTGTACAGTATGTATGAATGTATAATTGTGTATGTAGATATTCGTATTTGCTTACGGTGTGCGTGCTTGCGTGCGTATAACTGACACAATAGCCTCGCCTTGAGGAAAATGTAACATACGAATAGGAGCATCAGCAAAATATACATAACCAGCAACATGTATTAACACTCAGTTTGAACACAGTTTTTTAACAGTATATATAATTAATTAACACTATGATGTAATTATTTCCGAGTTTGTCATATACATATTTTATTTTTGTATTATATTAGTTTTTGTTATTTTGTGAGTTTTAAGTCTGATAATGACAAGAGATATTGTTGAAGCGCTGCCTAATAAATAATTTTGTTGTTTATACATTCATTAGTGCACTTTTACCTGCTACCATAACCACGCCACCTGCACCATTAATTCTTCTGTCCCGCTATACTGAACATGTTATATTATCTCCACTATTAACCTGAACACATTAACTTATTGCACCATTATACTGATTGAATTATTTCACTTGCATCATGAAATTCCATTCCACTATATTTAACAATATCACCTAACCTCACCTCACCTCACCTCACCTCACCTCACCTCACCTTACCTAACCTAACCTAACCTCACTTCATCTCACCTCACCTCGGCTAACCTTACCTTAACTCACCTCACCTAGCCTCACCTCACTTCACCTCACCTCACCTCACCTCACCTAAACCTCACATTACCTAACCTCACCTCACCTAGCCTCACCTCACCTCACCTCACCTAACCTCACCTAACCTCAAATTACCTAACCTCACCTCACCTAAACTCACCTCACCTCACCTCACCTCACCTAAGCTAACCTTACCTCATCTCACCCAAGAACCAAATTACAGCCTTCCAGCACCATTATAACGACCTCCCAGCACCATTATACTGACCTCTCAGCACCATTATAGTGACCTCCCAGCACCATTATAGTGACCTCCCAGCACCAGTATAGTGACCTCCCAGCACCATTATAGTGACTCCCAGCACCATTATAGTGACCTCCCAGCACCATTATACTGACCTCTCAGCACCATTATAATGACCTCTCAGCACCATTATAGTGACTTCCCAACACCTTTCCTCCTTTGCAACGACATACAGCATAGCTAAACCCTCTGGTAGATTATACACGAAAGTGACATCACTCTGAACCACACCTGCGCCATTATATTGATGTTATAACTCTCTTGCGTCATCATTGTGGTCTCTCGGAAAACAGGTCCGCGCCCCAGCGAGACCAGGATGAGTTGAGTCGCAATAATGTAATTGTCACGTGTACATACCTTGATTACACCTGTTCTTCTGTGTATATCATCTCTCTCTCTCTCTCTCTCTCTCTCTCTCTCTCTCTCTCTCTCTCTCTCTCTCTCTTCCTTTTTGAATCTCACGTTTCATTGTGACACAATAGATTTTATTTAACAATTTAATCTCACTTCGCTGACGATGGAACTCTGTATTAAATGGAATGCAATGTTGCTGAGACCGACTCATAGTTACGCAAAAGTACTATTACCCAATTGAAGGTATGCGTGCCTGCGCGCGCGCTTGCGTATGTGTGTGTGTGTGTGTGTCTGTGTGTGTGTGTGTAGGACATGTTAATTAGTATCTGCTCCCAGCAGGTGCTCACATACCTTGTTTACATCTGGTATCACCTGCCCTCACAACCCTCACCTACCAACCACTCCCCTCACTTATCAACTCTCCTTGCAACCAAAACATCGCCACCAACACTCCTAGCAACCAAAACATCACCACCAACACTCCTAGCAACCAAAACATCATCACCAACACTCCCATCAACCAAAACATCACCACCAACACTCCGAGCAACCAAAACATCACCACCAACACTCCCATCAACCAAAACATCATCACCAACACTCCCATCAACCAAAACATCACCACCAACACTCCGAGCAACCAAAACATCACCACGAACACTCCTAGCAACCAAAACATCACCACGAACACTCCTAGCAACCAAAACATCACCACCAACACTCCCATGAACCAAAACATCACCACCAACACTCTTAGCAACCAAAACATCACCACCAACACTTTTAGCAACCAAAGCATCACCACCAACACACTTAACAACCAAAACATCACCACCAACACTCTTAGCAACCAAAACATCATCGCCACCACCATCAACATCACCGACCGAAATATTCAGTCCAACAACAAAAGGGGTAACGTATGTATAAGGAAAAAAGGGGGAGAAGGAATAAGCGAAAGAGGAACAGGGAGAAAGAGGAGGAGGAAGAGGAAGGATAATGAATTCGCCTCCAAGAATGACTCGCCATTAGCCAACAGTCTGTTTACGGAACCCCGGGGCTCCCAGTGGATGTGAAAATATACACTGCTGCATCTTCCTTCCCATTGAGGAGAATCTTGCAGGGAAAGATCCTGCCCACGATGAGAGCTATATTTTGCTGTCCATCTCTACAAGGTATTCAGTATATATATATATATATATATATATATATATATATATATATATATATATATATATATATATATATATATATATATATATATATATATACTGACCCTTAAAAATCAAGGTTAAATGCCGTTGATTAATTATTGACCACTACAGCTACAATTCTTTTTTCTTTGCCAAATTTGGACCTTCAGACAGTATCCCGGAGGTTAGCCAGCAAGGTAATCTATAAAGACTTTCTACACTTGGGCGTCAAGGCTGATATTCAGTTTTGAAATTGACCTCAAAAGTATTATTATCACTCTTTACGGATACTGGTCATGTTGCCTCCTTGTGTACCGAAGGTTTAGTCTACAGTGTACTGTATTCACAGTGCACCTGACCGCTCACCAACCACAATTCCAAATGTTCATTGCTCACCAGTGAACAGGTTTTGTGTGGTGACTGAGACTGAGGCTCGGGGACCACTGGAAGTGGTGTAGGAGTAATGGTATGCACTTATAATAAAACTGTCCGCAGCGTTGACACTTAATATAATTGTTATCGGGATGCTATTTACCGCTTTAAGGCCTGGAAGGGCCTTTTCCACCTTGGTAATGTATTTTCTGCTGGAGACAAACTTACAATACGCTGTGTATCTCTGGGCTATTATAATAGCTTTAAACACAGCAGCAGTACAGTCAGCCCTGGTACCCTCCCTTTTGGCACTCTTCAACTTGACAAGCCAGCCATTACTTGTCAAAAATGGTTTAATAGTCGAATATTCACATTATTCTTGCCTTTGACGCCGTAGAGCTTTAATTTTGTCACATACTAGCATGGCTGAGCTGTTCCTTCGACCCATACAACTGTAGTACTATTGCCTATGCATTTTTTATGCTAATAATGGATACTTTGTTCGGGTAGTCATCTTGCCTGAAAATAAAGTCCTGTATATTGTTTAGCATTTCCTCTAGTTCTGTCTGTTTTGTTTTGTTTTTTCACAGTACGTTTGTTAAAATTTATTATTTGTTATCACCTGCCAAGCGCTGCGGATGTTTAAGACTGCTCTGCACAGTCCTCCAGCCTAGTGTCTATTGTTAACATCTGCTTAGGCTTTTTCATAAGGGATTCTCTACTTGTTTAAAATTTGACGGATACTTTAGTGGCAAAAAATTAATGTTTTCATACTAGTTCCACGTACGTTCCGAAGATGTCCTTGTAGTGTGGCCGCGATGCATTACAGGCGGAAATGATGAAAAGCACAATGCACAGATGCGTACGTGCGAACCTTAGCTCATTATGAACATAATTTAGACCGTGTTGAGTAAAGCACATGAGTGCAAATTCGTTTCTTGTGCAGTCAATGTAAATGAGGGAAACTGTATACCACAATTATCACCCGCACGATCACCATCATCATCACAGTCAATACCACCATCAAATCCACTAACACCATCACCAACTCTACCACCACCATTACCACCACCACCACAATCGCCACCATCAAATCCACCACCACCGCCACCACCAACACTAACACTACCACCACCACCACCACCACCACCACCACCACCACCACCACCAACACTACCACCACCACCACCACCACCACCATGACGCTTCGTACCAACACCACAAAACAGACAGGGAACTTATGCCGTGTGGGCCTCCACATCTTTTAGTGTTAATTAAGAAGAACTTGAAACTCAGGTTAATCTTGAGGCAAAAAATAAACTGGAGGGATTTTATGACCTCTGAAACTATTGGTGAGTGTGTATGTCTGTTAGTTATGTATACACAGTCCTCTGGATACTGGTGTCTGTGTTGGGGTGACAGGAGAGAAAGTGGGGAGCAAAATAATGTGTGTGTGTGCGTGCGTCTGTGTGTGTGTGTGTGTGGTCATCAACGGACGCGTGTTGGATTACCTGGAGCCCATCGACAAATGGAATTAAAAGACTCATACACTGACGAACTGACAACGGGCGCAACAGATTTTATAAGAGACAACATACACACACACGATAAATATCACAAAAATATACTGAAAACAAACGAATAAGACACAAAACAACAGACGCTACAGACACAGATGCAACAGAGACACCAACAGACGTGACAACAGACGCAAAAGAGATAGTAGATCCACAAACAGCGACAGATAACAGACAGCAGAGCCACCGACAGACGCAAAAGAGATTGTAGATCCACAAACAGAGACAGATAACAGACAACAGAGGCACCGACAGACGCAAAAGAGATTGTAGATCCACAAACAGAGACAGATAACAGACAACAGAGCCACCGACAGACGCAAAAGAGATTGTAGATCCACAAACAGAGACAGATAACAGACAACAGAGGCACCGACAGACGCAAAAGAGATTGTAGATCCACAAACAGAGACAGATAACAGACAACAGAGCCACCGACAGACGCAAAAGAGATTGTAGATCCACAAACAGAGACAGATAACAGACAACAGAGGCACCGACAGACGCAAAAGAGATTGTAGATCCACAAACAGAGACAGATAACAGACAACAGACTCAACAGGTAGACGCAGTACAGTGACGGCCAGCGACTGGCCCTGGCGGGCAGGGCGACTACTCGCTGTAGATTACAACCTGAAGCAAAATTTGTTAAGGTGAGAGGAAGAGCAGGGTGGGGCGACGCGGGGCTGGGCTGAGCAGGACGGGGCGGGGTGGGGCGGGGCGTGGCGTAACGGGGTTGGGTGTGGCTTGGCGTGGCGTGGCGCGGTGGAGTTTGGCGTAGCGGGGCTGGGCGTGACGTAGCGGGGCGTGGCGCGGCGGGGCGTGGCATGGCGGAGCGGGGTGAGTTGGGTGAAAGAACAGGACGAGGGAAAAGGAACGATAGATGAAGGTAAACCGTCGGGGTGGAGCGGAACAGACCGAGGCGGGGCGAGGCAGGGCAGGGAGCAGGAGGGAGCAGGGCAGGGCAGGGCAGGGCAGGGGCGGGGCGGGGGAGCCAGGGCGGACAAGACCTCGCTGGACAGGGAACAAAAAGTCAGGGCAGGTGTTGTGCTACTCACGGGGGCCGCTGCTAAACACACACACCAAAAGATAGAATAAAAAATAGGAAAAAAGTTCGTCCAAGTTCTATAATTAGACAGAAACTGGACGGACACCCCTTATCTTACGTACTCTCTCTCTCTCTCTCTCTCTCTCTCTCTCTCTCTCTCTCTCTCTCTCTCTCTCTCCACTTACAGCAAGGGTCACCTGTGTATCATTTCACTCAGTTTTATTGTTGCAACTTTCTGAAATTCACATGGAAACTCATTAATTATTTTAGTAACATAATTATAAAGTAACACTCATACACAAAGGGACACATAAATCTTGTGTTGAACATGCAGCCTGAGGCGTGACGTCATCAGAGGAACTTGTCAACATTTAAGAACAATAATGACAATGTTTAAAGGAGGCAGCTGAGTTTATTTCAACGAAGCTATAAGGGAACTGAACACTCTATTACAACTTATGAGTAGCAAGATTATAAAATGAATATGATATTAATTTTATCACCCGAAGATCATCCATCAGCTTTTTCCACCTGGTGATTAAACGCCCTAAAGCTACCTGAGAGAGAGAGAGAGAGAGAGAGAGATTTTTCATGTCCAGCGGGGTAACATAGGACATAATGACATCAACCTAATGGATCCCACTTTGTTGAAGCTGCCCAGCAACAACCGCCGGACTCGCGCTGACAGACACATGCATTCACTGGGCAAATTGAATACAGTAGGTGAACCAGATATATTTTCTTTTGACCTTGAGTTGTGGTTGTCGCTTCACCAAGGTCAGAAAGGTACCAGTTTATTTAGCGCGGGTGAGTCAAGACACAGGAGTGAGACATCTTCGTTTGAACTCCTTACACTGATCTCTCGCGCTTACCTGTCACTCTTCCTTGTATACTCCCCTTGTTTATGTTCACATTATTTGATTGTCATACTCATCCGACTTGATTACCTGTCGAACGCACCTGACCTGACAATAATTAATTCTCATATTGACCTTCCATTGTCATACTCGCTATGTATTATGTCATATTCATCTGTCACACACTTGTCATATTCTTCCGCGTCATATACCTACAATATTCACCCCACATCCACCTCCCTCAACCGCCTTACTCATCTTACTCATCCTGCTCATCCACATTGCTCAACCATCAGTCATCCATCATACTCAACACAGTATGACAACACGATTTAACTTCACAATGTAATCGCTTTTCTGGCTGGAGGCGATCATGTCATCACTCGGCCAGGAAACGTGTCTGAAAAAAACACTTGATTGTTGCGTGTGGGAGGGACACACAGTGTATATACCCCCCTATATATATATATATATATATATATATATATATATATATATATATATATATATATATATATATATATATATATATATATATATATATATATAAAACAAAGAAGTATGTCTGTGTGTGTGTTTGTTTATGTGTTTGTGTGTATGTGTGTCCGCACGAGAATCTCGGAAACTACTTTACCGATCTGTAGTGATGATGGATGGTGTCATATGTAGTGATGATGGATGGTGTTATATGTAATGATGATGGCTGGTGTTATATGTAGTGATGATGGATGGTGTTATATGTAGTGATGATGGATGGTGTTATATGTAGTGATGATGGATGGTGTTATATGTAATGATGATGGATGATGTTATATGTAGTGATGATGAGTGGTGTTATATGTAGTGATGATGGATGATGTTATATGTAGTGATGATGGGTGGTGTTATATGTAAGGATGATAAGAAAATAAAATAATAACAGTTTAATGCTAAAAAAATCTTTACATACTTGCTGCTAATGGCAAAACCAAAAATGTGGTCTACCCTAATGCACTACAGTGAGACAATGTGGAGCCTCCCGGAGGGTGGCGTCCTACCGTGGCATTACAATGGTCATTGCTGGAGACTTCGCCAGACCCTACCTGTCATTTCTCGAAGCACTCCAGCTGATGAACTGAATGCGTGCCTCAAGGCATCATACCTTTGGAGAAGTGTTCAGACACTCACCCTGTCCACAAACATGAGAGTACATCTACAAGGAGATCAGGATGCTGGACGGTTTGCAAACCTTCTACTACAGATTGGGAATGGAACTCTCCCTGTTGATTCAGAAGGACAAATAATCATTCCTCAAGGATGTGGAAATGTTGTAAAGTCCTCAACTGAGCTCACTAACATGGTCTACCCAAACATTATCCACCACTACAAGGATCACAAGTGGCTGCGTGAACGCGCAATTCTGGCACCAAAGAATGAAACAGTGGCTGAAATCAACATGACTCTACTCAGACAGCTTCCAGGCAGTGAGACCTCATTCAAATCTGTTGATACAGTAATCGACGAGGACCAAGCAGTCCGGTACCCTGCAGGATTCCTTAATTCTTTGGAGCCCACTGGAATGCCTCCTCACCACCTCACTCTCAAGATTGGAACTCCTATAATGCTCTTAAGAAATCTTGAACCACCAATCCCCTGCAATGGCACAAGACTGGTGGTGAAGAACATGATGCCACATGTACTGGGAGCTACAATACTGACAGGAAAAGCTAAAGGAGAGGAGGTGTTTATACCAAGGATACCTCTTATCACCACTGACCTGCCATTTGAGTTCAAGCGACTTCAGTTCCCGGTTAAAGTGAGCTTTGCCATGACCATCTACAAAAGCCAGGGACAGTCCCTAAAGATGGTTGGCCTAAACCTGGTGTTTCCTTGCTTCTCTCATGGACAGTTCTATGTTGGATGCTCCAGAGTGGGAACTGGCAAAAATCTGTACATACTTGCTGCTAATGGCAAAACCAAAAATGTGGTCTACCCTAATGCACTACAGTGAGACAATGTGAAGCCTCCCGGAGGGTGGCGTCCTACCGTGTGTGTTTGTGTGTTTGTGCGTGTGTGTGTCCGCACGAGAATCTCGGAAACTACTTTACCGATCTGTAGTGATGATGGATGGTGTTATATGTAGTGATGATGGATGATGTTATATGTAGTGATGATGGATGGTGTTATATGTAGTGATGATGGATGATGTTATATGTAGTGATGATGGATGTTGTTATATGTAGTGATGATGGGTAGTGTTATATGTAGTGATGATGGATGGTGTTATATGTAGTGATAATGGGTGGTGTTATATGTAGTGGTGATGATGGATGATGTTATATATAGAATATGAAAAGTATCCCTCTGTTGTCATTGGCAACATGGGTAAGATAGGTGAACACTGCGGTGCAAAGAAGTACAAAGGAGAATCTGCTGGACTGTGCTGCTCTCATGGGAAAGTACGACTGCCAAATTTGGAAAAACCACCACAACCATTGAAGACTCTCATGCTGGGAACAACACCAGAGTCAAAACACTTCTTGGAAAATATACGGAAGTACAATTCATACTTCCAGATGACATCCTTTGGAGCTATTAGAGTAGTTCGTGAGGACGGATACATGCCCACATTCAAAGTCCAGGGTCAAGTCTATCACAAAGCAGGATCCCTCTTACCACTGGAAGATTAGCAGGCAATGTTCCTCCAAATCTACTTCATGGGAGATCATGAAAAGCAGACTACTATCAAGTGTGGCAACATTCAATGTGTCAGACATGACATTGTCCTATCTATCCAAGAAATGCTGCATGAGCGCAACACGTATGTACAGTCATTTAAAAATGCCCTGGAAAACATGCCTTCTGACGAGTACACAGTCAGGATCAAAGCAGACACCTTAATGCACTACAGTGAGACAATGTGGAGCCTCCCGGAGGGTGGCATCCTACCGTGGCCTAGCGAAAGAGCCGCCCGGAGGGCGGCGATTCAGCTAGTATATATATATATATATATATATATATATATATATATATATATATATATATATATATATATATATATATATATATATATATTGTGTGTCCCTTCCACACGCAACAATCAAGTGTTTTTTTCAGACACGTTTCCTGGCCGAGTGATGACATGATCGCCTCCAGCCAGAAAAGCGATTACAGTGTGAAGTTAAATCGTGTTGCAATACTGTGTTGAGTATGATGGATGACTGAGGGTTGAGCAATGTCGATGAGCAGGATGAGTAAGATGAGTAAGGCGGTTGAGGGAGGTGAATGTGGGGTGAATATTGTAGGTATATGACGCGTAAGAATATGACAAGTGTGTGACAGATGATTATGACATAATACATAGCGAGTATGACAATGTGTGTGTGTGTTTGTGTGAGTATGTGTGTATATGTGTGTGTATGTGTGTGTGTGTGTGTGTGTGTGTGTGTGTGTGTGTGTGTGTGTGTGAGTGTGTGTGTGTGTGTGTGTGTGTGTGTGCGTGTGTGTGTGTGTGTGTGTGTTTAACAACAAACTGTATCGAACGACAGTTATATGGAGTCCACCGGATAGATCTCTCTCTCTCTCTCTCTCTCTCACACACACACACACACACACACACACACACACACACTCACATAAATGTTGTGACACTAAGCAATATGTAAATGAAAAACGTTGTAAAGAGAGACACGAAAGGATGACAGTGTTGAGGGCAGAGAAGGACAAGAGTGCCGGAAGTGGGAGAAGGGGAACACAGGTAAACGAATGAAACGTCTAGATGATAATCGCCAACGATGAAATAAGTCGAGGTAAATGTTTGGATATCCTCTTGTGATTAACTTGTTGGATTATTCTAAAGCGTTGAACGAAACCCCCGACCACTGACGAGGTGGACCGACGCGAATACTAGATAACGCCGCGTGATGAAAAACAAGATGAATCATCCCCAAGGTATAAACAGTGGATCAGGAAAACTGAGAGACCACAGCTACGGACAAGAGAGGTCACAACACAAGCACACAGAATACCAAAACATAAACACGATTGTGATCCCTCCGAGGAAGCGAAAGAATCAGGACACAATGGTGAGATGGCAGCGTCAGAGAGAGCAACACGACTCACACCTTCCTGGAACCTCGACAATACTGGAGGAAGGAAGGTTGATTTCACAATGGCTCTTGGCTGTCGTGTGAGATCTGAATCACTCGATTATTTGATTGTTCAATATTCTGATTCCATTCAACAATATTTATCTTACATAAACATTTCTGGTTAGATTTAAGGGAGGATTTATTCCCCATGTGTTTATCTCAAAGAAATAGGTAAAGTCATATTAGAGTCAAATTAAGAAAAATAACTTCGAAAATAACTTAAAAGTACAGATGAAGCAGACACACAGACAGACAGACAAACAGACAGACGAGCGGAAGGACGGATGGACAGACGGGCATATGGACAGATGTTCAGTACAATTGTCAAACAAATTCACATTGAATCAGTTCATATTGGTAAAGACAATATCTTCATAATCTTCAGCACAGATTTAGTGACAACATCTTGAAGAATGTGACTCGTGTGGTTGTGACTCGTGTGGTTGTGACTCGTGTGGTTGTGACTCCTGTGCTTGTGACTCGTGCGATTGTGACTCGTGCGATTGTGACCCCGGTGGTTGTAACTCCTGTGGTTGTGACTCATACTGTTGTCACTCCTGTGGTTGTGACTCGTGTGGTTGTAACTCCTGTGGTTTTGGCTCCAATGGTTGTAACTCCTGTGGTTGTGACTCGTGTGGTTGTAACTCCTGTGGTTGTGATTCGTGTGGTTGTAGCTCCTGTGGTTGTGGCTCGTGTGGTTGTAACTCCTGTGGTTGCGACTCTTTTGGTTGTAAATCCTGTGGTTGTGGCTCGTGTGGTTGTAACTCCTGTGGTTGTGGCTGGCGTGGATGTAACTCCTGTGGTTGTGGCTCCAATGGTTGTAACTCCTGTGGTTGTGACTCGTGTGGTTGTAACTCCTGTGGTTGTGGCTTGCGTGTAAGTAACTCCTGTGGTTGTGGCTCGCGTGGTTGTAGGTCCTGTGGTTGTGACTCCTGTAGTTGTGACCCTGTGGTTGTGACTCGTGGTTGTAACTCCTGTGGGTGGGCTGCGTGGATGTAACCCTGTGGTTGTGACTCGTGGTTGTAACTCCTGGGGTGTGGCTCGCGTGGATGTAACTCCTGTGGTTGTGACTCGTGTGGGTAACCCTGTGGTTGTGGCTCGTGTGGTTGTAACTCCTGTGGTTGCGACTCTTTGGTTGTAAATCCTGTGGTTGTGGCTCGCGTGGTTGTAACTCCTGTGGTTGTGGCTCGCGGGATGTAACCTGTGGCTATGGCTCGCGTGGTTGTAACTCCTGTGGTTGTGGCTCGCGTGGTTGTAACTCCTGTGGTTGTGGCTTGCGTGGATGTAACTCCTGTGGTTGTGACCCGTGTGGTTGTAACTCCTGTGGTTATGGCTCGTGGATGTAACCCTGTGGTTATGGCTCGCGTGGGTAACTCCTGTGGTTGTGGCTCGCGTGGATGTAACTCCTGTGGTTATGGCTCGAGTGGTTGTAACTCCTGTGGTTGTGACTCTGTGGTTGGCCCGCGTGGTTGTAACCCCTGTGGCTGTGGCTCCAATGATGTAACTCCTGTGGTTGTGGCTCGCGTGGTTGGAACTCCTGTGGTTGTGGCTCGCGTGGTTGTAACTCCTGTAGTTGTAGCTCGTGTGGTTGTAACTCCTGTGGTTGTGGCTCGCGTGGTTGTAACCCTGTGGTTGTGACTCCTGTGGTTGTGGCCCGCGTGGTTGTAACTCCTGTGGTTGTGACTCCTGTGGTTGTGGCCCGCGTGGTTGTAACTCCTGTGGCTGTGACCCTGTGGTTGTGGCTAGCGTGGTTGTAACTCCTGTGGTTGTGACTCCTATGGTTGTGGCCCGCGTGGTTGTAACTCCTGTGGTTGTGACTCCTGTGGTTGTGGCCCGCGTGGTTGTAACTCCTGTGGCTGTAACTCCTGTGGCTGTGGCTCGCGTGGTTGTAACTCTGTGGTTGTGACTCCTGTGGTTGTGGCCGCGGTTGTAACTCCTGTGGCTGTGGCTCCAATTGATGTAACTCCTGTGGTTGTGGCTCGCGTGGTTGGAACTCCTGGGTTGTGGCTCGCGTGGTTGCAACTCTGTAGTTGTAGCTCGTGGGTTAACTCCTGTGGTTGTGGCTCGCGTGGTTGTAACTTCTGTGGTTGTGACTCCTGTGGTTGTGGCCCGCGTGGTTGTAACTCCTGTGGCTGTGGCTCCACCGATGTAACTCCTGTGGTTGTGGCTCGCGGTTGTAACTCCGTGGTTGCGACTCTTTTGGTTGTAAATCCTGTGGTTGTGGCTCGTGTGGTTGTAACTCCTGTGGTTGCGACTCTTTTGTTGTAAATCCTGTGGTTGTGGCTGGCGATGTAACTCCTGTGGTTGTGGCTCGCGTGGTTGTAACTCCTGTGGTTGTGGCCCGCGTGGATGTAACTCCGTGGTTATGGCTCGCGTGGTTGTAACTCCTGTGGGGCTCGCGATGTAACCCTGTGGCTGTGGCTCGCGTGGTTGTAACTCCCGTGGTTGTGACTCCTGTGGTTGTGGCCCGTGGTTGTAACTCCTGTGGCTGTGGCTCAATTGATGGAACTCCTGTGGTTGGGCTCGCGTGGTTGTAACTCCTGTGGTTGTGGCTCGCGTGGTTGTAACCTGTGGTTGTGGCTTGCGTGGTTGTAACTCCTGCCGTGGTTGTAACCCTGTGGTTGTGTCGCGGTTGTAACTCCTGTGGTTGTGACCCTGTGGTTGTGGCCCGCGTGGTTGTAACCTGTGGTTGTGGCTCGCGTGGTTGTAACTCCTGTGGTTGTGGCTCGCGTGGTTGTAAATCCTGTGGTTGTGACCCTGTGGTTGTAACCCTGTGGTTGTGGCTGCAAGGATGTAACTCCTGTGTGGCTCGCGTGGTTGTAACCCTGTGGTTGTGGCTTGCATGGATGTAACCCTGTGGTTGTGGCTCGCGTGGTTGTAACTCCTGTGGTTGTGGCTCGCGTGGATGTAACTCTGTGGTTGGGTCGTGATGTAATCCTGTGGTTGTGGCTTGCGTGGATGTAACTCCTGTGGTTGTGGCTCGCGGATGTAACTCTGTGGTTGTGACCCGTGTGGTTGTAACTCCTGTGGTTGTGGCTCGCGTGGTTGTAACCCTGTGGTTGTGGCTTGCGTGATGTAACTCCTGTGGTTGTGACCCGTGTGGTTGTAACTCCTGTGGTTGTGGCTCGCGTGTAACTCCTGTGGTTGTGTCTCGCATGTAACTCCTGTGGTTGTGGTTGCGATGTAACTCCTGTGTGTGCCGCGTGGATGTAACTCCTGTTGTGACCCGTGTGGTTGTAACTCCTGTGGGCTGCGTGATGTAACTCCTGGTGTGGCTTGCGTGATGTAACCTGTGGTTGTGGCTTGCGGACGTAACTCCTGTGGTTGTGGCTTGCGGATGTAACCTGTGGTTGTGGCTCGCGTGATGTAACCCTGTGGTTGTGGCTGTGGAAACCCTGGTGTGCTCGCGTGGTTGTAACTCCTGTGGTTGTGGCTCGCGTGGATGTAACCCTGTGGTTGTGGCTCGCGGATGTAACCTGTGGTTGTGGCTTGCGTGGTTGTAACCCTGTGGTTGTGGCTCGCGGTTGTAACCCTGTGGTTGTGGCTCCAGTGGATGTAACTCCTGTGGTTGTGGCTCGCGTGGATGTAACTCCTGTGGTTGTGGCTTGCGTGGTTGTAACTCCTGTGGTTGTGGCTTGCATGGATGTAACCTCTGTGGTTGTGGACCGTGGTTGTAACTCCTGTGGTTGTGGCTCGTGGATGTAAATCCTGTGGTTGAGGCTTGCGTGGTTGTAACCTGTGGTTGTGGCTTGCATGGATGTAACTCCTGTGGTTGTGGCTCGCGTGGTTGTAACTCGTGGTTGTGGCTCGCGGATGTAACTCCTGTGGTTGTGGCCCAATGGATGTAACTCCTGTGGTTGTGGCTCGCGTGGTTGTAACTCCTGTGGTTGTGGCTCGCGTGGTTGTAACTCCTGTGGTTGTGACCCTGTGGTTGTAACTCCTGTGGTTGTGGCTCGCGGATGTAACTCCTGTGGTTGTGGCTCCAATGGATGTAACTCCTGTGGTTGTGGCTCGCGTGGTTGTAACTCCTGTGGTTGTGACCTGTGGTTGTAACTCCTGTGGTTGTGGCTCGTGGTTGTAACTCCTGTGGTTGTGACCCTGTGGTTGTGGCTCAACTATGAATTCTGTGGTTGTGTCCAATTGATGTAACTCCTGTGGTTGTGGCCCACTGATGTAACTCCTGTGGTTGTGGTCGAGTGGTTGTAACTCCTGTGGTTGTGACCCGTGTGGTTGTAACTCCTGTGGTTGTGGCTCGCGTGGTTGTAACTTGTGGTTGTGGCTCGCGTGGTTGTAACTCCTGTCGTTGTGACCCGTGTGGTTGTAACTCCTGTGGTTGTGGCTCGCGTGGTTGTAACTCCTGTGGTTGTGGCTCGCGTGGTTGTAACTCCTGTGGTTGTGACCCGTGGTTGTAACTCCTGTGGTTGTGGCTCGCGTGGTTGGAACTCCTGTGGTTGTGACCCGTGTGGTTGTAACTCCTGTGGTTGTGGCTCGCGGTTGTAACCCTGTGGTTGTGGCTTGCGTGGATGTAACTCCTGTGGTTGTGGCTCGAGTGGTTGTAACTCTGTGGTTGTGGCTCCAATGGATGTAACCCTGTGGTTGTGGCTCGCGTGGTTGTAACTCCTGTGGTTGTGACCCGTGTGGTTGTAACTCCTGTGGTTGTGGCTCGCGTGGTTGTAACTCCTGTGGTTGTGGCTCGCGTGGTTGTAACTCCTGTGGTTGTGACCCGTGTGGTTGTAACTCCTGTGGTTGTGGCTCGCGTGGTTGTAACTCCTGTGGTTGTGGCTCGCGTGGTTGTAACTCCTGTGGTTGTGACCCGTGTGGTTGTAACCCTGTGGTTGTGGCTCGCGTGGTTGGAACTCCTGTGGTTGTGACCCGTGTTGTAACTGCGGGGTTGGGCCGCGTGGTTGTAACTCCTGTGGTTGTGGCTTGCGTGGATGTAACTCCTGTGGTTGTGGCTCGAGTGGTTGTAACTCTTGTGGTTGTGGCTCCAATGGATGTAACCCTGTGGTTGTAACCCTGTGGTTGTGGCTCGCGTGGTTGTAATTCCTGTGGTTGTGGTCCAATGGATGTAACTCCTGTGGTTGTGGCTCGCGTGGTTGGAACTCCTGTGGTTGTGACCCGTGTGGTTGTAACTCCTGTGGTTGTGGCTCGCGTGGTTGTAACTCCTGTGGTTGTGGCTCGCGTGGTTGTAACTCCTGTGGTTGTGGCTCGCGTGGATGTAACTCCTGTGGTTGTGGCTTGCGGGATGTAACTCCTGTGGTTGTGGCTCGCGTGGATGTAACTCCTGTGGTTGTGACCCGTGTGGTTGTAACTCCTGTGGTTGTGGCTCGCGTGGATGTAACTCCTGTGGTTGTGGCTTGCGTGGATGTAACTCCTGTGGTTGTGGCTTGCGTGGACGTAACTCCTGTGGTTGTGGCTTGCGTGGATGTAACTCCTGTGGTTGTGGCTCGCGTGGATGTAACTGTGGTTGTGGCTTGCGATGTACCCTGTGGTTGTGGCTCGCGTGGTTGTAACTCCTGTGGTTGTGGCTCACGTGGATGTAACTCCTGTGGTTGTGGCTCTGGATGTAACTCCTGTGGTTGTGGCTCGCGTGGATGTAACTCCTGTGGTTGTGGCTTGCGTGGTTGTAACTCCTGTGGTTGTGGCTCGCGTGGTTGTAACTCCTGTGGTTGTGGCCCAGTGGATGTAACTCCTGTGGTTGTGGCTCGCGGGTAACCCTGTGGTTGTGGCTTGCGTGGTTGTAACTCCTGTGGTTGTGGCTTGCATGGATGTAACTCCCTGTGGTTGTGACCCGTGGTTGTAACTCCTGTGGTTGTGGCTCGCGTGGATGTAAATCCTGTGGTTGAGGCTTGCGTGGTTGTAACTCCTGTGGTTGTGGCTTGCATGGATGTAACTCCTGTGGTTGTGGCTCGCGTGGTTGTAACTCGTGTGGTTGTGGCTCGCGTTGATGTAACCCTGTGGTTGTGGCTCCAATGGATGTAACTCCTGTGGTTGTGGCTCGCGGTTGTAACCCTGTGGTTGTGGCTGCGTGGTTGTAACCCTGTGGTTGTGACTCCGTGGTTGTAACTCCTGTGGTTGTGGCTCGCGTGGATGTAACTCCGTGGTTGTGGCTCAATGGATGTAACCCTGTGGTTGTGGCTCGCGTGGTTGTAACTCCTGTGGTTGTGACTCCTGTGGTTGTAATCCGTGGTTGTGGCTCGCGTGGTTGTAACCCTGTGGTTGTGACTCCTGTGGTTGTGGCTCCAATTGATGTAACTCCTGTGGTTGTGGCTCAATTGATGTAACTCCTGTGGTTGTGGCCGTGGTTGTAACTCCTGTGGTTGTGACCCGTGTGTTGTAACTCCTGTGGTTGTGGCTCGCGTGGTTGTAACCTGTGGTTGTGGCTCGCGTGGTTGTAACCCTGTGGTTGTGACCCGTGTGGTTGTAACTCCTGTGGTTGTGGCTCGCGTGGTTGTAACTCCTGTGGTTGTGGCTCACGTGGTTGTAACCTGTGGTTGTACCGTGGTTGTAACTCCTGTGGTTGTGGCTCGCGTGGTTGTAACTCCTGTGGTTGTGGCTCGCGTGGTTGTAACTTCTGTGGTTGTGACCCGTGTGGTTGTAACTCCTGTGGTTGTGGCTTGCGTATGTAACTCCTGTGGTTGTGGCTCGAGTGGTTGTAACTCCTGTGGTTGTGGCTCGCTAGCTGTAATTCCTGTGGTTGTGGCTCAGTGGTTGTAACTCCTGTGGTTGTGGCTCGCGTGGTTGTAATTCCTGTGGTGTGGCTCCAATGGATGTAACTCCTGTGGTTGTGGCTCGCGTGGTTGTAATTCCTGTGGTTGTGCCCATGGATGTAACTCCGTGGTTGTGGCTCGCATGGTTGTAATTCCTGTGGTTGTGGCCCAATGGATGTAACTCCTGTGGTTGTGGCTCAGTGGTTGTAACTCCTGTGGTTGTGGCTCGCGTGGTTGTAACTCCTGTGGTTGTGGCTCGCGTGGTTGTAACTCCTGTGGTTGTAACTCCTGTGGTTGTGGCTCGCGTGGTAACTCCTGTGGTTGTGACTCGTATGGTTGTAACCCTGTGGATGTGGCTCGCGTGGTTGTAACTCCTGTGGTTGTGGCTCCAATGGATGTAACTCCTGTGGTTGTGGCTCCAGTGGATGTAACTCTGTGGTTGTGGCTCGCGTGGTTGTAACTCCTGTGGTTGTGGCTCGCGTGGTTGTAACTCCTGTGGTTGTGGCTCGAGTGGTTGTTCCTGTGGTTGTGGCTCGCGTGGTTGTAATTCCTGTGGTTGTGTCCAATGGATGTAACCCTGTGGTTGTGGCTCGAGTGGTTGTAACTCTTGTGGTTGTGGCTCGCGTGGTTGTAACTCCTGTGGTTGTGGCTCGCGTGTTGTAACTGTGGTTGTAACTCCTGTGGTTGTGGCTCGCGTGGTTGTAACTCCTGTGGTTGTGACTCGTATGGTTGTAACTCCTGTGGTTGTGGCTCGCGTGGTTGGAACTCCTGTGGTTGTGGCTCCAATGGATGGAACTCCTGTGGTTGTGGCTCCAATGGATGTAACTCCTGTGGTTGTGGCTCCAGTGGATGTAACTCCTGTGGTTGTGGCTCGCGGTTGTAACCCTGTGGTTGTGGCTCGTGGTTGTAACTCCTGTGGTTGTGGCTCCAGTTGATGTAACTCCTGTGGTTGTGGCGCGCGTGGTTGTAACCCACTGGTTGTGGCTCGTGGTTGTAACCTGTGGTTGTGGCTCGCGGTTGTAACCCTGTGGTTGTGGCTCGCGTGATTGTAACTTCTGTGGTTGCGACTCTTGTGTTTTAATTCCTGTGGTTGTGGCTCGCGTGGTTATAACTCCTGTGGTTGTGACTCCTGTGGTTGTAACTCCTCTGGTTGTAACTCGTGTGGTTGTATGTACTGTGGTTGTGACTCCTGTGGTTGTATGGACTGTGGTTGTGACTCCTTTGGTTGTATGTACTGTGGTTGTGAATTCTGTGGTTGTAACTCCTGTGTTTGTAAGTACTGTGGTTGTGACTCCAGTTGTTGTAACTACTGTGGTTGTAACTAATGTGACTCCAGTGGTTGTGACTCCAGTGGTTGTGACTCCAGTTGTTGTAACTACTGTGGTTGTGACTCCAGTTGTTGTAACTACTGTGGTTGTAACTAATGTGACTCCAGTGGTTGTGACTCCTGTGTTTGAACCGTAACAAACCTCCTCATTTACATAGTTAATGGTGAAATCTTGTTCTTGTAGTGACCAACGTACACGTTTTCCTCATTCAACTACATATTACATTCAATGGTAAATTGATATTCAGAAGCTAGATGTCTCGTTACAAGGGGAGTAATAGTGTTATTGTAGTAGAAGTAGTAGTAGTAATAGTAGTAGTAGTAGTAGTAATAGTTGCAGGGGTGGTGGTAGTAGTAGTAGTAATAGTTTGTCGTAGTAGTAGTAACCAATCAATCAGTCATTTAACTCCTTAATGACATAAAATGTGTTCATTACGTATAAATTATTAAAAAAAAAGTGAAGTATAAACATTCACTATCTGTCATACATTAATAACAGGTGTCGATAATTGTCAAAATATCTCAACCACAGGTGTTACGATGATTACTAAACTCTACAATATATACACGTGTTACGCATCTACTTCACATCACCATCCGTTACACCGCTGTTACGAGCCATAACACACTCCTATAGTAATATAATAACATCACCCGCCGTCACAACACCGTCACACCATCCCAACAACTTTTCAGTAACAACCTGACATCTCAACGTCACTCGCTTCCTAACTACATAACACATACGGCAGATGAGAGGAGGAGGAGGGGAGGAGATGATGGATGGGAGAGGTGATTCGATGAGAGGGGGAGGATAGAGAGAGGAAATGGGTGGGGTGGGGCGGTGGCGGGCAGGGCGGGGCGGGGCAGGAAGGGAGGGTGGCCAACCCAGCTAAGCCATAACATCTCCATTACAACTGAGGATTAAATAAAATGCTGATAGGAAACGCACGATCAATACACACACACACACACACACACACACACACACACACACACACACACACACACACAACACACAAACAAAAATAGAAATAAAATCAATTAATGACTGTATATATTTTTGGATGAATTTGCAAAGGAGGTACAGTTCGTTCGTTGCAGCTTTTATGGGGTGAATCAGATAGTTATACATGTTGCAATCTCTGGGCCTGTGGTTGAATGTTGCAAATAACCCCTCCCCATCACCCTCCCTACCCTCCCCCACCACTCCCCACCACCTCCCCATCACCCCCTCCCTCACCCCTCCCCTTGAATACTGGTATCGAGCGGCGTTTGAGTTTGTAGGAAGTAAATGAGAGGGGAATATGATGATGTCACTCTCACAGCCGCGGAGAGAGGATGGCGTGGCAGGATCCTCCCTGATGACATCGTCAACTTTAATGCCATCCTGAATGGAAATGGAAAGTTGAGTTTGTGTCCTAAATGAGCGGTCTATTATGCAGTAAGCTTGACTAAGTGGTGGTTGGTGGCTACAGTCAACCACAGTAAAGGTGGTGGTGGTGGCCCACAGTCAACCACAGTAAAGGTGGTGATGGTGGTCACAATCAACTTCCATGAAGGTGGCGTGGTGGTGGTGGCCCACAGTCAACCACGATGAAGGTGGTGGTGGTGGTGGCCGCCAGTCAACCACGATGAAGGTGGTGGTGGTGGCCCTCACGATGGTGGGGTGGTGGCCACAGTCAACCACGGTGAAGGTGGTGGTGGTGGCACAGTCAACCACGATGAAGGTGGTGGTGGTGCCCACAGTCAACCACGGATGAAGGTGGTGGTGGTGGTGGCCAGCACCAGGTAGGTGGTGGTGGTACAGTCAACCACGGTGAAGGTGGTGGTGGTGGTGACAGTCCACCACGGTGAAGGTGGTGGTGGTGGTGGCCCACAGTCAACCACGGTGGAAGGTGGTGGTGGTGGCCAATCAACCACGGTAGTGGTGGTGGTGGTCAAGTCAACCACGGTGAAGGTGGTGGTGGTGGCCACAGTCAACCACGGTGAAGGTATGGGGCCATCAACACGGTGAAGGTGGGTGGTGGTCAGAACCACGGTGAAGGTGGTGCGTGGCCCACAGTCTACCACAGGTGAAGGTGGTGGTGGTGGCCACAATAAACCACGGTGAATGGTGGTGGCCCACAGTCAACCACGGTGAAGGTGGTGGTGGTGGCCAATCAACCACGGTGAAGGTGGTGGTGTGGGGCCCAGTCAACCACGGTGAAGGTGGTGGTGGTGGCCACAGTCAACCACGGTGAAGGTGGTGGTGGTGGCCAGTCAACCACGGTGAAGGTGGTGGTGGTGGGGCCCGCCAGTCAACCACGGTGAAGGTGGTGGTGGTGGTGGCCTGCCAGTCAACCACGGTGGGTGGTGGTGGGTGGTGGCCACAGTCAACCACGGTGAAGGTGGTGGTGGTGGCCACAGTCAACCACGGTGAAGGTGGTGGTGGTGGCCTGAGTCAACCACGGTGAAGGGTGGTGGTGGTGGCCACAGTCAACCACGGTGAAGGTGGTGGTGGTGGCCACAGTCAACCACGGTGAAGGTGGTGGTGGTGAAGGCCACAGTCAACCACGGTACCAAAATGGTGGTGGTTGTGGTGGTGGATGGGTGGTGGTTGATGGTGGTGGTGGCCAAGTACAAATGGTGGTGGTGGCCACAGTACCAAAATGGTGGTGGTGGTGGTGGCCACATTTAACAATGGTAGATGGTGATAGTGGTGTACTGGTGGCCGTTAACTATGTGGGTGGTGGGGCCACAGTCTGGCAAAAGCGGTGGTGGTGACTGTGGCCAGTCTGCCAAAATGGCGGTGGTGGTGGCCACAGTCTACCAAAATGGTGGTGGTGCCACACACCAAAATGGTGGAGGTGGTGATGGTGGTGGTGGTGGCCACAGTTAACTACGGCGGAGGTAGTGGTGGTGGCCACAGTCTACCAAATGGCGGTGGTGGCTGTGGCCAACAGTCCAAAAATGGCGGTGGTGTGGCCACAGTCTACCAAAATGGTGGTGGTGGCCACAGTACCAAAATGGTGGAGGTGGTGATGGTGGTGGTGGACAGTTAACTAGGGCGAAGGTGGTGGTGGTGGGTACGCCAGTTAACTACGGCATAGGTAGTGATGATGGTGGTGGTGGCCGCGGTTAACTACGGCGAAGGTGGTGATGGTGGTGGTGGTGGCCGCAGTTAACCGGCGGGAGGTGGTGATGGTGGTGGTGGTGCTGCAGTTAACTACGGCGGAGGTGGTGATGGTGGTGGTGGTGGCCGCAGTTAACTACGGCGAGGTAGTGATGGTGGTGGTGCGCAGTTAACCAGGGGCGAAGGTGGTAGTGGTGGTGGGCCACAGTTAACTACGCATAGGTAGTGATGATGGGTGGGCCGCGGTTAACTACGCGAAGGTGGTGATGGTGGTGGTGCGCAGTTAACTACGGCGGAGGTGGTGATGGTGGTGGTGGTGGCCGCAGTTAACTACGGCGGAGGTGGTGATGGTGGTGTGGCGCGTGCTAACTACGCGGAGGTAGTGATGTGGTGGTGGTGCGCAGTTAACTACGGCGGAGGTGGTATTGGTGGTGGTGGTACGTAAGCAGCGGGTGATAGTGGTGGTGGGTGCGCAGCTAACTACGGCGGAAGGTTGTGATGGTGGTGGCCACAGTTAACTACGGCAGAGGTAGTGATGGTGGTGGCGGTGGCCGCAGCTACCTACGGCGGAGGTGGTGATAGTGGTGGTGGTGCACAGTTAACGCTGGCGGAGGTGGTGATGGTGGTGGTGGTGGCCACAGTTAACTACGGCGGAGGTGGTGGTGGCAAGCAGTTAACTACGGCGGAGGTGGTGATGGTGGTGGTGGTGGCCGCAGATAACTACGGAGGAGGTGGTGATGGTGGTGGTGGTGGCCGCAGTTAACTACGGCGGAGGTGGTGATGGTAGGGTGGTGTGCAGTTAACTACGGCGGAGGTGGTGATGGTGGTGGTGGTCGCAGTTAACTACGGCGGAGGTGGTGATGGTGGTGGTGGTGGCCGCAGTTAACTACGGCGGAGGTAGTGATGGTGGTGGTGGGCCGCAGTTAACTACGGCGGAGGTGGTATTGGTGGTGGTGGTGGCCGCAGCTAACTACGGCGGAGTGGTAGTGGTGATGGTGGTGGTGGCCGCAGCTAACTACGGCGAAGGTTGTGATGGTGGTGGCCACAGTTAACTACGGCAGAGGTAGTGATGGTGGTGGCGGTGGCCGCAGCTACCTACGGCGGAGGTGGTGATGGTGGTGGTGGTGGCCACAGTTAACTACGGCGGAGGTGGTGATGGTGGTGATGGCCACAGTTAACTACGGCGGAGGTGGTGATGGTGGTGGTGGTGGCCGCAGTTAACTACGGCGGAGGTGGTGATGGTGTGGTGGTGGCCGCAGTTAACTACGGAGGAGGTAGTGATGGTGGTGACGGTAGCCAGTTAACTACGGCGGAGGTCGTGATGGTGGTGGTGGTGGCCACAGTAACTACGGCAGAGGTGGTGATGGTGGTGGTGGCCGCAGTTAACTACGGCGGAGGTGGTGATGGTGGTGGTGGTGGCTGCAGTTAACTACGGCGGAGGTAGTGATAGTGGTGACGGAGCCGCAGTTAACTACGGCGGAGGTGGTGATGGTGAGGGTGGTGGCCGCAGTTAACTACGGCGGAGGTGGTGATGGTGGTGGTGGTGGCCGCAGTTAACTACGGAGGAGGTAGTGATGGTGGTGACGGTGGCCAGATTAACTACGGGGAGTCGTGATGGTGGTGGTGGTGGTGGCAGTTAACTACGGCGGGGTGGTGATGGTGGTGGTGGTGGCCGCAGTTAACTACGGCGGAGGTGGTGATGGTGGTGGTAGTGGCCGCAGTTAACTGCGGAGGAGGTAGTGATAGTGGTGACGGTGGCCACAGTTAACTACGTCGGAGGTGGTGATGGTGGTGGTGGTGGCCGCAGTTAACTACGGTGGAGTGGTGATGGTGGTGGTGGTGGCCACAGTTAACTACGGCGGAGGTGGTGATGGTGGTGGTGGTGGCCGCAGTTAACTACGGCAGGTGGTGATGGTGGTGGTGGTGGCCGCAGTTAACTCGGAGGAGGTGGTGATGGTGGTGAGGTGGCCTGATTAACTACGGCGGAGGTGGTGATGGTGGTGGCGGTGGCCACAGTTAACTACGGTGATGGTGGTGGTGGTGGCCGCAGTTAACTACGGTGGAGGTAGTGAAAGTGGTGACGGTGGCCACAGTTAACTAGGAGGGAGGTGGTGATGGTGGTGGTGGTGTGCAGTTAACTAGGGCGGAGGTGGTGATGGTGGTGGTGGTGGCCGCAGTTGTGGAGGTAGTGATGGTGGTGAGGTGGCCACAGTTAACTACGGCGGAGGTGGTGATGGTGGTGACGGTGGCCAGATTAACTACGGCGGAGGTGGTGATGGTGGTGGTGACCGCAGTTAACTACGGCGGAGGTGTGGTGATGGTGGTGGCCGCAGTTAACTACGGCGGGTTGGTGATGGTGGTGATGGTGGTGGCCTGCTGCAACTACGGCGAAGGTGGTGATGGTGGTGACGGTGGCCGCAGTTAACTACGGCGGAGGTGGTGATGGTGGTGGTGGTGGCGCGTTTAACTACGGAGGTAGTGATGGTGGTGACGGTGGCCACAGTTAACTTCAGCGGAGGTGGTGATGTGTGGTGACGGTGGCCACAGTTAACTGCGGCGGAGGTGGTGATGGTGGTGGTGACGGTGTCCGCAGTTAACTACGGCGGAGGTGGTGATGGTGGTGGTGGTGGTGCCGCAGTTAACTACGGGGTAGTGATGGTGACGGTGGCCCAGTTAACTACGGCGGAGATAGTGATGGTGGTGACGGTGTACAGTTAACTGCAACGGAGGTGTGGTGATGGTGGTGGTGGTGCAGTTAACTACGGAGGAGGTGTAGTGATGGTGGTGGTGGTGGACAGTTAACTACGGCAGAGGTGGTGATGGTGGTGGTGGTGGCAGCAGTTAACTACGGCGGAGGTGGTGATGATGGTGTGGTAGTAGCCGCAGTTAACTGCGGAAGGTAGTAAATGGTGACGGTGGTTAACTAACGGGAGGTGGTGATGGTGGTGGTGGTGCACGGAATCGGGAGGTGATAGTGGTGACGGTGGCCACAGTTAACTACGGAGGAGGTAGTGATGGTGGTGGTGTGGCCGCAGTTAACTACAGGGAGGTAGTGAAAGGGGTGGCCAGTTACTGGTGATGGTGGTGACGGTGACAGTTAACTGCAAAGGTAGTGGTGGTGGGCGGTGGCCACAGTTAACTACGGCGGAGGTGGTGATGGTGGTGGTGGTGGCATGATTAACTACGGAGGAGGTGGTGATGGTGGTGGTGGTGTCCGCAGTTAACTACGGTGGAGGTAGTGAGTGGTGACGGTGGCCACAGTTAACTACGGAGGAGGTAGTGATGGTGGTGAGGTGTACCAGTTAACTACGGACAGGTGGTGATGGTGGTGGTGGTGGCCACAGTTAACTACGGCAGGTGAGATGGTGGTGGTGGTGGCCGCAGTTAACTGGCAGGTGGTGATGGTGGTGGTGGTGGCCGCAGTTAACTACGGAGGAGGTAGTGATGAGTGGTGACGGTGTACAGTTAACTACGGCGAGTGGTGGTGGTGGTGGTGGCCGCAGTTAACTGCGGCGGGTAGTGATGGTGGTGGTGGTGGCCGCAGTTAACTACGGCGGAGGTGGTGATGGTGGTGGTGGTGGCACAGTTAACTCGGCGGAGGTGGTGAGTGATGGTGGTGGTGGCCGCAGTTAACTACGGCAGGTGGTGATGGTGGTGGTGGTGGCCGCAGTTAACTACGGCGGAGGTGATGGTGGTGGTGGTGGCCGCAGTTACTACGGAGGAGGTGGTGATGGTGGTGACGGTGGTACAGTTAACTACGGCGGAGGTGGTGATGGTGGTGATGGTGTACAGTTAACTACGGCGGAGGTGGTGATGGTGGTGGTGGTGGCCACAGTTAACTACGGCAGGTG
>NW_024716703.1:12046399-12051399 GCF_018991925.1 Homarus americanus
TTTATGTTATGTTGGTTATGTTATGTTAGGTTAGGTTAGGTTATGTTATGTTAGGTTATGTTAGGTTAGGTTAGGTTATGTTGGGTTAGGTTATGTTATGTTAGGTTAGGATGTTATGTTGGGTTATGTTATGTTATGTTAGGTTATGTTAGGTTAGGTTAGGTTATGTTATGTAGGTTAGGTTATGTTAGGTTAGGTTAGGTTATGTTAGGTTAGGTTATGTTTAGGTTAGGTTAGGTTATGTTAGGTTAGGTTATGTTAGGTTAGGTTAGGTTAGGTTATGTTATGTTGGGTTATGTTATGTTATGTTAGGTTATGTTATGTTATGTTGGGTTATGTTAGGTTAGGTTGGGTTATGTTAGGTTGGGTTATGTTATGTTAGGTTATGTTAGGTTAGGTTAGGTTAGGTTAGGTTAGGTTGGGTTATGTTATGTTAGGTTAGGTTAGCTTAGGTTGGGTTATGTTATGTTAGGTTATGTTATGTTAGGTTAGGTTATGTTATGTTGGGTTATGTTATGTTAGGTTAGGTTACGGTTGGGTTATGTTATGGTTAGGTTAGGTTAGGTTAGGTTAGGTTAGGTTGGGTTAGGTTAGGTTAGGTTAGGTTAGGTTGGATGGGTTAGGTTATGTTGGGTTAGGTTAGGTTATGTTAGGTTAGGTTAGGTTAGGTTATGTTGTTGGGTTATGTTATGTTATGTTGGATGTTATGTTATGTTAGGTTATGTTAGGTTGGGTTATGTTATGTTATGTTAGGTTATGTTAGGTTAGGTTATGTTATGTTAGGTTAGGTTGGCTTAGGTTGGGTTATGTTAGGTTAGGTTGGCTTAGTTAGGTTATGTTAGGTTAGGTTATGTTATGTTATGTTAGGTTATGTTAGGTTAGGTTATGTTATGTTGGGTTATGTTATGTTATGTTAGGTTATGTTAGGTTATTATGTTATGTTAGGTTATGTTATGTTATGTTAGGTTATGTTAGGTTATGTTAGGTTAGGTTATGTTATGTTATGTTAGGTTATGTTAGGTTAGGTTATGTTATGTTAGGTTAGGTTAGCTTAGGTTAGGTTATGTTGGTTTATGTTATGTTAGGTTAGGTTAGCTTAGGTTAGGTTATGTTATGTTAGGTTAGGTTAGGATTTTTTGTTCTAAAATTCTGTAACCTCATCATAGCCATCTTTTACTCCCTAACCCCTTCTCACCCCCTCTATCCTCATCACATTCCCAAACCCCATCCTCGTCCACCTGCCATTGTGATATAACAGGTGTGCCATCCTCTCCTCTCTGGCCGCCGTAGACCACTCACAGTTTTAAAAGCCATCCTCTAACTCTGATGTTCACTAACCTACTTGACATACATACATACATACATACATACATACAAATTTGTTTATCCTCGGATACATTATTCAGAAATATTAAAGCAAACAAAGATTTAAATACGTAGTATTTTTTTTTTTTTGTTGTGACGAAGTAAAGCAATTGGTGTTTTGAATCTCAGATAAGAATTAAATAGATTTAAGAAGAAAATTAGTCGGAACAGGACGGCATAGATACTCAAAATCATTCCGTAATATTGTCGATGGAAACCACAAACGCGCCTCGTGTAGTGTTTACAATAGTTGTCCCTACGGTCAATAGATGGCGTTGGCGCGGTGATGTATTCCATGTTGGGACGCTGGGGTTGAATACTGTACAATAATTTCCAGGAGACGAGATGGGAGGTTGGAACGATGCGTTTAATTTCATTTTGTTTATTCAAAAGAAACAGTAGGGTTACAGTACAGTGACAGGTACAGGTGCATCTATAGACACAACTACAGGCCAATGACTGATGCAGATACATATAATTCAGAATGGGACGATATGCAAATGATTCAAGAGCAGTGTTTATTATAAGGTCATAATTATTATATTGTGGGTGGAGGTACACACACACACACAGGGTCTCTATATACTATATTTAACAATAACCTAACATCATCCAGAACAATCATATCATATGTTTTTCTCCAATTACACAAACGCTTCAAGGTAAACACCAATTTAATTTCGATGATTAAAAAAAAATCCATTTAATTTACAGCAGTTACCGTGGCGGTGTCCTATATCAGCAAATATTCACAAAATGTTAAATACTGCAACATGTGGAGCAGCGACCAGCGCGTTACAACAATACGAGGTAACATGAGAGTGGTGGCAGGGTCGACCACTCATGTGCTCCACCTCAAACAATGGTTCATGTTAGTGCAGCTCAAACTTCACAATATCAATTTGAATTTTTTTTTTTAGCTGTTTTACATCTGCCTGTAACTGATAGATTGATCTACTGAAACTACATAAGTTAACTTATTTTATCATTTATCATTTGTATATTCAATGAAAGGTAAACTAGTCATTTGTAATGCCATATACGCCTATTGTTTATCTTAAATTGGTAGAATGATCATTTAAGACCTCCTCCTCCTCCTCCTCCTCCTCCTCCTCCTCCTTCCTCTACTTTTTTTATATATATTTTCATAATTGTTAGACTGATCACCTGAAATTCCATATAAGTATTCCCCTACAGTGATATACTGAAGTTTTAATTAATGACATAACTAAAACCACAGTGTTTCGTTCGCCACAAATTTGTCACTTTTTGGGTGTATGCATGAGATGATACGCTTGATCACTGTCAGTATAGTCAGTGTTCACTCCCACTTACAGGATCCATTTAAAACCCCACAGTGTAGCAGCGAGTCAGTATAATAACAGTTTCAACATTCGATGGAAACTGAACCATTCGCCATTAAATTTTGCGGTGTTGAACTGGTCGAAAATTCTGACACTCATTTTACCATTTGACACCAATTAACACACTATAGTAAGCATTTAATGATTGCTATTATAATGATCCATTTTTAATTGAGTCTATGAAAACTATTCAATCCTCTGACACTGATTCTGTTATTGAAGCTGACTTGATTGCAGTGTCGCGTGACTGTGTACTGACCCGGCGTATGTAACGTAAAAAAATAAGAAGTATATTGCGTTTAATACAAGGCAGAGCATAACGTAGGAATATTGGAACATTAATAACTAGAAGCTTGAGACAAAAATTCCGTTATAAGTTATTGGTATTTGAACCTTATCGACGCAACGTAAACCACTTTTATACAACGAAGGATGACGTGGTGATATTTGAACATTATCGACTTATAAGATTCCTAACCTTTCACCTAAACCTAACCTAATCCTAACATCAGCATCATCATCATTACCATAAACACATCGCAGTATTAATGTTAAGAATATGTTCACCTGTAGTTATCATCAGGTAACAAAGTATAGAAAGGTTACCAGCCAGTGTACCATACACTGGACTGAGAAACTGTACTTGTAATAGAAATTCCTTTTTTGTGTGATCAGTGTAGAGGACTGACCGTGTGTGTTTGGTCTTACTACTGGTATACCAATATCCCCAACCGCTATACAATAATTGGTTACTTCACAAAAAGGTTGTACGGACAATGACCTACTTGAAAAAAGCAGATCACACAAACGTAAAATTTGCTAAATTGAAAATGATAAAACTCGAAGATTAACACCTACTGCTGTGTCCTCTGTGTTCACAAATCTATCAATCACTTGCTTGACAATATTACAGTTCCGGAATAATCAGAGATACAACTTAAGGACTTCACAATGCTCTCTCAGTCCCAGACCTCCATAAAATATCATGGTGTGAAGGTGTGGAACAACTTACCCCTACCCATCCGAGCAAAGATTACGCTCCCTCCTTTAAATCATCTCTTAAAAAAATATCTATTGTCGAAGTATTAATATTTCTTGTAACACTTACTATATTTACAGTACCTGCTTTTATTGTACCATCAAAACCGTTTTATCAGAAATTATCATGTAAATAGATAAGAAATTACCATTGTAATAAATATAATTGCCAACTAAACATAATCCTGACAGCTCTGTCCTCTTGTTCAACCTTCTGTACAATCCATGTTGTACTGCTCTCCCATTATACTTATGTTTTTCAATTCCACTGTAATTTATGTATATACTTATAAATAAAAATAAATAAACCAAAAAAAAATAATAATAAATGAATAAAATAAGTAAACATTGAAGTGATAACCTTGGTAACATTATGAGATGTACTTATTACCACCATGCTATTGTACTATTCCAGATGATACTAAATGTTACATAATACTTCCTTGAGATAAATGTATAGTATATATGAGGTGCCTCAAAGAGAGCTCAGGTTCTCAACTGGCTCAGCCATGTTAATATTGTTATTATTATCCACTCAGTATCTGTGTTTTTCTGGCTAAATAAACTGTTTCAATTCAATACCTGTGATGCGTGACGTCATGCCCAGGTAACTGAGGCCCCGGGTTGGCTCAAAAATGGACTTGCAGGCGTCAGTGTGTGGGTGGGTAGAGGGCCGCCGGCAGCTGTTGGTCTGTTAACATTAAGAGACAGGGCGCGGGTCTCACAGGTCACCGTGCAGCTGCAGCACAAAATCAAGACGAAATAATTATTATTCTTTGTAACTTTATAGTTTTTTAAATTCATTTCTTTCTTTGTTTGCTTCGCATTTATATTTAGTTCGTCCTTTCACCTTCTTTCATTTATCTTATTGTTTGATTTTTATACCTTCCGCTTCTTCCTTGCGTGTTATCCTGTACTACTACCTTGCTGTCACTCGGAATCGAGTATGACGATCATCCGGCTATAATACATTGATATGAGAGATGTCACCTTCATTGGTGAGCTCTGAGGTGACTCGAGAGACTGATACACATACACACACACAAGCATATATATATATATATATATATATATATATATATATATATATATATATATATATATATATATATATATATATATATATATATATATATATATATTATATATATATATATATATATATATATATATATATATATATATATATATATATATATATTTCATGTAGATCCACAATGGAAACGTGGATAA